>NC_133123.1:37557330-37908602 GCF_033568475.1 Henckelia pumila | reverse complement strand
TACCATCTAATGCATTTAGCCTATCCAATAAATGACCCTACCGAAAAAATAAGTTTCAAGCAACAAAAATTAACATACGTAGTTGCTTCGCAAATTAGTTTATACAAACAATTCCGGATTTGAACTCTAATTTAGCTATCGCTTGCAATACAAAATCCTAAGACGGCCATTCCTAAAATCTCGCATAAAAACTAAAATTAAAACGTTCAAAAATTGATACTTAATAAAGATTGAACACTACGAATCAAATATCAATCATGACTGAAATATAACAACTTTTCTTCAACCCACAACCAAATAAAAAGGGAGTTTAAGCTACAACGATTCATAGCACAATTCATAAAATTTCAAAGAAAAAGAAGAAAAACTAGAATTCCCCAGAGAAGAAGAAAACCTAGGCCTCCAATCCCTCTCCAAAAACGTCTGATAATCAATCAATAAAAACGGAATAAAAGTCTAATAAAGGCTAGGAACTAAATTAACAAAGTTTCCAAAAATATTTTTTTTCCCGAAACAAGGCTCCTCCGCTCGATCTGCAACATTATGCGGATCGAGGAGAGACCAAAAATCAATTGCTACTGAGTCTTCCAAAAAACGGGTCTCGCTCGATCGGTAAACTCCTGCTGATCCTAGCGAGACCAAATTCATCAACCTACTCGCCTTCCTAACGAATGCGCACCGCTCGATCCGCATAATTCCTGCAGATCGAGCGAGAGAATCTTCCCAGAAAATTCCTCCGGCCTTTCCATTGCTTCATCAAATCTTCATTCAACCCGGGGTTCACTTCTGAGTCCGCAAAATAAGTGACCTAACCACAAAAACAAAGAATCCCATCATGCAAACACTGAAAATGAAAAAAGATCAAAATGCTAAAATAAAACATAAAAATTGCATGCTAAAACGACACCTATAAAGATACTAAACAAATGCAACTAAAACACAACTATCATTGGACTTATAAGCAACACACTAAGATGTGATAGAATATTACTGAATACTGATATAAAAAATTTAATTTCAATTTATTTATAATGATTTATAATAAACACCAACTCAAAATAAAGAAAATTCTAACTGATACATGTTATTAAAAAAATTTATAATAAACAACATTATTTCAACTCTTTCAAAGTAAGGCTATGCTAAAAATCTTACATAAACCAATCTTTTACAGAGTAAAATTTTTTTATAAAAAAAAAAATGATATTTTGTTGTTAAGAAAACGTATATTATATGTATATGATGTGCATTATTATAAAACCTTGTTATAATATTTTTCCTTTTAATTTTGTTGCATTTTAACACGATGTTTTATTTTTTATGCATTTTTGTTATATTTCATTTTTCTCCAAATAAAACTTATTACATAAAAGATAAATATTACTACGTAGGTAATTTTCTTATTATAACTAATAGTTGAATTTAATTATTATAGCTAACACTTGATTACTAAAAAATTTCAGATGAAAAAATAACTAATACAACTATACACGCTTGATTAAACTACCATTATATTTAAACTACGATTATATTTAAATTTTTCTGTCACTGCTTTAATCGATAACAAAATATCCCACGAATAAAAAGAAATAACATATTATAATTAAAAATACATTTAAACTAAAGAAATTAAATATGTAATTTGTTTCTTATTATTGTCGTAATTATTTTTGTTTTTGTCGGGCTACTGTAAAGTGAAAATAATCATTAAACAACAAACGATCTATAAATAGAATGTAAATTTCACAAGTTTGAAGTTTAAACTTGGTATAATAAGAGCATTTATTTCTATAAATATAGCGTACTCATAACTATTCACTCCAACTCTTTTCAGCAGCCAAAATCCTTGAAATCCACAATAAGTTTGAGTCATAATTTGTTAGTTCATCCTCCGCGCTGTATAACCAGTTGTACGATCGTATCTACACCACCATGACGAACGGCGGAGTCATACTTGTCATCTTCCGAATCATCCTTGGAGCAAAAAGATCCCGTTCTATGCTAAAAAAAACCCTCTTATATGCCCCAAGATCGCCCCAAAATATTGAAAAGAGTGGGTGCCCAGTTAGCCAACTTGTGGCTAAGGGCTTTGTTGACTCTTTGTAAAACAATCTTTGTTTAATGTAATTTACACTTTAATCATGGTATTGACTTTATCTTTCTTCATATTGTTTTATTGTGATATACTATTGTTGTTTTGATAAAGACCTTGAATATATTATAGTGTATGTAAGATGAGGTAGCACATGGGGATAGCTATCATGAAACACATCTTATAGTCACTGTATATTCTAAACTGTTCCTAGTCAATTGAGCCGTCCGCGGATAAGGATAAGGATCGCTCGAGATTGAGACTAGCATTTGCGATGCCGAGTACCACGTTTCATTGGTATGGAACATGGAGATGTTCGAAGCATGCAAATGGATATTCATATGATGAATGATCGAACTACCCTATCCGGACTTTTCAAGTGGTTATCACTTATCGAGTGGATAAAGTCTGCGATTTTGGTTTGTACACCATTAGTCCTTATTACTTGAAACATCATAGAGACTCTATATGCTAGTACTGTACTTTGACTCGTTTACCGACTCTCATGGGGTCATCAGGTGTCGGGATTGGGTGCAGTTACGACACATATAGGAGTCGATGCTTTGTTGTCAAGGATTCACCGCGTGCTTGCGACCATGGATATCCTATGCGATTTGAGGAGATATTAGTGTGACAAATCTCTGGCCAGAGTACATGATGTGTTTAGGAAAATGGGTTTTCCTAGTAACACATGCGATGTCACTATTTGATCTTCAAGATGAAAAGCATAGTTATCGAATCTCGAACAAACTCTCGATGTACCAATGGTTGTTGATTCGATCGGGATATTTGGATGAAGGGACCGTACTGTACGCTAACCAAAATCTACTGGTTCTTGTAGGCACTATCAGTGATACCTAGGGAATCATGGGGCGATGTTGCTAGACTCTCTTACCATGATTCGATGGGTAAGTCGGAAATTGTTGTTCCGAGTCACAAGGAGTTGTGAGCCCACGGCTAGGTGTATCCCTGAACCATTGAGGGTCACACAAGTAATGGATTTCTAATCCCCGTTGAGATAGTTAAATTTAAAGAGTTAAATTTAATGAAAAAGGAAGTGGGACTTCTTATTTGAGAGAAGAGGAGTAGGATTTCCTAAAATGACATAGGGATGGACATTTTTGGAAATCACTGAATTCGGATTCAGAAAATTTATCTTGACTTTAAAAGGTGCAGAAATGGTTTCTGTGCACATTGGTGAAATCAGTTTATCAATCGGAGTCATGATGAATTTTATATTAATTTCTGAACATGCGGGCTTTGCTTGTCAGACTTGAACTTATGACTAATGGGCCCTAAGCTGTTAGCAGCCCATAGTATAAATAAGTTATTACAGTACAGAAATTACACACAACACACTCAGAATTTCGAACACGAGGGTTGAGAGCCAGTAGTGGCTGCCGCCCCCTCTCACTGTTTTCTCTCAAATCCAGTCTGCAAATTTCGATTTTTGCAGTCTGGTTTAACGGATCAAATTCGTTAATTCCCTTCGTACAAACTTCTGATAGATTTTCTAGTGCAATCTATCAGAGGGATTTCGAATTCTGTTCGTGGACCTGATTGAAGAATTGTTCGTCCATCAGTTCCTGGGATATACAACAAGAGCAGAGTTATCTGTTGGTGTCCATAATCTCGTTTCAAGATTCAAGGTAAAAATTTAATTGTTATTTAATTTTTACACACACAATTTAATCGAAAAGTTTTGATACCCATGATATGGAATCGTTCCATATAAAATTTTTAAACTTCCGCTGCACCGGGTATCAATTCTGATTGATCTGAACACGGTTTTGCAACAGTGGTATCAGAGCCAGGTTGTCGCTCAGATCATACGATTAAATTAATCGATTGTACAAAATTTTTGGCCTCGGTTTTTGAAACAAAACAGAAATTTAAAATTAAAATTTGATTGGGCATATCGGGCAGCGAGCATCGCTGCCCACAGGGGCGGCGCACGGCGCTGCCCGAGGCGACGCCTGTGCGCTGCCCAGGGCAGCGATCGTCGCTGCCCTAGGGCAGCGACGGGCCGCCCGGCCCGGGATTGTCCCGGGCGGCCCGATAAAAATTAAAATATTTTCATAATTAAAATTTTGATTTTTTAAAATTCTATTTTTGGTCCGATCGAAAATTGTTTTTTGATTGGTCCACGAGGCATCGGATCGAATTGTTTGAGTCCGAAATTTTTAAAATTGATTTTTGGATAAATTTGAATTTTTGGAAAATTTATAAATTTTATCCGTTAAATTAAATTTTATAAAATTAATTATTTTGTACAGTTGATGATAAGATATGATCTTATGGAAATATTAAATAAAATATGATTTTATTGATATACTAGATAAAATATGATTCTATATGTAAAATAAGATTTTATATATAAATATGATTTTATCTATTTAAATTTATTGCCACTTGCATGTTATCCAATAAATTAATTTTGAATTAAATATTATTGGATAAGGATGATCGATTTGCCATGACCAATTTTGTAGGTGTATGTTAGGAAATTTACATTTGTTTTATTGTTTTTGGATTTATTAATGAGCTTGGTTTATGGCCCAATATGAATTGTCATATGTAATAAAAGTGGGCCTGGTTTATGGCCCGTTCCCACCCCTTAAATATGTATCCCATATTTGTCATCGTTATTTATTGTAAATACATTAGACTTAGTGGGAGATAGCAATTTGAAGACAAGGTGGGTCCAGCAGACAATAAAGACAGAAGAAATGTAAATTGGAAGCTCAATGTAATAGGATTGCATTGCATACTTGCATATTACCTAGGATTGGACTTAGACTCGTGATTGGCAACCACGGGTCGATTAGTAATGGAATCGATCATCCTAAATAATATATGATATTATTGATGTATGCATGTTTAGAACTAAATTGTATGAATCCCGCAAGCATACATAAATTAAATGATGAGACAAATTTTCAAAATTAAAATCCCTCATTTTAAATATGATTTAAAATTGATATCAAGAATAAAAGGGAATTTAAATATTGTTTAAATATTCCTACCTTCCATCAACGATCAATGTATGTGATGCTACCCGCGGATACGGTCCGGCTCATATTATTGGGGGGGCCCATCCGTCGGAAAGCTGTACATTGGATTGACACATGTTGTAAGTTGGATGGAACTCCCATGGGATTGGCTCATATTATTGGGGATCCACATGGCGACCGTCCATCATAACTTAATATTGATGGGTTATCTTGACATGTCACAATAATCGGCGTCATATTATTGGGCCCTTATTGGACATGAGGTGAATACATGGGGGTTGCTTTGGAAGCAATTGGGCTCTACCTTTTGAAAATTATGGTTGGCTGATATTATTCGGGACTATAGTTTGTCAATTGGACTCCATGTTCCTACTAAGGAAAATAGTTTCCCGTTTTCACTAGAGGGTAGTGAAATCGTTAAAATAGTGGGAGTGAGATTCATAAAATAAAATTTCGCCATATTTTATGTCTTAGTAAATTTTTAAGCAATCACTGATATTTGTCTGTTTCTTTTCAGTATATCATAATTATGAATCCGCGTAATCCACTACTCTCAATTCTCGATCAAAACAAGTTGACTGGCGCTAACTATACGGAATGGTTCCGTAAGTTAAAAATTGTTCTAATTTCGGAGAAGGCTTTCTACGTGTTAGAGAAGCGTCCTCCGAAGGAAGCCCCGGCTGATGTGAGTCCGGAAGAGTTGAATAAGCTTGATAAATGGTGGGACCATGATATCAAGGCAAAGAGTTACATGCTAGCATCAATGTCTGATGAACTTCAGAGGCGATTTGAGGATGCGGTGAATGCTACTGACATTCACAACGCACTCAAGGAGCTTTTTGGAGCTCAGTCAAGATCTGAGAGATTTGCGACTGTCAAAGAGCTCATGACATGCCGCATGCGAGATGGGACTTCGGTCCGTGAGCATGGGGTACACATGATTGAGCTCATTGAAAAGTTGCTAAAACTCGAACTGACGTTAGAGCATGAACTCAATGTGGACTTGTTGCTTCTTTCACTTCCTTCGTCGTTTGACGCATTTGTAGTGAACTTCAACATTAACAAGATAGAGGCCACCCTTGAAGAGATGGTCAATATGCTTGTGAATTTTGAAGCTACATTGAAGAAGGATAAACCAATACTCTTAGTTGGCTCATCTTCTAACTCTAAGAATGGGCCAAGTGGAAAGGGTAAGAAGCGTTCTGCCCCACCAAAGAAAACAGTACGAAAGAAGAAGAACAAGACTAAGGCTTCCAATGGAACAAGAATGATGATGCTTGCCATTACTGCAAGAAACCCGGTCATTGGAAACGTAACTGCAAGGAATACCTCGAGCAGTTGCGAACTGCAAAGGGTATGTTCTACATTGAAATAAATGTTTCACTTAATACTACTTCTTGGGTATTGGATACCGGATGTGGATCTCACATTTGCAATGATTTGCAGGTGATGACAAGAAGTCGCAAGCTTAGGATGGGTGAGACCCAGCTGAGGCTCGGGAATGGTTCCAGAGTTGAAGCCAAAGCTATAGGAGACGTTTATTTAATTTTGCAGAACGATTTTAAGTTATTTTTGAGAGATGTTTTATTCGTGCCAGACTTAGTTAAAAATATTATTTCTATTTCTATGCTTGATAGAGATGGTTTTTCTTGTAATTTTGTGAATGGGATTTGCAATATTTACAAGAATAAATGTTTGATTAGGAATGGACAACTTGAAAACGATCTATATAACTTAAAATTAAAACACGTTCCAATGAATTATGTTGATAAACCGGTAACAACGAACAAAAGGAAAATCGATAGTCAAAACCTGGCAAACATTTGGCATGCTAGACTAGGTCATATTTCCTCAAGTAGGATGAACAAGCTAGTGGGAGAGGGCATGTTTGATATGTCTGATATTAACTCTCTACCTACTTGTGAGTCCTGCCTAAAAGGAAAAATGACTAAATCTCCTTTCAAGGGGAAGCCTGAGCGTAGTCAAAATCTATTGGATTTGATCCATACGGATGTTTGCGGACCATTTAGTATTGGTACTAAATTTGGTCACACCTACTTCATTACCTTTACTGATGATTATTCAAGGTATGGGTATTTATATTTAATGAAATATAAGTCTGAATCATTTGAAAAGTTCAAAGAATTCAAGGCTGAAGTAGAAAACAAACAAGGTAGAAGTATTAAAGCACTTCGATCGGATCGAGGTGGAGAATACTTAAGTACCGAGTTCTTGAGCTATCTAAAAGAGAATGGGATTCTCTCTCAGTGGACTCCTCCTATGACACCTCAGCTGAATGGTGTATCGGAGCGTCGCAATCGAACCTTGTTGGACATGGTTCGATCTATGATGAGCTTCACTGAGCTCCCACCTTCGTTTTGGGGCTATGCGCTTGAAACGACGGTATTGTTGTTGAACAATGTTCACACAAAAGCAGTAGATAAAACTCCATACGAGTTATGGAATGGCAAGACTCCTAAGTATTCGTACTTGAGGATTTGGGGATGTCCTGCTTACGTGAAGCAGATAGTGGGAGATAAGTTGGATAGTCGATCCACCTTATGTTATTTTGTGGGATATCCGAAGAATTCAATCGGATATTATTTCTATCATCCTACTGAAACAAAAGTGTTTGTTTCAAGGAATGCCACCTTCTTGGAGAAGGAGTTCTTATTGGATAAGAAAGGCAAGATGATGGAACTCGAAGAAATTCGAGAAGAACCCGAAATACAAAATAACGATCCCATACCTCAAGCATCTATAGATGACACGCTTATACCTAGAAGATCCGAGAGGACTTCTAGACCTCCTATTAGATATGGTCTTCTTCTTGAAGGGGATCAAAGTGATCCCGACATTGGATGTGATCCAAGAAACTTCAAGGAAGCAATTTCTGATGCGGATTCGAATTTATGGCTTGAAGCTATGCATTCGGAAATAGATTCGATGCATACAAACCAAGTGTGGTCTTTAGTAGATCCTCCCGATGGAATTGTTCCATTAGGGTGTAAATGGATCTACAAAAGAAAGCTTGGGCCTGATGGTAAGGTATTGACCTACAAGGCTCGATTGGTGGCAAAAGGTTATACTCAAAGACAAGGAGTTGACTATGATGAAACCTTTTTACCAGTCGCAATGTTCAAGTCCATAAGAATCCTTATTGCCATAGCTGCTTGGTATGACTATGAGATATGGCAAATAGATGTGAAGACTGCATTTCTTAATGGTAACATTAAGAAAGAAATCTACATGATGCAGCCTGAGGGATTCACATCCATGGGAAGCGAGCATAAGGTATGCAAGCTTCAGAGATCAATTTATGGTCTAAAACAAACATCAAGAATTTGGAACCAGAAATTTGTTGAAACAATAAAGGATTTTGGTTTCATCAAAAACCCGGAGGAACCATGCGTGTATAAGAAAGTAGTTAAGGATGCTGTGACATTCTTAGTACTTTATGTTGATGACATCCTACTCATTGGGAATGATGTAGGGATATTGCAGTCAACAAAGATATGGTTATCAGGTAGATTCTCGATGAAGGACTTAGGTGAGGCATCCTATATTCTTGGGATACAGATCTATAGAGATAGATCTAAGAGAATGATAGGACTCACTCAAGCGACCTACATCGACACCATATTAAAGAGGTTTTCTATGGATGAGTCCAAGAGAGGACATCTACCCATGTGTCATGGAGTTTCTCTATCCAAGTCGATGTGTCCCAAGACTGATGAAGAGATAGAGAAAATGACACATGTACCATATGCGTCAGCCATAGGTAGTATCATGTATGGGATGATATCTACCAGACCGGATGTGGAATTTGCTCTAAGTGTCACGAGCAGATATCAAGACAATCCCGGTCAAATGCATTGGAAAGCCGTGAAGGATATTCTTAAGTACTTGCGAAGGACTAAGAATATGTTCATGGTCTATGGAGGAAGAGAATTGAGATTGGAAGGCTACACTGACTCTAGCTTCCAAAGTGACATGGATGACTCGAAGTCAACCTTTGGATTTGTATTTATGCTCAATGGCGGTGCTGTCTCTTGGAAAAGTTCCAAGCAGGACACCACAGCAGATTCCACCACTGAGGCTGAATACATTGCAGCATCAGCTGCTGCTAAGGAGGCAGTTTGGATGAAGAATTTCGTCCAAGAGTTGGGCGTAATTCCTGAATTTTTGGTCCAGTCCCGGTGTACTGCGACAACACTGGTGCCGTTGCTCAGGCAAAGGAACCAAGGTCTCATCAAAGATCCAAACACATACTGAGGAAATTCCACATCATCCGGGAAATCGTGGAAAGAGGAGACATCACTGTCGAGAGAGTGGCCTCTGCAGACAATATCGCTGATCCACTTACTAAGCCCTTGCCAGGACCATTGTTTGACAAACATCGCGAAGCAATGGGATTACGTAGTATGACTAGTGGGCTTTAGGGCAAGTGGGAGATTGAAAGAGTGGGTGCCCAGTTAGCCAACTTGTGGCTAAGGGCTTTGTTGACTCTTTGTAAAACAATCTTTGTTTAATGTAATTTACATTTTAATCATGGTATTGACTTTATCTTTCTTCATATTGTTATATTGTGATATACTATTGTTGTTTTGATAAAGACCTTGAATATACTATAGTGTATGTAAGATGAGGTAGCACATGGGGATGGCTATCATGAAACACATCTTATAGTCACTGTATATTCTAAACTGTTCCTAGTCAATTGAGCCGTCCGCGAATAAGGATAAGGATCGCTCGAGATTGAGACTAGCATTTGCGATGCCGAGTACCACGTTTCATTGGTATGGAACATGGAGATGTTCGAAGCATGCAAATGGATATTCATATGATGAATGATCGAACTACCCTATCCGGACTTTCCAAGTGGTTATCACTTATCGAATGGATAGTCCGCGATTTTGGTTGTACACCATTAGTCCTTATTACTTGAAACATCATAGAGACTCTATATGCTAGTACTGTACTTTGACTCGTTTACCGATTCTCATGGGGTCATCAGGTGTCGGGATTGGGTGCAGTTACGACACATATAGGAGTCGATGCTTTGTTGTCAAGGATTCACCGCGTGCTTGCGAGCATGGATATCCTATGCGATTTGAGGAGATATTAGTGTGACAAATCTCTGGCCAGAGTACATGATGTGTTTTAGGAAAATGGGTTTTCCTAGTAACACATGCGATGTCACTATTTGATCTTCAAGATGAAAAGCATAGTTATCGAATCTCGAACAACTCTCGATGTACCAATGGTTGTTGATTCGATCGGGATATTTGGATGAAAGGACCGTACTGTACGCTAACCAAAATCTACTGGTTCTTGTAGGCACTATCAGTGATACCTAGGGAATCATGGGGCGATGTTGCTAGACGCTCTTACCATGATTCGATGGGTAAGTCGGAAATTGTTGTTCCGAGTCACAAGGAGTTGTGAGCCCATGGCTAGGTGTATCCCTGAACCATTGAGGGTCACACAAGTAATGGATTTCTAATCCCCGTTGAGATAGTTAAATTTAAAGAGTTAAATTTAATGAAAAAGGAAGTGGGACTTCTTATTTGAGAGAAGAGGAGTAGGATTTCCTAAAATGACATAGAGATGGACATTTTTGAAAATCACTGAATTCGGATTCAGAAAATTTATCTTGACTTTAAAAGGTGCAGAAATGGTTTCTGTGCACATTGGTGAAATCAGTTTATCAATCGGAGTCATGATGAATTTTATATTAATTTCTGACATGCGGGCTTTGCTTGTCAGACTTGAACTTATGACTAATGGGCCCTAAGCTGTTAGCAGCCCATAGTATAAATAAGTTATTAAAGTACAGAAATTACACACAACACACTCAGAATTTCGAACACTAGGGTTGAGAGCCAGTAGTGGCCGCCGCCCCCTCTCACTGTTTTCTCTCAAATCCAGTCTGCAAATTTTGATTTTTGCAGTCTGGTTTAATGGATCAAATTCGTTAATTCTCTTCGTAGAAACTTCTGATAGATTTTCTAGTGCAATCTATCAGAGGGATTCGAATTCTGTTCGTGGACCTGATTGAAGAATTGTTCGTCCATCAGTTCCTGGGATATACAACAAGAGCAGAGTTATCTGTTGGTGTCCATAATCTCGTTTCGAGATTCAAGGTAAAAATTTAATTGTTATTTGATTTTTACACACACAATTTAATCGAAAAGTTTTGATACCCATGATATGGAATTGTTCCATATAAAATTTTTAAACTTCCGCTACACCGGGTATCAATTCTGATTGATCTGAACACGGTTTTCCAACAAATAATCCCAAGATAATATCAAAAGTTTCCATAAAAACTTGGACTCTAAATTCTGCATCATGACGACGGCGCGGGCGCGCAATTAAGTGGGGTGGGCGCGCGTTGCTCACGCATCTGCATTCTCCAAAATTCCTGAAACGCGTGGGTGCGCCTTTCCTACGCTCTTCTTCAATTTTTCTAAACCAACAGCGCGGGCGCTCCTCTTCATGGCGTGGGCACGCCTTCTGTTAGAATTTGGCCATTTTCTTCTCTTCTTCAACTCTTGAATTCCAATCTTTTCTTCGGTCTTTTTGACTTAATTCCACTTAAACTCATCATACTCCATTATTTCCTACAATCACAAAACCAACACCAATTCACGCAATATATCCCAATAAATCACAAGAGTCAACTTAAATTATCAACAAATTAAGTGCACAATATGCACTTATCAAATCCCCCCAAACTTAAACTCTTGTTCGTCCCGAACAAAACTAAACACACATCAGATAATTTCATAACACAAACAACACAAAAATCATCAAGGATTACGGTGGATCAGTGGTCTCAATGTTGATTTCAACAAAAAATTTCAAATCCAATTCCATCAAACCTCCTAACATTGAAAAATTGTTTATCAAGAAAAATAGTTCAACCTCATAAACGTATAAACCTTGAAACTTATGTTCAAAGTACTCTTTTTCAAACTCAATTCAAGCATCCACGGATCATGAGGACTTTTTAAGGTAGCACAGGATCGACATTAAGGACATTAAATCAGAAACACTCACAATCATGTTAATTCCAAGAAAAGTAGTGTGTGCGTGTTTCGATAAAAATTCACACTCATTAAAAGTGTCAATCAACAATCCATAGGCTAGACTCTCGCAACCCCTCTCCACTAGTATATTGGGTGACTGTGACTTGGTCAATAGGTCTTAATCAACTTATAATGTTAGGCCTAGGCTCATGGCTACAAACGAAGAATAGGAATTCAAAAGAGGGAGTAAATTATGCTTTATTTCCAATGTCCACTCCTTAATCTTCAGATTTCACGCCTCTTTGATTTTCTTTTTCAGCCTTTTTCTTTTTTTTTTTCCTTTTATTTTTTTTTTCACATTGCTTTCCACCAACAATTTTTCTTTCACCGGTTTTTTTTCATTTTATATCCCTTCCACTACTACCTTTTTCTTTCACAATTCTTTCACCACATCATTCCATATTCATAATACAAATCAGGAGCATGAAAAAATTCTAACATTCAATTTTCTCCTTTAAAGGTAGAAATAGTGTTTAGGCTATTCATAGGTAGTAAATGTAGGACCTTGAAAAAAACGCCGAATGGGGGTTTATCACATGCTTGCACGCATGTCATTCATTTTTAAATCAGGCTCAAACAAGGTACTAGGGATAATTAATTCAGTGGGTGGCTCGAAAGGCTCAAACGATATTCAAAAAGATTGCTTACATCACTCCTAAGTCACAGTTACGCCCGTATTCCGCCTCGAGGGGTGTTTGAACTAGTTCTAGACATGTCTCAATTCACAATTAAATCATATGAATTTTAACCAGTGCAGAATAAAATAATCATCAACAAGTAAACGATGATTTTCAACAAACTCTCAGCATGTACCTCAAATAGGCATATAATTCTGTGAAGGCTCAAATGGGAAACTAAGGATGATTTGATCAATTAAAAAAACTGGCCCAAAATAACCAAACAACGCCTCAATCATGTCTATGTTTGTATGTCTCAAAATTCAGATGCAAGAACCAATCACTGAGTATAAAAGAGTCTAATGTCTAATTGGCTCATATTTCAAAAGTTTAGTCAAAAAGACATATATTCAAGGATTCGCATCCCAAAACACCAATTTTTATCATCATTGACCATCTCTCCACTTCATCCTTGATTTCTTGCAATACTCAATCAACCGTCAAAACTTAACAACAATAATAACTCAATACTACACCAGTCAATCACAAATTCGAAATCACAAAAAAAAAATCACATTTCAAACCAAAGCAAACTACTCTAACAAACATCGAAAATTGCATCAAATTAGTAAACGAAACCCAAAACCAACTCCCCCAAACTTAGGTACACACATTGTCCTCAATGGTATGACAATAAAAATATAGGACATGTACCTAGGGTGGCAACCATCAATGGTCACCACCATCCCTATCGTCATGCTCTGGGTGTGAGTGAGCAGCACAGTCAGCAGGGTCAAAGACCGGGGGCCACTGTGGTCTTGGTGGGAATGGAGGCACGGAAATGGCAGAATCGGGTAAATAGTGGGGCAAAGCATCTGTAAAATCCATCACATAATTCATAAACACACCTGACATCTGCTGGAAGGCGTGAAACTCCTCGCGATGTTGTCTCAAATTCACCTCCAATATTTCCAGACGATCCGACGCAATAGTAGAAGATCGGGGTGTATGTCCTCTCCTTTCGGTAGCCCTTTCATTAAACTCGCTTCGTTCCTCTCGCTCTCTCTGCTCATAAGGAGGGACCATATGGAACGGTGCTTCGCAGACAATGGCTGCGGTGGGTTTCTGCAGTTCTTCATTCGGGCTCCAGTCCACTCCCGCCTCCTCACAGAGATCAGTGATTATAGATGGCAAAGAAATCCTCCACTAGTCTTACCAGCCACTACACCTTGAATTGTTTCTTGGAAAATCATCCCCAAGTCGATTGCTTTCCCCTCCAAGATACAATATACGAGAATAGCTCGTTCCTTGGTAACTTTATGCTCATGATCAGTCGGTTTGAGTCGAGCACAGATAAAAGTATACCAGAGTTTTGCTTCGTGAGTCAACTCAATCTTTTTCAGTTTGGATGGCATGTGATCACGGCCCATCTGCCACTCCGCTCCAGGAATACAAATTTGGCTCAAAATTGCCTTATAATCCACTTCATTGTTTTTATACTCCACATACTCGTCATGGAACACCGGCGGAAGGTTATACATGGTATTGATGGTATGAGCGTCAAACGGTACCATCTTCCGATGAACGAGGCTTTGAGTTGCACATGCTTCACTTTCAGATTGGAATAGAATTCCCGAACTAACGGGACAACTGCATCCTGTGGTTGCGGGACAAATTTCTGCCATTGATGCGCTGCAGCAGCCCGACCGATAGAACTCATGAATGGACCTTTCTCAAATCCTACAGACATGTCGAAACCCCTCTCGGGTAAAATATTATTTCCCAACCATACTTGACAACGTTCTTCAGCTGCGGCATTCCAAAAGCGCTAGGCTTCAAGAGCGGGTTCAGAGGCAGATGTAGAAGCTTCGAATTTCATCTTTTTCTTAGGGGCCATATCTCAAAAACCTTATATGCACTCCCACAACAACAAAAATTTTGGAAAAAATGATACAACTTCCTCCCACAAACTTGATTAACAAACAAAGCCAAGAATACACACACTCCCAATACAATCCATATGCCACAAGCAATTAATCAACATACACTTCAGTTTGAATTATGACGCCAAAATTTGGTAGTGCAATACCACACAATATGTGAGGCCTAGATTCTAATCATGCAATCTAGAGTAATTAAAGTAAACAACTCTATTAAAAGAATGGGATAAGAAATTTAGAAACAATTTTTTTTTAAAAAAAAATGAACAGTGCTCGCTCGATCGGTAAAATCTTACCGATCGAGTGGGCCATAAAAATCAAAGCCACTGCCCGAGGTAAAAGTCCCTCGCTCGATCGGTAAAATATTACCGATCGAGCGAGAACAATATCTTGTTCCTACTGCCTCGCTCACAGGGTGCTCGCTCGATCCGCAATAAATTGCCGATCGAGCGAGATCAGTTGCCCAGAAAAATTCTGGTTTTTTGCTCAAATTTTCAATCTCCTCTCAATACACAAAACAACAATAAACTCCCATTCAATAATAAAACATGCAAGTAATAAGTTATACAAACTTCCAAAAGTATAACATGCATAAAAATGTCCATCTAGTTCGGACTTATTCAATACAAAAAGGAGTTCAATACATAAAGACTCCTAACTTCCAAGCCTCACTCTATTCCCTCAATCCTCTAGCCATGTTGTCTCTGATTCGTTCCTGCCCCACCTGTTGCCAAGTACACATACAAACAAAGACAACAGCCGGATAATCCGGTGAGAATAATATTCCCAGTAAAAGAGACTGACATGCAATCAAATAAACATATCAATTCAAATATGAATTCAGACTTCATTTAATCACATATTTCAATCCAATAGTGTAATTAAAATGATATGCATGTCTTTAAACTTCTGGATTAACAGAGTCAGATAATCAATGAATTTCTTCTATTCTTTCTTTCTTCGGTTTGGGATCCCGAGGCTAAATCATCCATAATCACACTGACTCCCCTCTCGAGGTGGACATGACATGTTTTAAACCTCTAGACTCAAGAGAATTATAGTGAGCTATACAACAAGGTAGTAATTCGCCTACCAAGCTACTCGACTACAATCCCTAGATCGTCTAATTCAAATTGAACAAATCAAGGCTCAATATGAATGCATATGTAATCTAATGCACTCAATACAATTCAATCATATAATCAATCAAGAAATCAAAACATGCAATATGTGATTTCGTCTAGGACACTCGAATCAATCTCGATTCAAGTTCATCGTCCTATTTTATTTCAAAGTCGTCTTATACCTCTTCTATGTCGCTTCAATCTCTTCAATCTGAAACAACAATTCTTCAATCAATACAAACTCAAGTCAAATAACAAGTTCATCAATCGACTACTAAAGACATCGATACAATACCGGCTCAACTCTTCCAAACTGAACCAAAAGCTGCAACTCTAGCAACTCCAAGAACTCTCAATCAATCTATCAGAAGAATTCATAGATCAATATCGATATCAAAACTCAATCAAACTCAATTCAAACTCAAAACATGAACTCCGGAAATTCAAACTTCAAACTGACAGCATAACGGCTATAACTGATCAAACCGGAATTGCAGACAGCAATACAACAACTCAAAGGACTCATTTCAATCTTCAAACTTTAAACCCAACTCAAATTCAACATATCTCAAAATCAATAATTTCGAAAATCACAAGAAAATTCATAACAAATTCATTCGTCGTTAGATCTTCGAAACGTCTTAGATATACGATCACTGCTAACTCATAATCATTCTCTCCGAATATAAACAATTTCTGACGACATCAATAAATTCTAACTTCTCAGAAATACAATATACTTACTTCCAAACGGAGCACTCGTCGCTGTGATCGCAGATATCCAGTCAGAATTCAATTCTATCGTACGGATTGAGCTAGAAATGAAATCACACAAGCTTGGGGAAGCTTTGATCGACTTCAATGGAGGGAGCACGGTTGGGGAAGGATATAAGGTGATAATATAAGACTAAGTCCAAGTAGATAATATAACAAAGTCCATTTTTGCATTTTAGTCCCTGAAATTTCCAAAAATTGAAAAAAAGAACCCTGATCAATAAAAAGTCCGATCTCGAATTCTGAAATCACTGATTATCTCATATAACATCGAATAAGATAAAAATGGGGCGTTACAATTCTCCCCCTCTAAGACAAGATTTCGTCCTCGAAATCATCGATATCAACTCATAAGAAGAAAATCAAGAATTCAAGAACAGAAATAAGAAATCACATCAGATGAATAAATCAGGAAATCTCTGTCTCATGTCAGATTCTGTCTCCCAAGTCGCTTCTTCGACTCCGTGATGACTCCACTGAACTTTTACCAAAGGTATTGATTTGGTTCTAAGCTGTTTCTCCTTTCTGTCAAGGATTTGAATCGGTCTTTCAAAGTAACTCAGAGTTTCATCAAGTTCGGCTTCATCAGGCTGAAGAACATGAAAAGGACCGGGATGGTATTTCCTCAACATCGAGACGTGAAAGACGTCATGAATACCAGATAAAGAAGGAGGAAGTGCTAAACGGTAGGCTAGATCGCCTATCTTCTGCAAAATCTCATACGGACCGATGAATCTCGGTGACAACTTTCCTCTCTTCCCGAATCTAACAGTGCCTCTAAACGGAGAAATCTTCAAGAATACACGGTCTCCCTAATCAAAAGATAGAGGTCGGCGACGTATATTCGCATACTTCGCTTGTCGGTCCTGAGCGGTCTTCATTCTCAAACGAATAGTCTTCACCTGCTCAGCCATATCACGAATCATATCTGGTCCCAAGTCTGGGGACTCAGACATAACATCCCAATACAGAGGAGATCTGCACTTCTTTCCATACAACGCTTCAAAAGGTGCCATTCCTATACTCGTCTGGAAGCTATTGTTGTACGAAAACTCAACGAGAGGCAAAGAATCTTGCCAAGCAGTGCCAAAGTCAAGCACCACCGCTCGTAGCATATCTTCCAGAGTCTGAATCGTCCTCTCTGACTGTCCGTATGTCTGAGGAAGATACGCTGTACTTAGATGCAACCTAGTACCAAGAGCCTCTTGCAGGCTGTGCCAGAAGTGAGAAGTAAACCGAGGATCTCGGTCAGAAACAATCGATCTCGGCACACCGTGCAATCTGACAATCTCTCTAACATACAACTCTGCCATCTGATCGTGTCGGTAAGTCATCCGATACGGAATGAAACAAGCAGACTTCGTCAAACGGTCAATCACTACCCAAATGGCATCGCATCCTCGAACAAATCGTGGTAGTTTTGTGACGAAATCCATTGAAATATGATCCCACTTCCATTCCGGAATAGACAGACTGTGCAGAAGTCCGCCTGGCCTCTTTCTCTCAGCTTTAACCTGTTGACAGTTCAAACAATGGGATACAAATTTCGTAACATCATTCTTCAACTTTTTCCACCAAAACTGACCTTTCAAGTCGTTATACATCTTCCGGCCTCCTGGATGAATACTGAACCGACTGCAATGCGCATCTCTCAATATACGCTGTCTCAACTCAGAAATATTAGGCACAACAATTCGGTTGTTCACAAACAAAACATCATCCTTGACCTAAAACTCAGACTGGTGTCCTGACCTCACTTTCTCTATCGACTTCTGAGTACTCTCATCTGATTTCTGTGCTTCTCTGATCGATACAAACAACTCTGGCTCGGCCTAAATCGTACAATCTATGATCGGATTTCTATCTGATTCAAAGTCCAACCCAGAAGTGCAACAGTCGTCGATCAACCGAGAAACACCAATCGTCGACAGAGATAAAAAACAAAGCTTGCGACTCAAAGCATCGGCAGCTGCATTCGACTTCCCTGGGTAATACTTAATCTCGCAGTCGAAGTACTTCAAAAGATCTAACCATCTCCTCTGCCTCATATTCAACTCAGACTGTGAAAATAAGTACTTAAGACTCTTATGATCCGAAAATATCTCAAAAGACTCACCGTACAAGTAATGAAGCCATATCTTCAAGGCAAAAACAATAGCAGCGAGTTCAAGATCATGAACTGGATAGCGAGTCTCGTGCGGTTTCAACTGCCTCGACGCATAAGCTATCACGTGCTTCCTCTGCATAAGAACACAACCAAGACCAAGATGAGAAGCATCGCAATAAACTGTGAAGTCTTCAGAACCAGATGGAATAGAAAGAATCGGAGCACTGGTTAATTTCTTCTTCAACTCAACAAAACTGGCTTCACAATCATCTGTCCAAAGAAAAGGAGCATTCTTCTGAGTCAGCTGGGTGATCGGCTTTGCTATAGAAGAAAAACCCTGAATAAATCTGCGATAGTACCCCGCTAAACCCATAAAACTTCGGATCTCAGGCACAGAAGTCGGTCTGCGCCAATTCATCACCGCTTCTATCTTACTGGGATCCACAGAAATTCCATCTCCAGAAATTATATGCCCCAGAAAGACAACTCTGTCAAGCCAAAACTCGCACTTCGAAATCTTGGCGAATAACTGTTCGGTTCTCAAAATCTGCAAAACAGTTCTCAAATGCTCTGCGTGCTCTGTACGGTTCTTAGAATAGATCAAGATATCGTCAATGAAGATAATTACGAACTCATCAAGAAAACGTTGAAAGATTCGGTTCATCAACCCCATAAAGACCGCTGGGGCGTTCGTCAAACCGAAAGGCATGACAAGAAATTCAAAGTGGCCATACCTAGTTCGAAACGCAGTCTTAGGAACATCCTCTTCACGAACTCTCAGTTGGTGATAACCAGACCTCAAATCTATCTTCGAGTAAATACACGAACCCTGCAATTGATCAAAAATATCATCTATACGAGGTAAAGGATACCTGTTCTTAACTGTCTCCTGATTCAGCTGGCGGTAGTCAATGCAGAGACGCATAGAGCCATCTTTCTTTCTAACAAACAAGACAGGAGCACCCCAAGGCGACACACTCGGTCTAATGTATCCCTTGGCAATCAAATCTTCCAATTGTTCCTTCAGTTCTTTCAATTCGATTGTAGCCATTCTATACGGAGCTTTAGAAATCGGTTGAGTACCTGACGTCAGTTCAATGCCAAATTCAATCTCACGAACAGGCGGTAATCCCGGAATCTCATCCGAGAACACATCAGGAAATTCCCTAACCACTGGTATATCATTCAACTCAGGGCTAGATTTCAGAATATCGATCGCATAAACAAGAAATCTTTCGGCTCCTCTCTGTAATAATCTAGTCATAGATAAGACAGATATCATAGGAATTTTAGAACGAGAACCCTTACCAAAGAATTTCCACTCTTCTTACATCTCAGGTCTGAACCGAACTATCTTCTGAAAACAATCTACTGAAGCCCTGTACTTAGTCAAAACATCTATGCCAACTATACAGTCAGAGTCAAACATACTAAGTACAATACAGTCGAACTCAATCAAATTCCCTTCAAAACTCAATCCACAATTCCTAACAAAACTCCTCGAAACAATTCCTCCACCCAACGGTGAAGTAACAGAAACTACAGCAGGTAAAGGCTCAAAAGGCAAGGCATGTATCAACACAAATTTCTCAGAAATGAAAGAGTGAGAAGCACCTGTATCTATCAAAATAATAGCAGGATAATCAAAGATCGTACAATTACCTGCAATCACATCATCAAGTGCAGCCTGTGCCTGATCTTCATTTAGAGCATACACTCTCGCCTGTTGTCTAGGAGGTTGGTTCAAATTCTGGTTGCCCCCTTGACGATTCTGTTGTTGAGGTTGGAAAGAGTGAACTGCATTCAATTGCCTCTGAGGCTGAGATGATGGTCGAGAAGCATTTCCACTCTGTGCTTGCTCGGAACCCCGCTGAGGACAAAGTCTAGCATAATGCCCCATCTGCTAGCAAATGTAGCAATTCCCAAATATCCCTCTACACTGGTCACTGGAGTGACGACCTCCACATTTGTTACAAGAAGTGCCATAGGAACTTGAACCTTGGCTGTAACTGTTCTGTTTCGAGCCACCCGAACTTGAAGAACTACTTCCAGAGTTCTTAAACTGCTTTCCCTTGGGACGAAAATAATTCTTCGTACTACCTCCACTGCTACCACTTCAGTCCTAGGTGGTTGATTCTGATACTGGGGTTGTTGGGCCTGAAACTGTCTCTGCTGATGCTGAGGTGCATACTGATTCCCTCTCTGCCTTATCAATCCGGCTTCTGCACCTTTGGCATGATCCATAGCATCTGCGAAATTATTAGGCCTCCCGGTATTGAACAAAGTGAAGATATCAGGGTTCAAACCGTTAATGAAGTGGTCATATTTTGCTTCATCATTGCCAGAAACGTGTGGAGCAAAGCTCAATAGACTATCAAACTTGTTCACATAATCTTCGATACTCAGATTGCCTTGCTTCAAATTGGCGAATTCGGCATTTTTCTCCTTTCGGTAAGAAACTGGGAAGAATCGTTTATAAAACTCGGCCTTAAATAGAATCCAGTTTATAAGAGTACCTCTGTTCTCCATGGACTTCTTAGTTGAGATCCACCATTTCTTAGCCACTCCGTGCAGTTGATGAACAACCAATCTAACTCGACGGTCATCGGAGTAGTCTAGAGAATCAAAAAGTTCATCGATATCATCCAGCCAACCCTCGCATTCCATGGGATTCTCCGTACCTCTCAAGATCGGTGGTCGGAAAGAATGAAACCTCTTCAGTAAGGTTTCCATAGGGGTAGCGGTGGCATCCATCTGATTCTCAACTGTAACGCCCTGGTTATTCTGAGGAGTCACTATAGGCGGAGTTTCAGTCGTAGCAATACCCGGTGGAGTATTCATGCTCAATTTTCTTCGAGTACCCATATAGAACAAAAGGGATTAGGGAAACAGATATCTCAATCTCACAATTCCAGTTTCTCATAACCTATGATCTTCTTACTTAAGCCAAAAGATGGAACTCGGATTCAATGCATGAGTACAGTTCATATCTCGATCAAATCATGCTTTTAAAAATTAAATCACATAATCATGTAATTCAAAAATTTTCAATCAATAAAGCATGCTTGCATATTCTGTAATCATAGAATTAATCAATCACATGCGAGAAATTAAAGTCAAGCGGACTCGATCTACCCCGCTCGCTTCTAGAATCAAATCCAGGAACTTAATGCTCTGATACCACTTAATGTGAGGCCTAGATTCTAATCATGCAATCTAGAGTAATTAAAGTAAACAACTCTATTAAAACAATGTGATAAGAAATTTAGAAACAAATTTTTTTTTTTAAAATGAACAGTGCTCGCTCGATCGGTAAAATCTTACCGATTGAGCGGGCCATAAAAATCAAAGCCACTGCCCGAGGTAAAATTCCCTCGCTCGATCGGTAAAATATTACCGATCGAGCGAGAACAAAATCTTGTTCCTACTGCCTCGCTCACAAGGTGCTCGCTCGATCCGCAATAAATTGCCGATCGAGCGAGACCAGTTGCCCAGAAAAATTCTGGTTTTCTGCTCAACTTTTCAATCTCCTCTCAATACACAAAACAACAATAAACTCACATTCAATAATACAACATGCAAGTAATAAGTTATACAAACTTCCAAAAGTATAACATGCATAAAAAGGTCCATCTAGTTCGGACTTATTCAATACAAAAAGGAGTTCAATACATAAAGACTCCTAACTTCCAAGCCTCACTCTATTCCCTCAATCCTCTAGCCATGTTGTCTCTGATTCGTTCCTGCCCCACCTGTTTCCAAGTACACATACAAACAAAGACAACAGCCGGATAATCCGGTGAGAATAATATTCCCAATAAAAGAGACTGACATGCAATCAAATAAACATATCAATTCAAATATGAATTCAGACTTCATTTAATCACATATTTCAATCCAATACTGTAATTAAAATGATATGTATGTCTTTAAAATTCTGGATTAACAGAGTAAGATAATCAATGAATTTCTTCTATTCTTTCTTTTTTCGGTTTGGGATCCCGAGGCTAAATCATCCATAATCACACCGACTCCCCTCTCGAGGTGGACATGACATGTTTTAAACCTCTAGACTCAAGAGCATTATAGTGAGCTATACAACAAGGTAGTAATTGTTGGAAAACAGTGTTCAGATCAATCAGAATTGATACCCGGTGCAGCGGAAGTTTTAAAATTTTATATGGAACGATTCCATATCATGGGTATCAAAACTTTACGATTAAATCGTGCGTGTAAAAATTAAATAACAATTAAATTTTTACCTTGAATCTCGAAACGAGATTATGGACACCAACAGATAACTCTGCTCTTGTTGTATATCCCAGGAACTGATGAACGAACGATTCTTCAATCAGGTCCACGAACAGAAATCAAATCCCTCTGATAGATTGCACTAGAAAATCTATCAGAAGTTTCTACGAAGAGAATTAACGGATTTGATCCGTTAAACCAGACTACAATTTCAAAATTGCAGGCTGGATTTTCTGACACAAAGAGGGAGAGGGGGCGGCGGCCACAATAGGGAGAGAACCCTAGGTTTCGAAAATTATGGCTTGTTATATATAATTTCTGCACTGCAATAACTTATTTATAATGTGGGCTGCTAACAGCTTAGGGCCCATTAGTCATAAGTTAAAGCCTGACAAGCAAAGCCTGCATATTCAGAAATTAATATAAAATTCATCGTGACTCAGATTGATAAACCAATTTCATCAATGTGCACAGAAACCATTTCTGCATCTTTTAAAGTCAAGATAAATTTTCTGAATCCGAATTCAGTGATTTCCAAAAATGCCCATCCCTATGTCATTTTAGGAAATCTTACTCTTCTACTCTGATATAATAAGTCCTACTTCTTTGTTCATTAAATTTAACTCTTTAAATTTAACTATCTCAACGGGGATTAGAAATCCATTACTTGTGTAACCCTCAATGGTTCAGGAATACAGCTAGCCGTGGGCTCACAACTCCTTGTGACTCGGAACAACAATTTCCGACTTACCCATCGAATCATGGTAAGAGCGTCTAGCAACATCGCCCCATGATTTCCTAGGTATTACTGATAGTGCCTGCAAGAACCAGTAGATTTTGGTTAGCGTACAGTACGGTCCCTTCATCCATATATCCCGATCGAATCAACAACCATTGGTACATCGAGAGTCGTTCGAGATTCGATAACTATGCATAACATCTTGAAGATCAAATAGTGACATCGCATGTGTTACTAGGATAACCCATTAACCTAAAACACATCAAGTACTCTGGCCAGAGATTTGTCACACTAATATCTCCTCAGATCGCATAGGATATCCACACTCGCAAGTATGTGGTGAATCCTTGACAACAAAGCATCGACTCCTATATGTGTTGTAACTTCACCCAATCCCGACACCTGATGACCCCAATAGAGTCGGTAAATGAGTCGAAGTACAGTACTAGCATATAGAGTCTCAATGATGTTTCAAGTAATAAGGAATAATGGTGTACAACCAAAACCGCGGACTTTATCCACTCGATAAGTGATAACCACTTGGAAAGTCCGAATAGGGTAGTTCGATCATTCATCATATGAATATCCATTTGCATGCTTTGAACATCTCTATGTTCCATACCAATGAAACGTGGTACTCGGCATCGCAAATGCTAGTCTCAATCTCGAGTGATCCTTATCCTTATTATCGGACGGCTCAATTGACTAGGAACAGTTTAGAATATACAGTGACTATAAGATTGTATTTCATGATAGCCATCACCATGCGCTACCACATCTTACATACACTATAGTATATTCAAGGTCTTTATCAAAACAACAATAGTATATCACAATATAACAATATGAAGAAAGATAAAGTCAATGCCATGATAAAAGTGTAAATTATATTAAAACAAAATATTTTTTACATAAAGAGTCATCAAAGCCCTTAGCCACAAGTTGGCTATCCGGGAACCCACTCTTTCAATCTCCCACTTGCCCTATGAGCCAACTAGTCATACTACGTAATCCCATTGCTTCGCGATGTTTGTCAAACAATGGTCCTGGCAAGGGCTTAGTAAGCGGATCAGCGATATTGTCTGCAGAGGCCACTCTTTCGACAGTGATGTCTCCTCTTTCCACGATCTCCCGGATGATGTGGTATTTCCTTAGTACGTGTTTGGACTTCTGATGAGACCTTGGTTCCTTTGCCTGAGCAACGGCACCCGTGTTGTCACAGTACACCGGGACTGGACCAACAGCTTCAGGAATTACACCCAACTCTTGGATGAATTTCCTTATCCAAACCGCCTCTTTAGCAGCAGCTGATGCTGCAATGTATTATGCCTCAGTGGTGGAATCCGCTGTGGTGTCTTGCTTGGAACTCTTCCAAGAGACAGCACCGCCATTGAGCACGAATACAAATCCAGAGGTTGATTTCGAGTCATCCACGTCACATTGGAAGCTAGAGTCGGTGTAGCCTTCCAACTTCAATTCTCTTCCTCCATAAACCATGAATACATTCTTAGTCCTTCGCAAGTACTTAAGAATATCCTTCACGGCTTTCCAATGCATTTGACCGGGATTGGCTTGATATCTGCTCGTGACGCTCAGAGCATAGGCCACATCCGGTCTGGTAGATATCATCCCATACATGATACTACCAATGGCTTACGCATATGGTATGTGTGTCATCTTCTCTATCTCTTCATCAGTCTTAGGACACATAGACTTGGATAGAGAAACTCCATGACACATAGGTAGATGTCCTCTCTTGGACCCATCCATTGAAAACCTTTTCAATATGGTGTCGATGTAGATTGATTGAGTAAGTCCTATCATTCTCTTAGATCTATCTCTATAGATCTGTATCCCTAGAATATAGGAGGCCTCACCCAAATCCTCCATCGAGAATCTACCTAATAACCATATCTTTGTTGACTGCAACATCCCTACATCATTCCCCATGAGTAGAATGTCATCAACATAAAGTACTAAGAATGTTACCGCATCCTTAACTACTTTCTTGTACACGCACGGTTCCTCCGGGTTTTTGATGAATCCAAAATCCTTTATTGTTTCATCAAATTTCTGGTTCCAACTTCT
This sequence comes from Henckelia pumila, assembly GCF_033568475.1. Taxonomy (NCBI): domain Eukaryota; kingdom Viridiplantae; phylum Streptophyta; class Magnoliopsida; order Lamiales; family Gesneriaceae; genus Henckelia; species Henckelia pumila. Next base: position 37,882,762 of record NC_133123.1, on the reverse strand, counting down.
TGATGCTTGTTTGAGACCATAAATTGATCTCTGAAGCTTGCATACCTTATGCTCGCTTCCCATGGATGTGTATCCCTCAAGCTGCATCATATAGATCTCTTCCTTAATGTTTCCATTAAGAAAAGCAGTCTTTACATCCATTTGCCATATCTCATAGTCATACCATGCTGCTATGGCAATAAAAATTCTTATGGACTTGAACATTGCGACTGGTGAAAAGGTTTCATCATAGTCAACTCCTTGTCTTTGAGTATAACCTTTTGCCACCAATAGTTCCTTGAAGGTCAGTACCTTTCCGTCAGGCCCAAGCTTTCTCTTGTAGATCCATTTGCACCCTATTGGAACAATTCCATCGGGAGGATCTACTAAAGACCAAACTTGGTTAGTATGCATCGAGTCTATTTCCGATTGCATAGCTTCAAGCCATAAATTTGAATCCACATCAGAAATTGCTTCCTTGAAATTTCTTGGATCACATCCAATGTCGGGATCACCTTGATCCCCTTCAAGAAGAAGACCATATCTAACAGGACGTCTAGAAGTCATTTCGGATCTCCTAGCAATAGGCGTGTCTTGCAATGAATCTTGAGGTGTAGGATCGTTATTTTGCACCTCGGGTTCTTCTCGAATTTCTTCGAGTTCCATCATCTTGCCTTTCTTATCCAATAAGAACTCCTTCTCCAAGAAGGTGGCATTCCTTGAAACAAACACTTTTGTTTCATTAGGATGATAGAAATAATATCCGATTGAATTCTTCGGATACCCCACAAAATAACATAAGGAGGATCGACTATCCAACTTATCTTCCACTGTCTGCTTCACGTAAGAAGGACATCCCCAAATCCTCAAGTACGAATACTTAGGAGCTTTGCCATTCCATAACTCGTATGGTGTTTTATCTACTACTTTAGTGTGGACGTTGTTTAACAACAATACTGCCGTTTCAAGCGCGTAGCCCCAAAACGAAGGTGGAAGCTCAGTGAAGCTCATCATGGATCGAACCATATCCAACAAAGTTCGATTGCGACGCTCCGAGACACCATTCAGCTGAGGTGTCATAGGAGGAGTCCACTGAGAGAGAATCTCATTCTCTTTTAGATAGTCCAAAAACTCGGTACTTAAGTATTCTCCACTTCAATCCGATCGAAGTGCTTTAATACTTTTACCTTGCATGTTTTCTACTTCAGCCTTGAATTCTTTGAACCTTTCAAATGCTTCAGACTTATATTTCATTAAATATAAATACCCATACCTTGAATAATCATCAGTAAAGGTAATGAAGTAGGTGTTGCCATATTTAGTACCAATCCTAAATGGACCGCAAACATCCGTATGGATCAAATCCAACGGGTTTTGGCTACGCTCAGGTTTCCCTTTGAAAGGAGATTTAGTCATTTTTCCTTTTAGGCAGGATTCACAAGTAGGTAGAGAGTTAATATCAGACATATCAAACATGCCCTCTCCCACTAGCTTGTTCATCCTCCTTGAGAAAATATGACCTAGCCTAGCATGCCAAAGGTTTGCCGGGTTTTGACTATCGTTTTTCCTTTTATTTGTTGTTACCGGTTTATCAACATAATTAATTGAAACGTCTTTTAATTTTAAGCTATATAGATCGTTTTCAAGTTGTCCATTTCCAATCAAACATTCATTTTTGTAAATATTGCAAATCTCATTCACAAAATTGCAAGAAAAACCATCTCTATCAAGCATAGAAATAGAAATAATGTTTTTGACCAAATCCGGAACATATAAAACATCTTTCAAAAATAACTTAAAATTATTCTGCAAAATTAAATAAATGTCTCCAATAGCTTTGGCTTCGACTCTTGAACCATTCCCGAGCCTTAGCTGGGTCTCACCCATCCTTAGCTTACGACTTCTTGTCATCACCTGCAAATCATTGCAAATGTGAGATCCACATCCGGTATCCAATACCCAAGAAGAAGTGTTAAGCGAAACATTTATTTCAATGTAAAACATACCCTTTTCAGTTCGCAACTGATCGAGGTATTCCTTGCAGTTATGTTTCCAATGACCGGGCTTCTTGCAGTAATGGCAAACGTTTTCATCCTTCTTCTCATATGAAACCTTGGCCTTCCCCTTCTTATTTGGTACACTCTTCTTGGGCGGGGCAGAACGCTTCTTACCCTTTCCACTTGGCCCCTTCTTCGAGTTAGAAGAGGACCCAACCAAGAGTACCGGTTTATCCTTCTTTAGTGTGGCTTCATATGTGACAAGCATATTGACCATCTCTTCAAGGGTGGCCTCTATCTTGTTCATGTTAAAGTTCACCACAAAACCATCATACGATGAAGGAAGTGAAAGGAGTATCAAGTCTGAGCTGAGTTCATGCTCCAAAGTCAAGTCGAGTGTTACCAACTTTTCAATGAGCCCAATCATGCGCACCCCATGCTCACGGACAGAAGTCCCCTCTCGCATGCGGCTTGTCATGAGCTCTCTGACAGTGGCATACCTCTCTGACCTTGACTGAGCTCCAAATAGCTCCTTGAGTGCTTTGTGAATGTCAGCAGCATTCATGGCATCCTCAAATCGCCTCTGGAGTTCATCAGACATCGAAGCCTGCATGTAGCATTTGGCCTTGATATCATGGTCCCACCATAAATCAAGTTTGGCCAACTCTTCCGAACTTGTATTAGCCGGGGCTTCCTTCGGGGGCGGCTTCTCTAACACGTAGAAAGCCTTTTCCGAAGTGAGAATAATCTTTAACTTACGGAACCATTCCGTATAGTTTGCGCCAGTGAGTTTTTTTTGTTCGAGAATTGCAAATAGTGGACTACGTGAATTCATTGTAATGATATACTGAAAAAGAAACAGACAATAATAAGTGATTTGTTTAATTAATTCACTAAGACATAAAATATGGCGAATTTTAATTTTATGAATTACACTCCCACTATTTTAACGATTTCACCACCCTCTAGTGAAAACGGGAAACTTTTTCCTTAGTGAGAACATGGAATCCAATTGACAAATCATAGTCCCGAATAATATCAGCCAACCATAATTTTCAAAAGGTAGAGCCCAATTGCTTCCAAAGCAACCTCCACGTTTTTACCTCATGTCCAATAAGAGCCCAATAATATGACGCCGTTTATTGTGACATGTCAATATGACCCATCAATATTAAGTTGTGATGGACGGTCGCCATGTAGATCCCCAATAATATGAGCCAATCTCATGGGAGTTCCACCCAACTTACAACATGTGTCAATCCAATGTACAGCTTTTCGACGAACGGGCCCCCCCAATAATATGAGCCGGACCGTATTCGCGGGTAGCATCACATACATTGATCGTTGATGGAATGTAGGAATATTTTAACAATATTTAAAATTCCCTTTTGTTTATCTTGATATCAATTTTAAATCACATTTAAAATGAGGGATTTTATTTTGAAAATTTGTCTCATCATGCATATTTCTGTATGCTTGCGGGATTCATACAATTTAGTCTAAACATGCATACAACAATAATATCATATATTATTTTAGGATGATCGATTCCATTACTAATTGACCCGTGGTTGCCAATCACGAGTCTAAGTCCAATCCTAGGTAATATGCAAGTATGCAATGCAATCCTATTACATTGAGCTTCCAATTTACATTTCTTCTGTCTTTATTGTCTGCTGGGCCCACCTTGTCTTCAAATCTCTATCTCCCACTAAGTCTAATGTATTTACAATAAATAACGATGACAAGTAGGGGATACATATTTAAGGGGTGGGAACGGGCCATAAACCAGGCCCACTTTTATTACATATGATAATTCATATTGGGCCATAAACCAGACCCATTAATAAATCCAACAACAATAAAACAAATGTAAATTTCCTAACATACACCTACAAAATTGGTCATGGCAATCGATCATCCTTATCCAATAATATTTAATTCAAAAATTAATTTATTGGATAACATGCAGTGACAATTAAATTAAAAAGGATAAAATCATATTCCATATATAAAATCTTATTTTACATACAAAATCATATTTTACCTTTTTATCAAATAAAATCATATTTTACATATAAAATCCAATTTTATACATAAAATCATATTTTACTCAATATTTCCATAAGATCATATCTTATCATCAATTGTACCAAAAATAATTAATTTCATAAAATCTGATTTAACGGATAAAATCTATAAATTTTCCAAAAATTCAAATTTATCCAAAAATCAATTTTAAAATTTTCGGACTCGAACAATTCGATCCGACGCCTCGTGGACCAATCAAAAACAATTTTCGATCGGACCAAAATTAGAATTTTAAAAATCAAAATTTTAATTAAAAATATTTTAATTTTTATCGGGCCGCCCGTGACAATCCCGGGCCGGTCAGCCCGTCGCTGCCCCTAGGGCAGCGAAGATCGCTGCCCGCCCAATCAAATCTTAATTTTAAAATTTCTATTTTGTTTCAAAAACCGAGGCCAAAAATTTTGTACAATCGATTAATTTAATCGTTTGATATGAGCGACAACCTGGCTCTGATACCACTGTTGGAAACGGTGTTCAGATCAATCAGAATTGATACCCGATGCAGCGGAAGTTTTAAAATTTTATATGGAACGATTCCATATCATGGGTATCAAAACTTTACGATTAAATCGTGCGTGTAAAACTTAAATAACAATTAAATTTTTACCTTGAATCTCGAAACGAGATTATGGACACCAACAGATAACTCTGCTCTTGTTGTATATCCCAGGAACTGATGAACGAACGATTCTTCAATCAGGTCCACGAACAGAAATCAAATCCCTCTGATAGATTGCACTAGAAAATCTATCAGAAGTTTCTACGTAGAGAATTAACGGATTTGATCCGTTAAACCAGACTACAATTTCAAAATTGCAGGCTGGATTTTCTGACACAGAGAGGGAGAGGGGGGGGCGGCCACAATAGGGAGAGAACCCTAGGTTTCAAAAATTATGGCTTGTTATATATAATTTCTGCACTGCAATAACTTATTTATAATGTGGGCTGCTAACAGCTTAGGGCCCATTAGTCATAAGTTAAAGCCTGACAAGCAAAGCCTGCATATTCATAAATTAATATAAAATTCATCGTGACTCAGATTGATAAACCAATTTCATCAATGTGCACAGAAACCATTTCTGCATCTTTTAAAGTCAAGATAAATTTTCTGAATCCGAATTCAGTGATTTCCAAAAATGCCCATCCCTATGTCATTTTAGGAAATCTTACTCTTCTACTCTGATATAATAAGTCCTACTTCTTTGTTCATTAAATTTAACTCTTTAAATTTAACTATCTCAACGGGGATTAGAAATCCATTACTTGTGTAACCCTCAATGGTTCAGGAATACAGCTAGCCGTGGGCTCACAACTCCTTGTGACTCGGAACAACAATTTCCGACTTACCCATCGAATCATGGTAAGAGCGTCTAGCAACATCGCCCCATGATTCCCTAGGTATTACTGATAGTGCCTGCAAGAACCAGTAGATTTTGGTTAGCGTACAGTACGGTCCCTTCATCCATATATCCCGATCGAATCAACAACCATTGGTACATCGAGAGTCGTTCGAGATTCGATAACTATGCATAACATCTTGAAGATCAAATAGTGACATCGCATGTGTTACTAGGATAACCCATTAACCTAAAACACATCAAGTACTCTGGCCAGAGATTTGTCACACTAATATCTCCTCAGATCGCATAGGATATCCACACTCGCAAGTATGTGGTGAATCCTTGACAACAAAGCATCGACTCCTATATGTGTTGTAACTGCACCCAATCCCGACACCTGATGACCCCAATAGAGTCGGTAAACGAGTCAAAGTACAGTACTAGCATATAGAGTCTTCAAGTAATAAGGACTAATGGTGTACAACCAAAACCGCGGACTTTATCCACTCGATAAGTGATAACCACTTGGAAAGTCCGAATAGGGTAGTTCGATCATTCATCATATGAATATCCATTTGCATGCTTTGAACATCTCTATGTTCCATACCAATGAAACGTGGTACTCGGCATCGCAAATGCTAGTCTCAATCTCGAGCGATCCTTATCCTTATTATCGGACGGCTCAATTGACTAGGAACAGTTTAGAATATACAGTGACTATAAGATTGTGTTTCATGATAGCCATCACCATGCGCTACCACATCTTACATACACTATAGTATATTCAAGGTCTTTATCAAAACAACAATAGTATATCACAATATAACAATATGAAGAAAGATAAAGTCAATGCCATGATAAAAGTGTAAATTATATTAAAACAAAAGATTGTTTACATAAAGAGTCATCAAAGCCCTTAGCCACAAGTTGGCTATCCGGGCACCCACTCTTTCAGTAATTCGCCTACCAAGCTACTCGACTACAATCCCTAGATCGTCTAATTCAAATTGAACAAATCAAGGCTCAATATGAATGCATATGTAATCTAATGCACTCAATACAATTCAATCATATAATCAATCAAGAAATCAAAACATGCAATATGTGATTTCGTCTAGGACACTCGAATCAATCTCGATTCAAGTTCATCGTCCTATTTTATTTCGAAGTCGTCTTATACCTCTTCTATGTCGCTTCAATCTCTTCAATCTGAAACAACAATTCTTCAATCAATACAAACTCAAGTCAAATAACAAGTTCATCAATCGACTACTAAAGACATCGATACAATACCGGCTCAACTCTTCCAAACTGAACCAAAAGATGCAACTCTAGCAACTCCAAGAACTCTCAATCAATCTATCAGAAGAATTCATAGATCAATATCGATATCAAAAGTCAATCAAACTCAATTCAAACTCAAAACATGAACTCCGGAAATTCAAACTTCAAACTGACAGCATAACGGCTATAACTGATCAAACCGGAATTGCAGACAGCAATACAACAACTCAAAGGACTCATTTCAATCTTCAAACTTTAAACCCAACTCAAATTCAACATATCTCAAAATCAATAATTTCGAAAATCACAAGAAAATTCATAACAAATCCATTCGTCGTTAGATCTTCGAAACGTCTTAGATATACGATCACTGCTAACTCATAATCATCCTCTCCGAATATAAACAATTTCTGACGACATCAATAAATTCTAACTTCTCAGAAATACAATATACTTACTTCCAAACGGAGCACTCGTCGCTGTGATCGCAGATATCCAGTCAGAATTCAATTCTATCGGACGGATTGAGCTAGAAATGAAATCACACAAGCTTTGGGAAGCTTTGATCGACTTCAATGGAGGGAGCACGGTTGGGGAAGGAGATAAGGTGATAAGAGAAGACTAAGTCCAAGTAGATAATATAACAAAGTCCATTTTGCATTTTAGTCCCTGAAATTTCTAAAAATTGCAAAAAGGACCCTGATCAATAAAAAGTACGATCTCGAATTCTGAAATCATTGATTATCTCATATAACATCGAATAAGATAAAAACGGGGCGTTACACAATAGCTTCACAGACAAGCACGCCGAACGAATACAACAAAACAAGAACTGGGAACTCTTAACACGATGAACTTACTCCGGAGTGTAATAGAGATAAGAACGATGCGGTAACTGGAATTTGAAACCCAAACAGAAATTGGGGGCACCCTGTGGATCGTGCGCTCACAGCCCGATGATGGAAACTTGTTGAAGAGATGAGGAAATATATGTATGTGAGGTTGCGAAGGTGGCCAAATTAATTTTTATAGGAGATTTAGACAAGGAAACGATGGCGTCAAGATGTAAGGTAGGAGAGATTGAGTAAAATTTGAAGAAGGAAAGTGAGGGAGAGACGCAGATATAGGTATAAAATTAAGCGAGGTGGGCGCACCGTGGGATGGGGCGCGTGCGTGAGGATCACATATTTGGTTTGAGACTGAGGGTTGGATGTGCGGGCGCTCAATGGGATGGGCCGCGCGCGCGTAGACTTTGAATTAATTGCCTGGAAAGCTTCAGGTGTCGCGCGGGCGTGCACTAAGATCGAGCAGGCGCGCTGTCTGTTCGCATTTTTTTAATAATTTTCGTGGGGTGTTAGGGCGCAGGAGCGTTGAATAGTGGAGCGCGCGCACCGAGTCTTCAAATTTTTGTGCAATTTTAGCATCAAGGGTTGCACGGGTGCGCACTATGATCAAGCGGGCGCACTGTCTATTTGACTAAGGGCTGGAAATTCCTGGAAAATCCAACAAAATATTAAAATTAATTTTGAAGGCACAACAACAAAAAAAAATTAGAATTAATAATCTGAAACAATAATTAGAAATTCTTAAAAGAAATGAGCAAAAATAAAGACGTAAAAACTAAAATTTGGGTTGCCTCCCAAAAAGCGCTTGGTTTAGAGTTGTCAGTCCGACTGTATGTTGCGATTTAGTCAATTTCTGGTGGAGCATCGAGTGTTAGATCATGTGCGTCCTCGCCGTCGTGTGCTTGGATCCCTTCAAAATAGTGCTTCAAATGCTGTCCATTCACCTTGAATATCTTTGAAGTATCGAAGCTTTGAATCTCAACTGCACCATGAGGAAACAAATTAGTAATAACAGACGGGCTAATCCATATAGAACGCAACTTACCTGGGAATAATCGAAGTCGTGAGTGATAGAGCAGAGCTTTTTGACCGACTTCAAACTCCCTTCTAGAAATCATCTTGTCATGGAAGGCCTTTGTCTTGTCCTTGTAGATTTTGGAGCTGGCATATGCATCATTGCGAATCTCTTCAAATTTCTGCAATTGCAACTTTCGATGCTCGCCACTCTCATCCATCTGCATGTTAAAGTTCTTGATAGCCCAATAGGCTCTATGCTCTAATTCCACTGGCAGATAGCACGGTTTCCCAACAATCAGACAATATGGGGACATCCCAATCGGCATCTTGAACGCGTTTCTGTAGGCCCACAAAGCGTCATTCAATTGCAAGCTCCAGTCCTTTCTTGTAGGATTCATTGTTTTTTCTAGAATAGATTTGATTTCTCGATTCGAAACTTCAGCTTGGCCATTGGATTGTGGATGATATGCATTGGAGACCTTGTGCGTCACATGATATTTCTTCAGCAAACTGGCCACAGTTCGGTTGCAAAAACGCGTTCCTCTATCACTAATGACGGCTCTTGGAATCCCAAACTTAGAGAAAATATTATGCTTGATAAACTCTGCAACCACTTTAGAATCGTCAATACGGGTGGCCTTAGCTTCCACCCATTTCGAGACATAATCCACAACAAGTAATATATAAATGAATCCATGGAAAGTAGGAAAGGGCCCCATGAAGTCGATGCCCCATACATAAAAAATTTCACAAATTAGAATGGGTTGCTGAGGCATCTTCTTTCGCTGGGATATGTTACCTGTCTTTTGGCATTGAGCGCATGACTTACAAAAAACGTAAGCGTCTCGAAATATGGATGGAAAAAAAAATCCACAGTCTAACACCTTCCTCCCCGTTATTTTTGCTCCAAAGTTCCCACCACACGCATATGAGTGACAAAATGTGAGGATAGGAATTACCTCGGTTTCAGGCACACATCGTCGTATGACTTGATCAGCGCAGTGTTTTCACAAGTATGGGTCATCCCACACAAAGTACTTAGCATAGCTTCTGAGCTTGTCTCTTTGTGCTTTGGAAAATTCAGAGGGAAACTCATTAGTAACTAAATAATTGACAATATGAACATACCATGGTAATCATGTGCTTGCTAAAAATAGTTTCTCATCAGGAAATTCTTCTTGCAAGCTCAGCTCCTCATCAATGTGAACCATACTGCTTAAGTGGTCAGCTACTCGATTCTCTGTCCCTCTTTTATCTTTGATTTCCACCTCAAATTTGCTCAAGAGTAGTATCCATCTTATCAACCTTGGCTTTGCTTCCTTCTTCGCCATCAGAAAACGAGAGCTGCATGATCAGAATAAACAATAACTTTAGCACCAAGTAAATAAGAACAAAATTTCTCTAAAGCAAAAACTACAACCAAGAGCTCCTTTTCAGTGGCAAAATAATTCTGTTGGGCATCGTTCAGAATACGCGAGGCGTAGTAGATAGCATGCGATGCTTTCCCAACTTTCTATACCAAAACCGCTACTATAGCATATTCGCTGGCATCACACATGATCTCAAATGGTTTGCTCCAGTCTGGTGGTTGGATGATTGGTGCAGATGTAAATGAGTTCTTAAGTTTGTCAAAAGAAGTTTTTCATGACTCATCAAATTCAAACGACACATCTTTTTGCAACAGTTTTCACAGAGGGGATGAGATCTTGGCGAAGTCTTGAATGTATCTCCTGTAAAAACCTGCATGGCCAAGAAAAGAACGCACTTCCCGCACACTTGTGGGGTAAGGTAGAGACTGAATAATATCAATTTTGCTTTGTCTACTTCAATCCCCTTAGATGAGACAACATGACCCAAAACAATACATTTCCCAACCATAAAATGACACTTTTCAGAGTTAAAACTAGGTTGGTTTCGACACACCTCTTAAGGACAAGAGAAAGGTTAGAGAGACATTTTTTGAATGAATCACCATAGACAGTAAAATCATCTATAAAAACCTCTAAGATATGCTTAATAAAATCAGAAAAAAAATACTAACCATAGACCGTTGGAATGTGGCCGGTGCATTGCAGAGTCCAAAAGGCATACGTCGGTATGCGAATGTGCCAAATGGGCAAGTGAATGTTGTATTCTCCTGATCTTTTGGTGCAATTGAAATCTGAAAATAACCCGAATATCCGTCAAGAAAACAGTAGTAAGAATGACATGTTAACCTTTCAATATTTGATCAATAAAAGGCAAAGGAAAATGGTCATTTTGGGTTCCAACATTTAAATTCCTATAGTCTATACAAACCCTCCACCCATTTTGAATTCGGGTGGGAACCAATTCGTCGTCCTTGTTCTTCACCACAGTAATCTCTGTTTTCTTGGGAACCTCTTGGACCGGACTGACTCATTGACTGTCAGAAATCGGGTAGATGACTCCAACTTCAAGAAGTTTCATAATTTCAGCCTTCACCACCTCCATCATAGGTGGGTTCAACTTTCTTTGCAGATCCTTCCTCCATCAAGATCCTATGCATGCACGTAGAGGGGCTGATTCCCTTGATGTCGGCTATGGTCCACCCAATAGTAGTCTTGTGCTCCCTTAAAAATTTGACCAGTTGCTCCTCTTGTTCGGCCTCCAAACTGTTGGAGATGATAACTGGTAAAGTTTCTCCTTCTCCAAGGAAAACATATTTAAGATGTTTGGGGAGCGTTTTCAGTTCAATAACGGGTGACCTGCAAAACAGATGGAAGGCGCCGAGTATTAGATATTGGTAAAGAGAGATAAGCGAGGTTACCTGATTGAGATAGCGCAGGTGCAATGTTCAACATGTTCAAAATTTCTTTCATCTCTCTATTGCAACAAATCTCATCATCTTCATCATGCTGAATGGGTGTTGTAATAGCCACCTCTAGCTCATCTTTTCCTGCATTCTCACAATGATCTTGTGTCAAATAATCCACAATATCAACAGAATAAACACAATCATCACTGTCAGGAAATTTCATGGCATCATAAATATTAAACTTTACTACCTCACCATCAAATTCTATAGTAAGTGTGCCACAGTGAACATCAATTTTAGTCATCGACGTTTTCAAAAATGATCTGCCTAACAAAATTGGACTATTATGATCACCATTTTCCATGTCGAGCACATAAAAATCAGCAGAAAATACTAAATTATTCATTTGCACTAACACATCTTCCACTATTCCCCTAGGGTATGCATTAGACCTATCAGCTAACTGTATGACAATTTCAGTTTTATTCAAAGGACCAAGTTTCAAGGACGCATAAATAGAATAAGGCATAACATTGATTGATGCTCCTAGATCTAACATGGCCTTTTCCAGTCTAACATTCCCTATAGTGCATGGGATAGAAAACATACCTGGATCCTTGCATTTGGCAGGAAACTTTATTTGGATCAGAACAGATACATTCTTACCTAACTCCACTTTCTGACATCCCTTCAATGTTTGTTCTCTCTTTGTTGTGCACACTTTCTTCAAAACTTTGCATATCGAGGTACCTTCTTGATAGCATCTAGCAATGGAATGTTTACCTTACATCTACGAAAAATTTCATAAAGTTCCTTAATCCTTTCATCTTTTCTAGACTCCTTAAGTGCTGAGGGAAATGGGGCAACATGTTTATATTCAAAAAGAGGAGGAAACTTACCTTTTGGCGCTTCTTCTTGAGCTAATTCTCCATCAACCTTTTTTTGCTTTTCATTCTGCTTCTGCTTGGATGAGGCATCAACTTCTTTCTCCTTGACTTTCAACTCCTTTCCATTCCTTAGAGTAATTGCACTTGCATTCTCTCTTGGGTTTGGAATTTTTTGGGATGACAAAGCGTTGGAATTTTGTGCTTCCAACTTGTTGATTGCGGTGGCGAGCTGTCCCATCTGGTTATTCAAGTTCTGGATAATTGCTCGGGTTTCTTGTTGGAAAGACAGCGTATTAGTTGCAAGATCCTTAACTATATTTTCGAGAAACTCACCTGGTGTGGGAATCTGAGGACGCTGTTGTTGTGGAGGATACGGTGGTCTGTAAGCTTGATTGTGCGGTGGTGCCTTAGGTCCAGGTTGATTCACTGGAGGGTTTTCGTATCTAAAATTTGGATGATATTTCCAACCTGGATTATAGGTGTTGGAATACGGATCATATTTCCGCTGTGGTGCTCCAGGAAATCCTCCAGTTGCATTTACTTGTTCGACCGCTTCCTCTTGGAGTGTGGGACACATGTCGGTTGCATGTCCCATTGCAGTGCATATTCCACATGCCTTCACAGTCTGTCCATTTCCTACAGATATTTGACGCACAAGAGACGTCAGTTCAATCAACTGTTGCTCAAGAAAAGAAAAGTTTACCTCGTTGCCTCTCCTGGGTGCTGGTTCACTTCTGTTGGTGCCAAATTGCTGAGAATTGGCAGTCATGTTCTCGATTAGGTTCCTTGCATTTTGTGGTGTCAAATCCACAAAAACCCCACCACTGGCTGTGTATACCATGATCCTGTCATGAGGTAACAAACCTTCATAGCAATATGTAATTAAAAGGTTCTCACTTATCGGATGTTGCGGACAGCTAGCACAAAGCTTTTTGAACCACTCCCAGTATTCGTGCAGTGATTCCCCCATATATTGCTTGATTCCATATATCTCCTCCTGATATTTGCTGCTCTAGAGGGTGGTAAGTATTTTTCCAGAAAAATCTGCTTCATGTTAGTCCAGGTTGTGATCGATCCGGAGGGCAGATAGTACAGTCAATCCTTTGCAGCACTCTTCAAAGAGAAAGGAAAGGCTCTGAGTTGGATCTGCCTTCTGTCACTCCATGAGGTTTCATGCTCGTGCATACCACATTGAATTCTATCACGTGCTTGTGAGGATCCTCACCTGTGAGACCATGAAAATAAGGCAGTAAATGAATTAGTCCAAATTTAAGCTCAAAAGTAGCATTATTTTCAAAAGTAGGAAAAGTAATGCATAAAGGTTGCTGATTTAGATCAAGAGTGCCCAGTTATCTCAAGCTCAGATTTGCGTTGGCAGTCATCTCTTCCTCAGGAATTTCAGTTCGAATCTCGTCCTCTTCTTGTCTCCTACGAACTTCCCTCCTACGTCTATGAAAAGTTCTTTCAATATCCAGATCATATGGAAATTCTTCATCAGAAGAGTCACCTGAAAGCATGAACGACGGGAGAAGTACTAGAAAAAAAGAAAAGAAAAGATAAAGAGATGACATAAAAATAAAAAGAACATAATAAATTCAACACCAATCCCCGGCAACGACGTCAAAATTTTATAGCGCTAAGTTGTATCATGCCCAAATTACCCAACTCAAATCAGATAAACAAATTATGCAGTAGTGAGAGTAGGGATCGTTCCCACGAGAAAGGTGAAATTTAATAGTGTTGTTAAAGATACAGAAAATAAATAAAAGGGGTTTTGTGATTTGAATTTAACGACTAAAAATTTAAAAGCAATTTATAATGAAATTCTATAAACTATCATGCAAGATTAAATTATAACGAAGAAATTAATGAGAAACAAGCATTGGTATCGGTCGACTACACCCTTGAAATTATTCATTCGATCATTGATTACCTAACAATAATTAATTATATCAAATATTCATCATTGAAAATTAAATTCTTGTTTCACCTTAATTTTAGTTAACTAGACACAAGCATTCTAAGTTAACCCTTACCAATGAATTAACCCAGTACAAGTGATTAGATTTAAATCCACGATAGCATGAAAACTAGTAAAACTGATGAATCCAGACAACACATACACAAACAGATGTATTTAATCTAGTCAATTGTTGTTCCTACAATTTAATAAACTCACAAGCGGATGATTATTGATTGCAGTTGCTTCACAAATTAGTTGATTCAAACAATTAAGGATTTGAATTCTAATTTAGCAGTAGATTGTATAGCAAAATCCTAGGGAGATCAAGCCGAAAATCTCACATACAAGCATGGAATAAAATAAAACAACTTTTGATACTCAATAATAATTAAACACTGAAAAACTGAATCTCACAAACAAATGAAATCAAGGGTTTGTCTTTCTCAACCAAGTTCTAGAAACTAGCCAACAATATTCATGAAATTCGCAAGAAAAATCAAAAGAAAAGAAGAAATCCAAGAAAAGTTAAAACAAAACCTAGCCTCCAAGGAATTCTCCTTAATATGCGCCCAAAAATATCCTCGTTCTATGCTCAGAAAACCCTCTTATATGCCCCCAAGATCGCCCCAAAATAATCCCAAGATAATATCAAAAGTTTCCATAAAAACTTGGACTCTAAATTCTGCATCACGACGACGGCGCGGGCGCGCAATTAAGTGGGGCAGGGGCGCGTTTCTCACGCATCTGCATTCTCCAAAAATTTCCGAAACGCGCGGGCGCACCTTGCCTACGCTCTTCTTCAATTTTTTTCTACACCAACAGCGCGAGCGCTCCTCTTCATGGCGCGGGCGCGCCTTCTGTTCGAATTTGGCCATTTTATTCTCTTCTTCAACTCTTGAATTACAGTCTTTTCTTCGGTCTTTTTGACTTAATTCCACTTAAACTCATCATACTCCATTATTTCCTACAATCACAAAAACAACACCAATTCACATAATATCTCCCAATAAATCACAAGAGTCAAGTTAAATTATCAACAAATTAAGTGCACAATATGCACTTATCACTTTTGAAAGAATATTAATTTGATTTTAAAAACCTTTAATATTTGTGATTATCTCATCATGTTGTAAAGATTTAACAAGATTTTTAATATCTGTATTTTCATAAGAATCAAAGTAATTTATTAAAACCTTAGTTAAAGATTTTTCATCTAAATCTAACATATTTAATTGTTTATTTAATTTACAAAATATTTTAGTATGGCCTGTCTTATGACATTTAATACATTCAATATTTTTAAAGTATTTTTCAGGACTTTGTTTTGAATTATTGGGTTTTTTGAAAGGTTTTCTATAAATTCTTTTGTAAAGTTTTATATAATCTTCTTTTGGTTTATTAAAATTCTTAAGTTTTTTTCTAAAAATTTTCTTTATTTGAAGTTTTATGTGTTCCTAGGAAATCTCCTAAGTATTTTAAAAAAGATGATTTATTAATATTTATATTAAATTGTTTACAAAATATTTATTGTAAGAGTGGGTGCCCAGTGAGCCAACTGTGTGGCTATGGGCTTTGATGACTCTTTGTATAAACAATCTTTTGTTTAATATTATTTACACTTTTATGGCAATGACTTTATATTACTTCTGTAAGAGTGGGTGCCCAGTGAGCCAACTGTGTGGCTATGGGCTTTGTTGACTCTTTGTATAAACAATCTTTTGTTTAATATTATTTACACTTTTATGGCAATGACTTTATATTACTTCATATTGTTATATTGTGATATACTATTGTTGTTTTGATAAAGACCTTGAATATACTATAGTGTATGTAAGATGTGGTAGAACATGGAGATGTCTATCATGAAATACATCTTATAGTCACTGTATATTCTAAAACCGTTCCTAGTCGATTGAGCCGTCCGATAATAAGGATAAGGATCGCTCGAGTTTGAGACTAGCATTTGCGATGCGGAGTACCACGTTTCATTGGTAGGGAACATGGAGATGTTCGAAGCATGCAAATGGATATTCATAGGATGAATAGTCGAACTACCCTATCCGGACTTTCCAAGTGGTTATCACTTATCGAGTGGATAAAGTCCGCGGTTTTGGTTGTACACCATTAGTCCTTACGACTTGAAACATCATGGAGACTCTATATGCTAGTACTGTGCTTTGACTCGTTTACCGACTCTGAGGGGGTCATCAGGTGTCGAGATTGGGTACAGTTACGACACATATAGGAGTCAATGCATTGTTGTCAAGGATTCACCACATACTTGCGAGTGTGGATATCCTATGCGATCTGAGGAGATATTAGTGTGACAAATCTCTGGCCAGAGTACTTGATGTGATTTAAGAAATGGTTTCTTAGTAGCACATGCGATGTCACTAATTTGATCTTCAAGATGTATTGCATAGTTATCGAATCTTGAGCGACTCTCGATATACCAATGGTTGTTGATTCGATCGGGATATATGGATGAAGGGACCGTACTGTACGCTAACCAAAATCTACTGGTTCTTGTAGGCACTATCAGTGATACCTAGGGAATCATGGGGCGATGTTTCTAGGCGCTTTACCATGATTCGTTGGGCAAGTCGGAAAGTGTTGTTCCGAGTCACAAGGAGTTGTGAGCCCACGGCTAGCTGTATCCCTGAACCATTGAGGGTCACACAGTGTAATGGAGTTTTAATCCCCGTTGAGATAGTTAAATTTAAAGAGTTAAATTTAATGAACTAAGGAGTTGGACTTCTTGAATAAGAGTAAGGGAGTAGGATTTCCTAAAATGACATAGGGATGGACATTTTTGGAAACCACTGAATTCGGATTCAGGAAAATTTATTTTGACTTTAAAACGTGCAGAAATGGTTTCTGTGCACATTGGTGAAATCGTTTCATCAATCGGAGTCACGATGAATTTTATATTAATTTCTGAACGAGTGGGCTTTGCTTGTCGGGCCCCAGCTTATGACTAATGGGCCCTAAGGTGTTAGTGGCCTGCATTATAAATAAGTTATTTCAGTACAGAAATTACACACAACAGGTCATAATTTTTGAGAGCAAAAATCGAAAACCCTAGTTCCTCTCAAAGGTTGTTTCGGCCGAACCCTCCCCATACTCTGCCCGAGAAAATTCCGGTCTGTGATTTTGAATCGCAGTAAGGAATAACGAATCAAATTCGTGTATTCTCTTCGCAGAAAACTTCTGATAGATTTTCTAGTGCAATCTATCAGAGGGATTAAACCTCTGTTCGTGGACCTGATTGAAGGCGTTCATCGGTTCCAGGGAGAGACAACAAGAGCAGAATTGTTCTGTTGGTGTCCATTAATCTCGTTGCGAGATTTGAGGTAAAATTTATTTAATTGTTATTTAAATTTTACACACACGTAATTCAATCGATGAACGGTTGATACCCATACCATGGAAACGTTCCATGGAAAAAATTTTTTAAACTTCCGCTGCACCGGGTATCAATCGTAATTGGTCTGGGAACTCGCCAGTTTTCCAACAGTGGTATCAAAGCCAGGTTGCTCAGATCAATCGATTGAATTAATCAATTGTACAAAATTTTTGAGTCTCGGTTTTTGAAACAAAATAAATATTTTTAATAAAAAATTTTTTTTTTTTTCCGGGGGCGAAACCCGGGCAGCGATGGTCGCTGCCCCCAGGGGCGGCGCACGGCGCCGCCCAAAGGGGCGCACGGCGCCGCCCAGGGCGGCGACCGTCGCCGCCCAGGGCGGCGCACGGCGCTGCCCAGCGCAGTGCTCGGCGCTGCCCAGGGCAGCGCTCGGCGCCGCCCAGCGGCGGCGCCAGGCGCCGCCAGGGCAGCAAGCGTTGCTGCCCTAAGGGGGCAGCCGGGCTGCCCCGGCCCGCGCCCCGGGTGCGGGCCAACCCGGGAGTGTCCCGGGTGGCCCGCGGGAAAAATTAATATTTTATTAAAAATTAATTTTAATATGTTAAAATTTTATTTTTGGTCCGGTCAAAAATTGTTTTTGATTGGTTCACGAGATTTCGGATCGAATTGTTCGAGTCCGTAAATTTTAAAAATTGATTTTGGATAAATTTGAATTTTTGGAAAATTTTAATATTTTATCCGTAAATTGAATTTTGAAATCAATTATTTTAGTACAATTGATGATAAGATATGATCTTATGATATATTAGATAAAATATGATTTTATTTGTAAAATTGGATTTTATAGATAAAATATGATTTTATTTGATATGGAGATAAAATATGATTTTATATGTGAAATGTGATTTTATATATAAAATATGATTTTATCTTGTTTAAATTTGAATTGCCACAGCATGTTATCCAATAAATTAATTTTGAATTAAATGTTATTGGATAAGGATGATCGATTGCCATGACCAATTTTTTAGGTGTATGTTAGGAATTTACATTTTGTCTTTATTGTTGTTGGTTTTATTAATGGGCCTGGTTTATGGCCCGATATGAATGTCATATGTAATAAAAGTGGGCTTGGTTTATAGCCCGTTCCCACTCCCTAAAAATGTATCCCCTACTTGTCATTGTTATTTATTGTAAATACATTAGATTTAGTGGGAGATCAAGATTTGAAGATGGTGGGCCCAGCAGACAATGAAGACTGAAGAAATGTAAATTGGAAGCATATGTAATAGGATTGCATTTGCATACTGCATATTACCTAGGATTGGACTAAGACCCGTGATTGGAAACCACGGGTCAATTAGAAATGGAATCGATCATCCTATATAATATGTGATATTATGATTGTATGCATGTTTAGACATAAATTGCGTGAATCCGGCAATGCATGCAATAAATTAAATATGATGAGACAAATATTTTTTTAAATAAAATCCCTCATTTTAAATATGATTTAAAATTTATATCAAGATAAATAAAGGAAATTTAAATATTGTTTAAATGTTCCTACCTTCCATCAACGGTAAATGTATGTGATGCTACCCGCGGATACGGTCCGGCTCATATTATTGGGGGGGCCCGTCCGTCGGAAAGCTGTACATTGGATCGACAAATGTTGTAAGTTGGGTGGAACTCCCATGGGATCGGCTCATATTATTGGGGGATCCACATGGCGACCGTCCATCACAACTTAATATTGATGGGTCATCTTGACATGTCACTTTAAACGGCGTCATATTATTGGGCCCTTATTGGACATGAGGTAAATACATGGGGGTTGCTTTGGAAGCAATTGGGCTCTACCTTTTGAGAATTATGGTTGGCTGATATTATTCGGGACCATAAGTTTGTCAATTGGACTCCATGTTCTCACTAAGGAAAAAGTTTCCCGTTTTCACTAGAGGGTGGTGAAATCGTTAAAATAGTGGGAGTGAGATTCATAAAATTAAATTCGCCTATTTTATGTCTTAGTAAATTGTTAAACAATCATTGATATATGTCTGTTTTTCCTTTTCAGTATTTCATACAATGAATTCGCGAAATCCTTTATTCTCGATCCTCGAACAAAACAAGCTGACTGGCGCCAACTATACGGAATGGTTCCGGAAGTTGAAGATTGTCTTAACTTCGGAGAAAATGCTCTACGTGTTAGAGAAAGCACCTCCGAAGGAAGCACCAGCTGACATAAGTCCGGAGGAATTGGCCAAACTTGATGCATGGTGTGACCATGACATCAAGACCAAATGCTATATGCAAGCCTCGATGTCTGATGAACTCCAGAGGCGATTTGAGGACACGGTGAATGCTGCTGACATTCACGCGCAACTCAAGGAACTTTTTGGGGCTCAGTCGAGGGCTGAAAGGTTCTCTACTGTTAAGGAGTTGATGACGTGCCGCATGCGTGAAGGGACTTCGGTCCGTGATCATGGGGTACGAGTGATTTGGCTCATACAGAAGTTAGCGACCCTTGATTTGGTGTTGGAGCATGAACTCAATGTGGACTTGCTGCTTCTATCTCTTCCTTCTTCATTTGATGGATTCGTGATAAATTTTAATATGAACAAGATAGAGGCCACCCTTGAAGAGATGGTCAATATGCTCGTTACATATGAATCCACACTTAAGAAGGATAAGCCAGCTTTCTTGGTGGGCTCCTCATCTTCTGCTAAGAAGGGGCCAAGTATGAAGGGCAAGAAACGTTCTGCCCCACCCAAGAAAGTGGAACCCGAGAAGAAGCAAAAGACAAAGGCTTCAAACAATGGAAAATCCAAGGATGTTTGCCATTACTGCAAGAAGCCGGGTCATTGGAAGCGCAACTGCAAGGAGTATCTTGAGCAGCTAGGAACTGCAAAGGGTATGTTCTATATCGAAATAAACATGTCACTTAATACAACTTCTTGGGTATTGGATACCGGATGTGGATCTCACATTTGCAATGATTTGCAGGTGATGACAAGAAGTCGCAGGCTTAGAATGGGTGAGACCCAGCTGAGGCTCGGGAATGGTTCCAGAGTTGAAGCTACGGCCATTGGAGATGTTTGTTTGATTTTGCAGAATGGTTTTAAATTATTGTTGAGAGATGTTTTATTTGTGCCAGATTTAATTAAAAACATTATTTCTATTTCTATGCTTGATAGAGATGGTTATTCTTGTAATTTTGTGAATGGGATTTGCAATATTTACAAGAATGAATGTTTAATTGGAAATGGACAACTTGAAAACGATCTATACAATTTAAAACTAAAAGACGTTCCAGTAAATTGTATTGACAAACCGGCGACAACAAACAAAAGGAAAATCGATAGTCAAAACCCGGCAAACCTTTGGCACGCTAGACTAGGTCACATTTCCTCAAGGAGGATGAACAAGCTAGTGGGAGAGGGCATGTTTGATATGTCTGATATTAACTCTCTACCTACTTGTGAATCCTGCCTAAAAGGGAAAATGACTAAATCTCCTTTTAAGGGGAAGCCTGAACGTAGTCAAAATCTGTTGGATTTGATCCATACAGATGTTTGTGGTCCATTTAGAGTAGGGACTCAACATGGCCACACCTACTTCATTACCTTTACTGATGATTATTCTAGGTATGGGTATTTATATTTAATGAAATATAAGTCTGAAGCATTTGAAAAGTTCAAAGAATTCAAGGCTGAAGTAGAAAACAAGCTAGGTAAAAGTATTAAAGCACTTCGATCGGATCGAGGTGGAAAATACTTGAGTACCGAGTTTTTGGACTATCTAAAAGAGAATGGGATTCTCTCTCAGTGGACTCCTCCTATGACACCACAGCTTAATGGTGTATCGGAGCGTCGTAATCGAACTTTGTTGGACATGGTTCGATCCATGATGAGCTTCACTGAGCTTCCACCTTCGTTTTGGGGCTATGCGCTTGAAACGGCGGTATTGTTGTTGAATAACGTCCACACTAAAGCAGTGGACAAAACACCATACGAGTTATGGAATGGCAAAGCTCCTAAGTATTCATACTTGAGGATTTGGGGATGTCCTGCTTACGTGAAGCGGACAGTGGGAGATAAGTTGGATAGTCGATCCAGCTTGTGTTATTTTGTGGGGTATCCGAAGAATTCAATCGGATATTATTTCTATTATCCTGCTGAAACAAAGGTGTTTGTTTCACGGAATGCCACCTTCTTGGAGAAGGAGTTCTTATTGGATAAGAAAGGCGAGATGATGGAACTCGAAGAAGTTCGAGAAGAACCCGAAATACAAAATAACGATCCCACACCTCAGGAACCATTGCTGGACACGCCTGCACCTAGAAGATCCGAGAGGACTTCTAGACCTCCAGTTCGATATGGTCTTCTTCTTGAAGAGGGTCAAGATGAACCCGACATTGGATGTGATCCAAGAAGCTTCAAGGAAGCAATTTCTGATGCGGATTCGAATTTATGGCTTGAAGCTATGCAGTCTGAATTGGATTCGATGCATACTAACCAAGTCTGGTCTTTAGTAGATCCTCCCGATGGAATTGTTCCAATAGGGTGTAAATGGATCTACAAAAGAAAGCTTGGGCCTGATGGTAAGATATTGACTTACAAGGCGCGATTGGTGGCGAAAGGTTATACTCAAAGGCAAGGAGTTGACTATGATGAAACCTTTTCACCAGTCGCAATGTTCAAGTCCATAAGAATCCTAATTGCCATAGCTGCATGGTATGACTATGAGATATGGCAGATGGATGTGAAGACTGCTTTTCTTAATGGAGACATTAAGGAAGAAATCTATATGAAGCAGCCTGAGGGGTTCACATCCATGGGAAGCGAGCATAAGGTATGCAAGCTTCAGAGATCAATTTATGGTCTAAAACAAGCATCAAGAAGTTGGAACCAGAAATTTGATGAAACAATAAAAGATTTTGGTTTCATCAAGAACCCGGAGGAACCTTGCGTGTACAAGAAAGTAGTTAAGGATGCGGTAACATTCTTAGTACTTTATGTTGATGACATCCTACTCATTGGGAATGATGTAGGGATGTTGCAGTCAACAAAGATATGGTTATCAGGTAGATTTTCGATGAAGGATTTGGGTGAGGCATCCTACATTCTTGGGATACAGATCTATAGGGATAGATCTAAGAGAATGATAGGACTCACTCAATCAACCTACATCGATACCATATTGAAACGGTTTTCAATGGATGGGTCCAAGAGGACATCTACCCATGTGTCATGGAGTTTCTCTATCCAAGTCTATGTGTCCCAAGACTGATGCAGAGATAGAGAATATGACACATGTACCATATGCGTCAGCTATAGGTAGTATCATGTATGGGATGATATCTACCAGACCGGATGTAGCATTTGCTCTGAGTGTCACGAGCATATATCAGTCTAATCCTGGTCAGATGCATTGGAAAGCCGTGAAGGACATTCTTAAGTACTTGCAAAGGACTAAGAATATGTTCATGGTTTATGGAGGACGAGAACTCAAACTGGAAGGCTATACCGACTCTAGCTTCCAAAGTGATGTGGATGACTCGAAGTCAACCTCTGGATTTGTGTTCATGCTCAATGGCGGTGCTGTCTCTTGGAAGAGTTCCAAGAAGGACACCACAGCGGATTCCACCACTGAGGCTGAATACATTGCAGCATCAGCTGCTGCTAAAGAGGCCGTTTGGATGAGGAATTTCGTCCAAGAGTTGGGCGTCATTCCTGAATTTGTTGGTCCAGTCCCGGTGTACTGCGACAACACGGGTGCCGTTGCTCAAGCAAAGGAACCAAGGTCTCATCAAAGATCCAAACACGTACTGAGGAAATACCACATAATCCGGGAGATTGTGGAAAGAGGAGACATCAGTGTCGAACGAGTGGCCTCTGCAGACAATATCGCTGATCCACTTACTAAGCCTTTGCCAGGACCATTGTTTGACAAACATCGCGAAGCAATGGGTCTACGTAGTATGACTAGTTGGCTATAGGGCAAGTGGGAGATTGTAAGAGTGGGTGCCCAGTGAGCCAACTGTGTGGCTATGGGCTTTGTTGACTCTTTGTATAAACAATCTTTTGTTTAATATTATTTACACTTTTATGGCAATGACTTTATATTACTTCATATTGTTATATTGTGATATACTATTGTTGTTTTGATAAAGACCTTGAATATACTATAGTGTATGTAAGATGTGGTAGAACATGGAGATGTCTATCATGAAATACATCTTATAGTCACTGTATATTCTAAAACCGTTCCTAGTCGATTGAGCCGTCCGATAATAAGGATAAGGATCGCTCGAGTTTGAGACTAGCATTTGCGATGCGGAGTACCACGTTTCATTGGTAGGGAACATGGAGATGTTCGAAGCATGCAAATGGATATTCATAGGATGAATAGTCGAACTACCCTATCCGGACTTTCCAAGTGGTTATCACTTATCGAGTGGATAAAGTCCGCGGTTTTGGTTGTACACCATTAGTCCTTACGACTTGAAACATCATGGAGACTCTATATGCTAGTACTATGCTTTGACTCGTTTACCGACTCTGAGGGGGTCATCAGGTGTCGAGATTGGGTACAGTTACGACACATATAGGAGTCAATGCATTGTTGTCAAGGATTCACCACATACTTGCGAGTGTGGATATCCTATGCGATCTGAGGAGATATTAGTGTGACAAATCTCTGGCCAGAGTACTTGATGTGATTTAAGAAATGGTTTCTTAGTAGCACATGCGATGTCACTAATTTGATCTTCAAGATGTATTGCATAGTTATCGAATCTTGAGCGACTCTCGATATACCAATGGTTGTTGATTCGATCGGGATATATGGATGAAGGGACCGTACTGTACGCTAACCAAAATCTACTGGTTCTTGTAGGCACTATCAGTGATACCTAGGGAATCATGGGGCGATGTTGCTAGGCGCTTTACCATGATTCGTTGGGCAAGTCGGAAAGTGTTGTTCCGAGTCACAAGGAGTTGTGAGCCCACGGCTAGCTGTATCCCTGAACCATTGAGGGTCACACAGTGTAATGGAGTTTTAATCCCCGTTGAGATAGTTAAATTTAAAGAGTTAAATTTAATGAACTAAGGAGTTGGACTTCTTGAATAAGAGTAAGGGAGTAGGATTTCCTAAAATGACATAGGGATGGACATTTTTGGAAACCACTGAATTCGGATTCAGGAAAATTTATTTTGAATTTAAAACGTGCAGAAATGGTTTCTGTGCACATTGGTGAAATCGTTTCATCAATCGGAGTCACGATGAATTTTATATTAATTTCTGAACGAGTGGGCTTTGCTTGTCGGGCCCCAGCTTATGACTAATGGGCCCTAAGGTGTTAGTGGCCTGCATTATAAATAAGTTATTTCAGTACAGAAATTACACACAACAGGTCATAATTTTTGAGAGCAAAAATCGAAAACCCTAGTTCCTCTCAAAGGTTGTTTCGGCCGAACCCTCCCCATACTCTGCCCGAGAAAATTCCGGTCTGTGATTTTGAATCGCAGTAAGGAATAACGAATCAAATTCGTGTATTCTCTTCGCAGAAAACTTCTGATAGATTTTCTAGTGCAATCTATCAGAGGGATTAAACCTCTGTTCGTGGACCTGATTGAAGGCGTTCATCGGTTCCAGGGAGAGACAACAAGAGCAGAATTGTTCTGTTGGTGTCCATTAATCTCGTTGCGAGATTTGAGGTAAAATTTATTTAATTGTTATTTAAATTTTACACACACGTAATTCAATCGATGAACGGTTGATACCCATACCATGGAAACGTTCCATGGAAAAAATTTTTTAAACTTCCGTTGCACCGGGTATCAATCGTAATTGGTCTGGGAACTCGCCAGTTTTCCAACAACTTCATATTGTTATATTGTGATATACTATTGTTGTTTTGATAAAGACCTTGAATATACTATAGTGTATGTAAGATGTGGTAGAACATGGAGATGTCTATCATGAAATACATCTTATAGTCACTGTATATTCTAAAAACCGTTCCTAGTCGATTGAGCCGTCCGATAATAAGGATAAGGATCGCTCGAGTTTGAGACTAGCATTTGCGATGCGGAGTACCACGTTTCATTGGTAGGGAACATGGAGATGTTCGAAGCATGCAAATGGATATTCATAGGATGAATAATCGAACTACCCTATCCGGACTTTCCAAGTGGTTATCACTTATCGAGTGGATAAAGTCCGCGGTTTTGGTTGTACACCATTAGTCCTTACGACTTGAAACATCATGGAGACTCTATATGCTAGTGCTGTGCTTTGACTCGTTTACCGACTCTATGGGGGTCATCAGGTGTCGAGATTGGGTACAGCTACGACACATATAGGAGTCAATGCATTGTTGTCAAGGATTCACCACATACTTGCGAGTGTGGATATCCTATGCGATCTGAGGAGATATTAGTGTGACAAATCTCTGGCCAGAGTACTTGATGTGATTTAAGAAATGGTTTCTTAGTAGCACATGCGATGTCACTAATTTGATCTTCAAGATGCATTGCATAGTTATCGAATCTTGAGCGACTCTCGATATACAAATGGTTGTTGATTCGATCGGGATATATGGATGAAGGGACCGTACTGTACGCTAACCAAAATCTACTGGTTCTTGTAGGCACTA
Organism: Henckelia pumila; assembly: GCF_033568475.1. Lineage (NCBI taxonomy): Eukaryota > Viridiplantae > Streptophyta > Magnoliopsida > Lamiales > Gesneriaceae > Henckelia > Henckelia pumila. Next base: position 37,856,560 of record NC_133123.1, on the reverse strand, counting down.
TCAGTGATACCTAGGGAATCATGGGGCGATGTTGCTAGGCGCTTTACCATGATTCGTTGGGCAAGTCGGAAGTGTTGTTCCGAGTCACAAGGAGTTGTGAGCCCACGGCTAGCTGTATCCCTGAACCATTGAGGGTCACACAGTGTAATGGAGTTTTAATCCCCGTTGAGATAGTTAAATTTAAAGAGTTAAATTTAATGAACTAAGGAGTTGGACTTCTTAAATAAGAGTAAGGGAGTAGGATTTCCTAAAATGACATAGGGATGGACATTTTAGGAAACCACTGAATTCGGATTCAGGAAAATTTATTTTGACTTTAAAATGTACAGAAATGGTTTCTGTGCACATTGGTAAAATCGGTTTATCAATTGGAGTCACGATGAATTTTATATTAATTTCTGAACGAGCGGGCTTTGCTTGTCGGGCCTCAACTTATGACTAATGGGCCCTAAGGTGTTAGTGGCCTGCATTATAAATAAGTTATTTCAGTACAGAAATTAGACACAACAGCTCATAATTTTTGAGACAGAAAATCGAAACCCTCCTCTCTCTCAAAAGTTTTCGGCCGTCCCCTCCCTGTTCTCTGCCCGAGAAATTTCGGTCTGTGATTTTGAATCGCAGTCAGGAATAACGAATCAGATTCGTTTAATCTCTTCGCAGAAAAACTTCTGATAGATTTTCTAGTGCAATCTATCAGAGGGATTTAAACCCCATTCGTGGACCTGATTGAAGGAGTTCATCAGTTCCTGGGAGATACAAGAAGCGCAGAGAAATCTGTGTGGTGTCTATTAATCTCGCTTCGAGATTGAAGGTAAAATTTAATTAATTGTTATTTGAATTTTACACACACAATAATTTAATCGTTGAATGGTTGATACCCACACCATGGAATTGTTCCATGATAAAAATTTTAAACTTCCGCTGCACCGGGTATCAATCGTGATTGATCTGACCGCCAGTTTTTCCAACAGTGGTATCAAAGCCAGGTTGCTCAGATCAAACGATTGAATTAATCAATTGTACAAAATTTTTGAGTCTCGGTTTTTGAAACAAAATAAATATTTTTAAATAAATTTTTTTTTTTTTTTTTCGGGGCAAAACCCGGGCAGCGATTGGATCGCTGCCCGGAGGGGGCGGCGATGGTCGCTGCCCCCGGGGGAGGCGCACGGCGCCGCCCAAAGGGGGCGCAGGCGCCGCCCAATGGGGGCGCACGGCGCCGCCCAGGGCAGCGCTGTGCGCTGCCCAGCGCAGCGCTGGGCGCTGCGCAGGGCAGCGCTCGGCTGCCCAGGGCGACGCACGGCGCCGCCCAGCGGCGGCACCAGGCGCCGCCAGGGCAGCGATAGTCGCTGCCCTAAGGGGGCAGCCGGGCGGGCCGGCCCGGGAGTGTCCCGGGCGGCCCGCGGGAAAAATTATATTTTTATTAAAAATTAATTTTAATATGTTAAAATTTTATTTTTGGTCCGGTCAAAAATTGTTTTTGATTGGTTCACGAGATTTCGGATCGAATTGTTCGAGTCCGTAAATTTTAAAATTGATTTTGGATAAATTTGAATTTTTGGAAAATTTTAATGTTTTATCCGTAAATTGAATTTTGAAATCAATTATTTTGGTACAATTGATGATAAGATATGATCTTATGATATATTGAGTAAAATATGATTTTATTTGTAAAATTGGATTTTATAGATAAAATATGATTTTATTTGATATAGAGATAAAATATGATTTTATATGTGAAATGAGATTTTATATATAAAATATGATTTTATCTTGTTTAAATTTGAATTGCCACTGCATGTTATCCAATAAATTAATTTTGAATTAAATGTTATTGGATAAGGATGATCGATTGCCATGACCAATTTTGTAGGTGTATGTTAGGAATTTACATTTTGTTTTTATTGTTGTTGGTTTTATTAATGGGCCTGGTTTATGGCCCGATATGAATGTCATATGTAATAAAAGTGGGCTTGGTTTATAGCCCGTTCCCACCCCTAAAAATGTATCCCCTACTTGTCATTGTTATTTATTGTAAATACATTAGATTTAGTGGGAGATCAAGATTTGAAGACGGTGGGCCCAGCAGACAATAAAGACTGAAGAAATGTAAATTGGAAGCACATGTAATAGGATTGCATTGCATACTGCATATCACCTAGGATTGGACTAAGACCCGTGATTGGCAACCACGGGTCAATTAGAAATGGAATCGATCATCCTATATAATATTTGATATTATGATTGTATGCATGTTTAGACATAATTGCGTGAATCCGGCAAGCATGCAATAAATTAAATATGATGAGACAAATATTTTTATAATTAAAAATCCCTCATTTTAAATATGATTTAAAATTTATATCAAGATAAATAAAGGAAATTTAAATTTGTTTAAATGTTCCCACCTTCCATCAACGGTCAATGTATGTGATGCTACCCGCGGATACGGTCCGGCTCATATTATTGGGGGGGCCCGTCCGTCGGAAAGCTGTACATTGGATCGACAAATGTTGTAAGTTGGGTGGAACTCCCATGGGATCGGCTCATATTATTGGGGGATCCACATGGCGACCGTCCATCACAACTTAATATTGATGGGTCATCTTGACATGTCACTTTAAACGGCGTCATATTATTGGGCCCTTATTGGACATGAGGTAAACACATGGGGGTTGCTTTGGAAGCAATTGGGCTCTACCTTTTGAGAATTATGGTTGGCTGATATTATTCGGGACCATAAGTTTGTCAATTGGACTCCATGTTCTCACTAAGGAAAAAGTTTCCCGTTTTCACTAGAGGGTGGTGAAATCGTTAAAATAGTGGGAGTGAGATTCATAAAATTAAATTCGCCTATTTTATGTCTTAGTAAATTGTTAAACAATCATTGATATATGTCTGTTTTTCTTTTCAGTATTTCATACAATGAATTCGCGAAATCCATTATTCTCGATCCTCGAACAAAACAAGTTGACTGGCGCCAACTATACGGAATGGTTCCGGAAGTTGAAGATTGTCTTAACTTCGGAGAAAATGCTCTACGTGTTAGAGAAAGCACCTCCGAAGGAAGCACCAGCTGACATAAGTCCGGAGGAATTGGCCAAACTTGATGCATGGTGTGACCATGACATCAAGACCAAATGCTATATGCAAGCCTCGATGTCTGATGAACTCCAGAGGCGATTTGAGGACACGGTGAATGCTGCTGACATTCACACGCAACTCAAGGAACTTTTTGGGGCTCAGTCGAGGGCTGAAAGGTTCGCTACTGTTAAGGAGTTGATGACGTGCCGCATGCGTGAAGGGACTTCGGTCCGTGATCATGGGGTACGAGTGATTTGGCTCATACAGAAGTTGGCGACCCTAGATTTGGTGTTGGAGCATGAACTCAATGTGGATTTATTGCTTCTGTCTCTTCCTTCTTCATTTGATGGATTTGTGATAAATTTTAATATGAACAAGATAGAGGCCACCCTAGAAGAGATGGTCAATATGCTCGTTACATATGAATCCACACTTAAGAAGGATAAGCCAGCTTTCTTGGTGGGCTCCTCATCTTCTGCTAAGAAGGGGCCAAGTATGAAGGGCAAGAACGTTCTACCCCACCCAAGAAAGTTGAGCCCGAGAAGAAGCAAAAGACAAAGGCTTCAAACAATGGAAAATCCAAGGATGTTTGTCATTACTGCAAAAAGCCGGGTCATTGGAAGCGCAACTGCAAGGAATATCTTGAGCAGTTGGGAACTGCAAAGGGTATGTTCTATATTGAAATAAACATGTCACTTAATACAACTTCTTGGGTATTGGATACCGGATGTGGATCTCACATTTGCAATGATTTGCAGGTGGCAAGAAGTCGCAGGCTTAGAATGGGTGAGACCCAGCTGAGGCTCGGGAATGGTTCCAGAGTTGAAGCTACGGCCATTGGAGATGTTTGTTTGACTTTGCAGAACGGTTTTAAATTATTGTTAAGAGATGTTTTATTTGTGCCAGATTTAATTAAAAACATTATTTCTATTTCTATGCTTGATAGAGATGGTTATTCTTGCAATTTTGTGAATGGGATTTGCAATATTTACAAGAATGAATGTTTAATTGGAAATGGACAACTTGAAAACGATCTATACAACTTAAAACTAAAAGACGTTCCAGTGAATTATGTTGATAAACCGGCGACAACAAACAAAAGGAAAATCGATAGTCAAAACCCGGCAAACCTTTGGCATGCTAGGCTAGGTCATATTTCCTCAAGGAGGATGAACAAGCTAGTGGGAGAGGGCATGTTTGATATGTCTGATATCAACTCTCTACCTACTTGTGAATCCTGCCTAAAAGGAAAAATGACTAAATTTCCTTTTAAGGGGAAACCTGAGCGTAGTCAGAATCTGTTGGATTTGATCCATACAGATGTTTGTGGTCCATTTAGAGTAGGGACTCAACATGGCCACACCTACTTCATTACCTTTACTGATGATTATTCAAGGTATGGGTATTTATATTTAATGAAATATAAGTCTGAAGCATTTGAAAAGTTCAAAGAATTCAAGGCTGAAGTAGAAAACAAGCTAGGTAAAAGTATTAAAGCACTTCGATCGGATCGAGGTGGAGAATACTTGAGTACCGAGTTTTTGGACTATCTGAAAGAGAATGGGATTCTCTCTCAGTGGACTCCTCCTATGACACCACAGCTTAATGGTGTATCGGAGCGTCGTAATCGAACTTTGTTGGACATGGTTCGATCTATGATGAGCTTCACTGAGCTTCCACCTTCGTTTTGGGGCTATGCGCTTGAAACGGCGGTATTGTTGTTGAACAACGTCCACACTAAAGCAGTGGACAAAACACCATACGAGTTATGGAATGGCAAAGCTCCTAAGTATTCGTACTTGAGGATTTGGGGATGTCCTGTTTACGTGAAGCGGACAGTGGGAGATAAGTTGGATAGTCGATCCAGCTTATGTTATTTTGTAGGGTATCCGAAGAATTCAATCGGATATTATTTCTATTATCCTGCTGAAACAAAGGTGTTTGTTTCTAGGAATGCCACCTTCTTGGAGAAGGAGTTCTTATTGGATAAGAAAGGCGAGATGATGGAACTCGAAGAAGTTCGAGAAGAACCCAAAATACAAAATAACGATCCTACACCTCAGGAACCATTGCTGGACACGCCTGCACCTAGAAGATCCGAAAGGACTTCTAGACCTCCAGTTCGATATGGTCTTCTTCTTGAAGGGGATCAAGATGAACCCGACATTGGATGTGATCCAAGAAACTTCAAGGAAGCAATTTCTGATGCGGATTCAAATTTATGGCTTGAAGCTATGCAGTCAGAATTGGATTCGATGCATACAAACCAAGTTTGGTCTTTAGTAGATCCTCCCGATGGAATTGTTCCAATAGGGTGTAAATGGATCTACAAAAGAAAGCTTGGGCCTGATGGTAAGGTATTGACCTACAAGGCGCGATTGGTGGCGAAAGGTTATACTCAAAGGCAAGGAGTTGACTATGATGAAACCTTTTCACCAGTTGCTATGTTCAAGTCCATAAGAATCCTTATTGCCATAGCTGCATGGTATGACTATGAGATATGGCAAATGGATGTGAAGACTGCTTTTCTTAATGGAGACATTAAGGAAGAAATCTATATGAAGCAGCCTGAGGGGTACACATCCATGGGAAGCGAGCATAAGGTATGCAAGCTTCAGAGATCAATTTATGGTCTAAAACAAGCATCAAGAAGTTGGAACCAGAAATTTGATGAAACAATTAAAGATTTTGGTTTCATCAAGAACCCGGAGGAACCTTGCGTGTACAAGAAAGTAGTTAAGGATGCGGTGACATTCTTAGTACTTTATGTTGATGACATCCTACTCATTGGGAATGATGTAGGGATGTTGCAGTCAACAAAGATATGGTTATCAGGTAGATTTTCGATGAAGGATTTGGGAGAGGCATCCTACATTCTTGGGATACAGATCTATAGAGATAGGTCTAAGAGAATGATAGGACTCACTCAATCAACCTACATCGATACCATATTGAAACGGTTTTCAATGGATGGGTCCAAAAGAGGACATCTACCCATGTGTCATGGAGTTTCTCTATCCAAGTATATGTGTCCCAAGACTGATGAAGAGATAGAGAATATGACACATGTACCATATGCGTCAGCTATAGGTAGTATCATGTATGGGATGATATCTACCAGACCGGATGTAGCATTTGCTCTGAGTGTCACGAGCAGATATCAGTCTAATCCTGGTCAAATGCATTGGAAAGCCGTGAAGGACATTCTTAAGTACTTGCGAAGGACTAAGAATATGTTCATGGTTTATGGAGGACGAGAACTCAAATTGGAAGGCTATACCGACTCTAGCTTCCAAAGTGATGTGGATGACTCGAAGTCAACCTCTGGATTTGTGTTCATGCTCAATGGCGGTGCTGTCTCTTGGAAGAGTTCCAAGCAGGACACCACAGCGGATTCCACCACTGAGGCTGAATACATTGCAGCATCAGCTGCTGCTAAAGAGGCCGTTTGGATGAGGAAGTTCGTCCAAGAGTTGGGCGTCATTCCTGAATTTGTTGGTCCAGTCCCGGTGTACTGTGACAACACGGGTGCCGTTGCTCAAGCAAAGGAACCAAGGTCTCATCAAAGATCCAAACACGTACTGAGGAAATACCACATAATCCGGGAGATTGTGGAAAGAGGAGACATCATTGTCGAACGAGTGGCCTCTGCAGACAATATCGCTGATCCGCTTACTAAGCCCTTGCCAGGACCATTGTTTGACAAACATCGCGAAGCAATGGGTCTACGTAGTATGACTAGTTGGCTATAGGGCAAGTGGGAGATTGTAAGAGTGGGTGCCCAGTGAGCCAACTGTGTGGCTATGGGCTTTGATGACTCTTTGTATAAACAATCTTTTGTTTAATATTATTTACACTTTTATGGCAATGACTTTATATTACTTCATATTGTTATATTGTGATATACTATTGTTGTTTTGATAAAGACCTTGAATATACTATAGTGTATGTAAGATGTGGTAGAACATGGAGATGTCTATCATGAAATACATCTTATAGTCACTGTATATTCTAAAAACCGTTCCTAGTCGATTGAGCCGTCCGATAATAAGGATAAGGATCGCTCGAGTTTGAGACTAGCATTTGCGATGCGGAGTACCACGTTTCATTGGTAGGGAACATGGAGATGTTCGAAGCATGCAAATGGATATTCATAGGATGAATAATCGAACTACCCTATCCGGACTTTCCAAGTGGTTATCACTTATCGAGTGGATAAAGTCCGCGGTTTTGGTTGTACACCATTAGTCCTTACGACTTGAAACATCATGGAGACTCTATATGCTAGTGCTGTGCTTTGACTCGTTTACCGACTCTATGGGGGTCATCAGGTGTCGAGATTGGGTACAGCTACGACACATATAGGAGTCAATGCATTGTTGTCAAGGATTCACCACATACTTGCGAGTGTGGATATCCTATGCGATCTGAGGAGATATTAGTGTGACAAATCTCTGGCCAGAGTACTTGATGTGATTTAAGAAATGGTTTCTTAGTAGCACATGCGATGTCACTAATTTGATCTTCAAGATGCATTGCATAGTTATCGAATCTTGAGCGACTCTCGATATACAAATGGTTGTTGATTCGATCGGGATATATGGATGAAGGGACCGTACTGTACGCTAACCAAAATCTACTGGTTCTTGTAGGCACTATCAGTGATACCTAGGGAATCATGGGGCGATGTTGCTAGGCGCTTTACCATGATTCGTTGGGCAAGTCGGAAAGTGTTGTTCCGAGTCACAAGGAGTTGTGAGCCCACGGCTAGCTGTATCCCTGAACCATTGAGGGTCACACAGTGTAATGGAGTTTTAATCCCCGTTGAGATAGTTAAATTTAAAGAGTTAAATTTAATGAACTAAGGAGTTGGACTTCTTAAATAAGAGTAAGGGAGTAGGATTTCCTAAAATGACATAGGGATGGACATTTTAGGAAACCACTGAATTCGGATTCAGGAAAATTTATTTTGACTTTAAAATGTACAGAAATGGTTTCTGTGCACATTGGTAAAATCGGTTTATCAATTGGAGTCACGATGAATTTTATATTAATTTCTGAACGAGCGGGCTTTGCTTGTCGGGCCTCAACTTATGACTAATGGGCCCTAAGGTGTTAGTGGCCTGCATTATAAATAAGTTATTTCAGTACAGAAATTAGACACAACAGCTCATAATTTTTGAGACAGAAAATCGAAACCCTCCTCTCTCTCAAAAGTTTTCGGCCGTCCCCTCCCTGTTCTCTGCCCGAGAAATTTCGGTCTGTGATTTTGAATCGCAGTCAGGAATAACGAATCAGATTCGTTTAATCTCTTCGCAGAAAAACTTCTGATAGATTTTCTAGTGCAATCTATCAGAGGGATTTAAACCCCATTCGTGGACCTGATTGAAGGAGTTCATCAGTTCCTGGGAGATACAAGAAGCGCAGAGAAATCTGTGTGGTGTCTATTAATCTCGCTTCGAGATTGAAGGTAAAATTTAATTAATTGTTATTTGAATTTTACACACACAATAATTTAATCGTTGAATGGTTGATACCCACACCATGGAATTGTTCCATGATAAAAATTTTAAACTTCCGCTGCACCGGGTATCAATCGTGATTGATCTGACCGCCAGTTTTTCCAACAGTGGTATCAAAGCCAGGTTGCTCAGATCAAACGATTGAATTAATCAATTGTACAAAATTTTTGAGTCTCGGTTTTTGAAACAAAATAAATATTTTTAAATAAATTTTTTTTTTTTTTTTCGGGGCAAAACCCGGGCAGCGATTGGATCGCTGCCCGGAGGGGGCGGCGATGGTCGCTGCCCCCGGGGGAGGCGCACGGCGCCGCCCAAAGGGGGCGCAGGCGCCGCCCAATGGGGGCGCACGGCGCCGCCCAGGGCAGCGCTGTGCGCTGCCCAGCGCAGCGCTGGGCGCTGCGCAGGGCAGCGCTCGGCGCTGCCCAGGGCGGCGCACAGCGCCGCCCAGCGGCGGCACCAGGCGCCGCCAGGGCAGCGATAGTCGCTGCCCTAAGGGGGCAGCCGGGCTGCCCCCGGCCCGCGCCCCGGGTGCGGGCCGGCCCGGGAGTGTCCCGGGCGGCCCGCGGGAAAAATTATATTTTTATTAAAAATTAATTTTAATATGTTAAAATTTTTTTTTTGGTCCTGGTCAAAAATTGTTTTTGATTGGTTCACGAGATTTCGGATCGAATTGTTCGAGTCCGTAAATTTTAAAATTGATTTTGGATAAATTTGAATTTTTGGAAAATTTTAATGTTTTATCCGTAAATTGAATTTTGAAATCAATTATTTTGGTACAATTGATGATAAGATATGATCTTATGATATATTGAGTAAAATATGATTTTATTTGTAAAATTGGATTTTATAGATAAAATATGATTTTATTTGATATAGAGATAAAATATGATTTTATATGTGAAATGAGATTTTATATATAAAATATGATTTTATCTTGTTTAAATTTGAATTGCCACTGCATGTTATCCAATAAATTAATTTTGAATTAAATGTTATTGGATAAGGATGATCGATTGCCATGACCAATTTTGTAGGTGTATGTTAGGAATTTACATTTTGTTTTTATTGTTGTTGGTTTTATTAATGGGCCTGGTTTATGGCCCGATATGAATGTCATATGTAATAAAAGTGGGCTTGGTTTATAGCCCGTTCCCACCCCTAAAAATGTATCCCCTACTTGTCATTGTTATTTATTGTAAATACATTAGATTTAGTGGGAGATCAAGATTTGAAGACGGTGGGCCCAGCAGACAATAAAGACTGAAGAAATGTAAATTGGAAGCACATGTAATAGGATTGCATTGCATACTGCATATCACCTAGGATTGGACTAAGACCCGTGATTGGCAACCACGGGTCAATTAGAAATGGAATCGATCATCCTATATAATATTTGATATTATGATTGTATGCATGTTTAGACATAATTGCGTGAATCCGGCAAGCATGCAATAAATTAAATATGATGAGACAAATATTTTTATAATTAAAAATCCCTCATTTTAAATATGATTTAAAATTTATATCAAGATAAATAAAGGAAATTTAAATTTGTTTAAATGTTCCCACCTTCCATCAACGGTCAATGTATGTGATGCTACCCGCGGATACGGTCCGGCTCATATTATTGGGGGGGCCCGTCCGTCGGAAAGCTGTACATTGGATCGACAAATGTTGTAAGTTGGGTGGAACTCCCATGGGATCGGCTCATATTATTGGGGGATCCACATGGCGACCGTCCATCACAACTTAATATTGATGGGTCATCTTGACATGTCACTTTAAACGGCGTCATATTATTGGGCCCTTATTGGACATGAGGTAAACACATGGGGGTTGCTTTGGAAGCAATTGGGCTCTACCTTTTGAGAATTATGGTTGGCTGATATTATTCGGGACCATAAGTTTGTCAATTGGACTCCATGTTCTCACTAAGGAAAAAGTTTCCCGTTTTCACTAGAGGGTGGTGAAATCGTTAAAATAGTGGGAGTGAGATTCATAAAATTAAATTCGCCTATTTTATGTCTTAGTAAATTGTTAAACAATCATTGATATATGTCTGTTTTTCTTTTCAGTATTTCATACAATGAATTCGCGAAATCCATTATTCTCGATCCTCGAACAAAACAAGTTGACTGGCGCCAACTATACGGAATGGTTCCGGAAGTTGAAGATTGTCTTAACTTCGGAGAAAATGCTCTACGTGTTAGAGAAAGCACCTCCGAAGGAAGCACCAGCTGACATAAGTCCGGAGGAATTGGCCAAACTTGATGCATGGTGTGACCATGACATCAAGACCAAATGCTATATGCAAGCCTCGATGTCTGATGAACTCCAGAGGCGATTTGAGGACACGGTGAATGCTGCTGACATTCACACGCAACTCAAGGAACTTTTTGGGGCTCAGTCGAGGGCTGAAAGGTTCGCTACTGTTAAGGAGTTGATGACGTGCCGCATGCGTGAAGGGACTTCGGTCCGTGATCATGGGGTACGAGTGATTTGGCTCATACAGAAGTTGGCGACCCTAGATTTGGTGTTGGAGCATGAACTCAATGTGGATTTATTGCTTCTGTCTCTTCCTTCTTCATTTGATGGATTTGTGATAAATTTTAATATGAACAAGATAGAGGCCACCCTAGAAGAGATGGTCAATATGCTCGTTACATATGAATCCACACTTAAGAAGGATAAGCCAGCTTTCTTGGTGGGCTCCTCATCTTCTGCTAAGAAGGGGCCAAGTATGAAGGGCAAGAAACGTTCTACCCCACCCAAGAAAGTTGAGCCCGAGAAGAAGCAAAAGACAAAGGCTTCAAACAATGGAAAATCCAAGGATGTTTGTCATTACTGCAAAAAGCCGGGTCATTGGAAGCGCAACTGCAAGGAATATCTTGAGCAGTTGGGAACTGCAAAGGGTATGTTCTATATTGAAATAAACATGTCACTTAATACAACTTCTTGGGTATTGGATACCGGATGTGGATCTCACATTTGCAATGATTTGCAGGTGGCAAGAAGTCGCAGGCTTAGAATGGGTGAGACCCAGCTGAGGCTCGGGAATGGTTCCAGAGTTGAAGCTACGGCCATTGGAGATGTTTGTTTGACTTTGCAGAACGGTTTTAAATTATTGTTAAGAGATGTTTTATTTGTGCCAGATTTAATTAAAAACATTATTTCTATTTCTATGCTTGATAGAGATGGTTATTCTTGCAATTTTGTGAATGGGATTTGCAATATTTACAAGAATGAATGTTTAATTGGAAATGGACAACTTGAAAACGATCTATACAACTTAAAACTAAAAGACGTTCCAGTGAATTATGTTGATAAACCGGCGACAACAAACAAAAGGAAAATCGATAGTCAAAACCCGGCAAACCTTTGGCATGCTAGGCTAGGTCATATTTCCTCAAGGAGGATGAACAAGCTAGTGGGAGAGGGCATGTTTGATATGTCTGATATCAACTCTCTACCTACTTGTGAATCCTGCCTAAAAGGAAAAATGACTAAATCTTCCTTTTAAGGGGAAACCTGAGCGTAGTCAGAATCTGTTGGATTTGATCCATACAGATGTTTGTGGTCCATTTAGAGTAGGGACTCAACATGGCCACACCTACTTCATTACCTTTACTGATGATTATTCAAGGTATGGGTATTTATATTTAATGAAATATAAGTCTGAAGCATTTGAAAAGTTCAAAGAATTCAAGGCTGAAGTAGAAAACAAGCTAGGTAAAAGTATTAAAGCACTTCGATCGGATCGAGGTGGAGAATACTTGAGTACCGAGTTTTTGGACTATCTGAAAGAGAATGGGATTCTCTCTCAGTGGACTCCTCCTATGACACCACAGCTTAATGGTGTATCGGAGCGTCGTAATCGAACTTTGTTGGACATGGTTCGATCTATGATGAGCTTCACTGAGCTTCCACCTTCGTTTTGGGGCTATGCGCTTGAAACGGCGGTATTGTTGTTGAACAACGTCCACACTAAAGCAGTGGACAAAACACCATACGAGTTATGGAATGGCAAAGCTCCTAAGTATTCGTACTTGAGGATTTGGGGATGTCCTGTTTACGTGAAGCGGACAGTGGGAGATAAGTTGGATAGTCGATCCAGCTTATGTTATTTTGTAGGGTATCCGAAGAATTCAATCGGATATTATTTCTATTATCCTGCTGAAACAAAGGTGTTTGTTTCTAAGGAATGCCACCTTCTTGGAGAAGGAGTTCTTATTGGATAAGAAAGGCGAGATGATGGAACTCGAAGAAGTTCGAGAAGAACCCAAAATACAAAATAACGATCCTACACCTCAGGAACCATTGCTGGACACGCCTGCACCTAGAAGATCCGAAAGGACTTCTAGACCTCCAGTTCGATATGGTCTTCTTCTTGAAGGGGATCAAGATGAACCCGACATTGGATGTGATCCAAGAAACTTCAAGGAAGCAATTTCTGATGCGGATTCAAATTTATGGCTTGAAGCTATGCAGTCAGAATTGGATTCGATGCATACAAACCAAGTTTGGTCTTTAGTAGATCCTCCCGATGGAATTGTTCCAATAGGGTGTAAATGGATCTACAAAAGAAAGCTTGGGCCTGATGGTAAGGTATTGACCTACAAGGCGCGATTGGTGGCGAAAGGTTATACTCAAAGGCAAGGAGTTGACTATGATGAAACCTTTTCACCAGTTGCTATGTTCAAGTCCATAAGAATCCTTATTGCCATAGCTGCATGGTATGACTATGAGATATGGCAAATGGATGTGAAGACTGCTTTTCTTAATGGAGACATTAAGGAAGAAATCTATATGAAGCAGCCTGAGGGGTACACATCCATGGGAAGCGAGCATAAGGTATGCAAGCTTCAGAGATCAATTTATGGTCTAAAACAAGCATCAAGAAGTTGGAACCAGAAATTTGATGAAACAATTAAAGATTTTGGTTTCATCAAGAACCCGGAGGAACCTTGCGTGTACAAGAAAGTAGTTAAGGATGCGGTGACATTCTTAGTACTTTATGTTGATGACATCCTACTCATTGGGAATGATGTAGGGATGTTGCAGTCAACAAAGATATGGTTATCAGGTAGATTTTCGATGAAGGATTTGGGAGAGGCATCCTACATTCTTGGGATACAGATCTATAGAGATAGGTCTAAGAGAATGATAGGACTCACTCAATCAACCTACATCGATACCATATTGAAACGGTTTTCAATGGATGGGTCCAAAAGAGGACATCTACCCATGTGTCATGGAGTTTCTCTATCCAAGTCTATGTGTCCCAAGACTGATGAAGAGATAGAGAATATGACACATGTACCATATGCGTCAGCTATAGGTAGTATCATGTATGGGATGATATCTACCAGACCGGATGTAGCATTTGCTCTGAGTGTCACGAGCAGATATCAGTCTAATCCTGGTCAAATGCATTGGAAAGCCGTGAAGGACATTCTTAAGTACTTGCGAAGGACTAAGAATATGTTCATGGTTTATGGAGGACGAGAACTCAAATTGGAAGGCTATACCGACTCTAGCTTCCAAAGTGATGTGGATGACTCGAAGTCAACCTCTGGATTTGTGTTCATGCTCAATGGCGGTGCTGTCTCTTGGAAGAGTTCCAAGCAGGACACCACAGCGGATTCCACCACTGAGGCTGAATACATTGCAGCATCAGCTGCTGCTAAAGAGGCCGTTTGGATGAGGAAGTTCGTCCAAGAGTTGGGCGTCATTCCTGAATTTGTTGGTCCAGTCCCGTGTACTGTGACAACACGGGTGCCGTTGCTCAAGCAAAGGAACCAAGGTCTCATCAAAGATCCAAACACGTACTGAGGAAATACCACATAATCCGGGAGATTGTGGAAAGAGGAGACATCATTGTCGAACGAGTGGCCTCTGCAGACAATATCGCTGATCCGCTTACTAAGCCCTTGCCAGGACCATTGTTTGACAAACATCGCGAAGCAATGGGTCTACGTAGTATGACTAGTTGGCTATAGGGCAAGTGGGAGATTGTAAGAGTGGGTGCCCAGTGAGCCAACTGTGTGGCTATGGGCTTTGATGACTCTTTGTATAAACAATCTTTTGTTTAATATTATTTACACTTTTATGGCAATGACTTTATATTACTTCATATTGTTATATTGTGATATACTATTGTTGTTTTGATAAAGACCTTGAATATACTATAGTGTATGTAAGATGTGGTAGAACATGGAGATGTCTATCATGAAATACATCTTATAGTCACTGTATATTCTAAAAACCGTTCCTAGTCGATTGAGCCGTCCGATAATAAGGATAAGGATCGCTCGAGTTTGAGACTAGCATTTGCGATGCGGAGTACCACGTTTCATTGGTAGGGAACATGGAGATGTTCGAAGCATGCAAATGGATATTCATAGGATGAATAATCGAACTACCCTATCCGGACTTTCCAAGTGGTTATCACTTATCGAGTGGATAAAGTCCGCGGTTTTGGTTGTACACCATTAGTCCTTACGACTTGAAACATCATGGAGACTCTATATGCTAGTGCTGTGCTTTGACTCGTTTACCGACTCTATGGGGGTCATCAGGTGTCGAGATTGGGTACAGCTACGACACATATAGGAGTCAATGCATTGTTGTCAAGGATTCACCACATACTTGCGAGTGTGGATATCCTATGCGATCTGAGGAGATATTAGTGTGACAAATCTCTGGCCAGAGTACTTGATGTGATTTAAGAAATGGTTTCTTAGTAGCACATGCGATGTCACTAATTTGATCTTCAAGATGCATTGCATAGTTATCGAATCTTGAGCGACTCTCGATATACCAATGGTTGTTGATTCGATCGGGATATATGGATGAAGGGACCGTACTGTACGCTAACCAAAATCTACTGGTTCTTGTAGGCACTATCAGTGATACCTAGGGAATCATGGGGCGATGTTGCTAGGCGCTTTACCATGATTCGTTGGGCAAGTCGGAAAGTGTTGTTCCGAGTCACAAGGAGTTGTGAGCCCACGGCTAGCTGTATCCCTGAACCATTGAGGGTCACACAGTGTAATGGAGTTTTAATCCCCGTTGAGATAGTTAAATTTAAAGAGTTAAATTTAATGAACTAAGGAGTTGGACTTCTTAAATAAGAGTAAGGGAGTAGGATTTCCTAAAATGACATAGGGATGGACATTTTAGGAAACCACTGAATTCGGATTCAGGAAAATTTATTTTGACTTTAAAATGTGCAGAAATGGTTTCTGTGCACATTGGTAAAATCGGTTTATCAATTGGAGTCACGATGAATTTTATATTAATTTCTGAACGAGCGGGCTTTGCTTGTCGGGCCTCAACTTATGACTAATGGGCCCTAAGGTGTTAGTGGCCTGCATTATAAATAAGTTATTTCAGTACAAAAATTAGACACAACAGCTCATAATTTTTGAGACAGAAAATCGAAACCCTCCTCTCTCTCAAAAGTTTTCGGCCGTCCCCTCCCTGTTCTCTGCCCGAGAAATTTCGGTCTGTGATTTTGAATCGCAGTCAGGAATAACGAATCAGATTCGTTTAATCTCTTCGCAGAAAAACTTCTGATAGATTTTCTAGTGCAATCTATCAGAGGGATTTAAACCCCATTCGTGGACCTGATTGAAGGAGTTCATCAGTTCCTGGGAGATACAAGAAGCGCAGAGAAATCTGTGTGGTGTCTATTAATCTCGCTTCGAGATTGAAGGTAAAATTTAATTAATTGTTATTTGAATTTTACACACACAATAATTTAATCGTTGAATGGTTGATACCCACACCATGGAATTGTTCCATGATAAAAATTTTAAACTTCCGCTGCACCGGGTATCAATCGTGATTGATCTGACCGCCAGTTTTTCCAACATTTATAACTCTTGTTTTGTTATTCTTATTTTCAAATTTAAATGTTTTTTGTAATTTTAAATCTTGACAAATTTTTAAACCTTCCTGTTGAGTTAGGTTTATTATTTGACTATTAGTATAATCATTGTATGATTTTAATTATATCTTACTTTTTTTTAAAAGAGTATACTCTGATGGCCAAATGAAAGGGCATGTGTCATGTTTTAATATTTAATGATAAAAAAATCAGGATTAATTAATGTAAACAACAAAAACGAGTTAAAATTTTGCGTTTTGGGCCTACAGAAATTTCGGCATGACCTATTCGTAAATAGGACATCCCAAAAAACCTGTACAACACAAGTAACAATATATAAGAAATTTTTCTTTCCAAAAAGGTTGATTATAGTCTTTTCTTAGCATTATTCTAGTTGAGAAAGTATTTTTATACCATTTATTTACATTTTAAATTTAATAATAATTTGGATTTTTTTATCTTTTAGATGTGTATGATTTTTAATAATATGTAAAGAAATTGTTAAGATTAAAGTTGCTACAGAATCTTGTTGCGGATTATCATTTTCATCAAGAATTGGTATTCCTTCTTTATTTGTTTTTATATAATTTAAAATTTTTTCTTGTTGTTGGCTTGTGAGATGGTTATCCCACCAACCTTTTATTTGACCAGAGAATCCTGCTATGAGGAGTTCAATAATGGTTTTATCATGAATTCTAATTTGAGTTTTATAAGCATTTGCAACCATAGTCATTTTTTGTAAAAGACTAAGGATATTATATTCTTTCTTTCCATCTATATTCCAATTGAAGACAGAAGAGGCATTGAACTGATATTTTGTTAAAGATTTAGCTATTCCTAAATCTGGAGCAGGAATTATTTTTGATGGTTGTTGTATGGGTAAATCCCAAATTATTTTATTTACTTTTGTAGGATTATGGAATTGTTCTGAAGCTTTACTGATATCAGATTCATTAGATATTACGGTATTAGGAGTAACTTGTTTTAATAGTTCACTAGAGCTATTTGTTATTTTACTTAATTGATCTTGATTTGTTTTTATAAATCCAGTCTTATTATCTTGAATATTTTTAACATTAGTTTTTGATATTTGAAATGGTTTAAAAACTGGATTTTTCATATCTATTTTAGTTTTTTGTAAAGAAGATTTTTTAGAAAAAGGATATTCTAAAGAATTTTGAGTAGCATAGGTTTCAAACCAATCAAAAAATAGGATATGTTTTTTATTAGTATTAATAAATTCATAAAATTGTTTTTGTATTAGTTTTCTAGAATCTAAATTTTTTTAAAGAACCATAATCTCTTTTTTAAATTATGTTTAGCATAAAAATCATCATGTAAGAATTGTTTATTTACTTCAAAATTTTCTATTATAATTTCTTCAGTATTAATTATCCTTTTAGAGAATCGTATGAGGTTGTAGCAGCAGAGTTTAAAGAAGTAGATCTACTGAAAATTGAATCCATATTTATTTATTTTTTTAATTTTAACTTCTCTCTACAATCCTAAGCACTTCTTAGATTTTACAGTCTTCACTCAAGGACTTACTACCCAGACCTTCTTAGGCAAAAACTCTCAACTAAACTTCTCGACTCGAATTTTATAAATATAAAAAGTAAACTTCAACAAATACTACCCCCTGGCTCTGATACCAAAGCACAACTTTCAGTACAAACCTTGGAATTTATAGAACTCTTGAAATCTTCAAAGTATTTACAACTTTCAGCTAACATAAATGCTTAAGTCTTAAACATGATACTACTAAATCATACTAAAAGCAATTAAAACTTACAGACCGGTAGCGTGGATTTCTGAGCTCGCATAGCAGTGATGACCCCTCCAAGAACGCGGCTCTGATACCAATTGAAACGACCCAAACATTCTAAAATAATATATGCGAATTTTTTTTAAAAAAATAATACTAAGTAAAATAGATGTACATACATGCCCATACATATTTGCACAAAATAAACAGATTTAAAAATAACATAAATAAAATGCAACATTTTTACTAAAATAACTGAGTCAAACTTAAATAAAATACTGTCAAACAATCCACATAAAAGTTTGCATGCAATAAAATTATTTAATAAAAATAGTACTAAAATTCACCACTGAAAAGACAATAAAGAAATAAATAAGAAACAGAGTTTTAAAATTCTTAAAATATCCATAAATACTCAGCCGACGGTCATGGGGGATCACTGCATGTCCGCTCATACATCCTCACCACCGGTAGGAACTACATCTTCCTCTACGTACTCACCTGCACCATATAAGTGTAGTGAGCCTAGAGACCCAACATGCTAACATAACAAGGGTTTAAAATAATTTAAATCACTAGAATACTAATACATAACATATACATGAATGAACATGCTTAAAAATCATGAATTATAACTTAAAATCTTGCTTAAACTTGAACTTAAATATAACCATATATTACATACATAAACATTGTTGAGCATAACATTTTTCTAACATTGCATGGTCATATCCGTAGTGTACCCTTAAACTTAAAAGTTCGACTGATCAGTCTCTTAAAACCAACGTACGCGGCGGTGACGAATCACCTCTTACTGGTAGTAAACTACCCTTAAATTGACAGTAAACTGCCCTTAAAATGTGGGGACTTGTCCCCCTTAAATTGTCACACTACTTCAACTTCCAACATAAAATTATTTTCTAGCTCAACCTTAAACATTAAATCATGCCATAAAATTATTTCATGAATGCATGTAGTTAAATAAAATGTGTGTCCTTCATATATATTTAATTTAATTTTTATACTAACATATAAATACTAAAATAACATTCATGCATAAAAAAATTAAATATATATTTAGGACACATGCAATTTCTCATGGTTTTTACTGGACTGCTGGCCCTAACACTCAAGCCTATTTTCTTAAATTCTGGCCCATTAACACTGAGACTGGCCCATTAACAAACTTAAGCCCAAAAATACATTTCTAAGCACAATTAATTTATTCAAGCCCATTAACACACACTTGGCCCAATAACAACTTAATCTGGCCCAATGGGCCCAAAAGCCCAAAGACTAGCCCAATAACTTCCATGGGTCCCCAAGCCCATAAAAATTATTGGGCTAACTTAATTAAATTTATTTAAGCCCAATAATAATTAAATTTAACCCAAAAGAGTTTAAATGGAGCCAAATTAAATTTTGAGATTTAATTAGGCCCATTAAACACTTAAACTTAAATAATATCTTAAAAATAAAATACCCGAGCCCGACTAACTTAACCCGGACCCAGACCAACCCGACTTGACCCACTACTTTCCAGACCCGACCCAGGCCCTTGACCCGACCCGGATCAGCCGCCAAAGCTCAACCCGATCACCCTCTTCCATGCACTGCTGCGGCCATGAGCAGCTGCAAAGAACACCGGCGGCCGCCCTGCTCCGGCCACCCACCGGCCGGAGAACCACCCCTAGGACCTAGCCCACATCTAGACGTTTCCATCAAGCCAAGAACCAGCCCAAACCGTTCACTCTACAGCTCACACGAAGATCTGCAAATCGACATGTCTCCAGATCGCGCGCAGCTTGGAGCAGCGGTGGCGTTTGCTTTCGTTCTCAATGCTCCGACTACCAATGACCCTGAACCCGCCTGGAAAACTTAGCCAACATCTAGGGGAATTTAATTCCACCGGTCTCACCCTAAACCATGGCCTGAGGAAGGAGAACGCACCTCTCTTCCTCGGAACCCTAAACCTGCGCGAACATCACAGATTTTGTGCAGCCATGCCCAGCCTCTTCCTATCCATCTCCAGCCCTTAGCCCTAGTTTAGGCCGACCCTAGGGACCCTCACACACCCATGAAGACCCCTGCCATCAGCCATGAACAACCCTTTCCAATAAAAAACATGAGATGATGCCAACCAATGAAAAAAACGTGAGGTGCTCAACAAACTCAAGCCATTTTTCTGAAAGTTCTTAAGGATCTTGATGCATACACAACACACACATATAACACTGATATGGTGAAATAAAGGTGAAAGAAAACATGCCTTGCACCGTAGAATTATTAGGGCAAATGCGTAGAACGTTTCCGGGACGACGGGGCGACGAACAAACTTTATTGATGCTTCAAAAATATCGTATATGGTGCCTTAGGCTTGCTGGCCGATTGGAAAAGTTATGGAGGCGGCTATGGGTGCTTAGGGTGAGAAGGAGATGGAATGAACGTGTGTTAGGGGATTTGGGAGATGGTTTGGGTAGTGTAGGATAATAATATTGGAAAAATAGTTAATATAGGAGATAATAGCATAATTAAAAAGGTTCCTAAGTTGGTAAAATATTTATAAATTAAATAAAATATCCCAAATCCCGAAATATTAATTTAGGGGATTTTTAAAGGTAATTAAAAGTCAATATTTTGGCTAAATTTTGATAAAAATGGACTCCTAAAATTATATAAAATTAAATACTGGAAATTTTGAGGAAATAAAACCCAAAATAATATTTTTGGGCTCCTAAAAGACTCATAAAATAATTTGGGTAAAAAGTTGTCATCTCGTCCGTCCACGGTCCCGTCTACGCGATAAAATAATTAAATTTCTATAAATCATGAGAAATCACTAATTATGGGTTAAATGCTTAAAAATAACGTAAAACATGCACAAATAAATTTACATAATTATTTAACCCATAATCTAAAATTCTAAATAAATAAAATCCCTTATTATGCATGCGAATTTACGTACTAAAAATACTGGGTGTTACAATTCTCCCCCCCCCCCCCTTTATTTGAATTTCGTCCTCGAAATTAAAGTACTTACCCAAACAACTCCGGATAGCGAGTCCTCATGTCTGTCTCGGTATCCCAAGTAGCTTCCTCCTCCGAGTGATTCAGCCACTGAACTCTGACCATCGGTATGACCCGCGTCCTAAGTCTCCGCTCCTCCCTAGCCAAGATCCGTACTGGCCTCTCCTCATAAACTAGATCAGGTGGCAACTGCAAGGGCTCATAATTCAACACATGCGACGGGTTAGAGACATATCTCCGAAGCATGGATACATGGAAGACGTTGTGCACTGCTGCAAGCCCTGGCGGTAGTGCTAATCGGTATGCCAAAGTGCCAACTCTCTCCACGATCTCAAATGGCCCAATATATCTCGGATTCAACTTTCCTCTGCGTCCAAATCTCATCACCCCTTTCATAGGTGATAATTTCAGAAACACATGATCACCTACTGCGAACTCCAAATCTCGTCGTCGAGTATCTCCATAACTCTTCTGATGACTCTGAGCAGTCCTCATACAATCCCGAATCTTAGTCACAATGTCAGCTGTCTGCTGCACGATCTCAGGACCAAGTAAAATCCTCTCGCCAACCTCATCCCAATGCACAGGAGATCTGCATCTCCTCCCATACAATGCTGCATAAGGAGCCATACCTATAGACGACTGAAAGCTTTGTTATAGGTAAACTCCACTAATGGCAATCTAGTCTCCCACGAGCCCTGAAAGTCGATGACACAAGCTCTCAGTAGATCCTCGAGAACCTGGATCACTCTCTCAGACTGACCATCTGTCTGGGGATGAAAAGCTGTGCTGAACAGAAGTCTAGTCCCCAATGCTGTGTGCAAACTCTTCCAAAACGCAGACGTAAATCTCAGATCTCTGTCTTATACTATCGACACTGGTATGCCATGCAGTCTAACAATCTCCTTGATGTAAAGCTCTGCATACTGTGTCAACGAGTAAGTAGTCCTCACCGGCAAGAAATGAGCTGACTTGGTGAGTCTATTCACGATCACCCAAATAGCTGTGCTCCCTCTGTTACTCCTCGGAAGGCCAACTACGAAATCCATCGTGATGTTCTCCCACTTCCATACTGGAATGGATAGAGGATTAAGCAACCCTGCTGGACGCTGATGCTCTGTCTTGACCTGCTGACAAGTCAAGCACTCTGATACGAATCGTGCAATATCACTCTTCATGTTGGGCCACCAATACAAAGTCTGCAAATCCTTATACATCTTCGTACTTCCTGGATGAATGGAATACGGAGACGTGTGAGCCTATGTCAGGATCTCAGTCCTCAGCTGATCAATGTTCGGGACACACAATCGACCACTGTACTGAATAATGCCATCACTGACAGTAAAAAGAAGATTTCCCTTAGCCTCATCCCTCTGCACCAACCGCTGTAGCTCCTCATCTGTAGGCTGTCCATCCCTGATACAATCTCGTAGAACTGGTTGCACCATCAATACTGACAAGCTCGGTGCATGACCACTCGAGTAAAACTCCAAACCAAACCTCTGAATCTCACTCTGCAGTGGTAACTGCACTGTCAAACACGATACCATTTTCGACTTCCGACTCAAAGCATCGGCCACTACATTAGCCTTACCTGGATGGTAGCTAATGTCGCAGTCGTAATCCTTCACTAACTCCAACCACCTCCGTTGCCTCATGTTCAACTCCTTCTGAGTGAAGAAGTACTTGAGGCTCTTATGATCCGTGAAAATCTTGCACTTCTCGCCATACAGATAGTGCCTCCAGATTTTCAAAGCGAAGACCACTGCTGCTAACTCCAAATCATGTGTCGGGTAGTTCTGCTCGTAAATCTTCAACTGCCTCGACGCATAAGCAATAACCTTACCACACTGCATAAGTACTGCGCCTAAACCTATCTTAGACGCGTCGGTGTACACCACTAACTCCTCGTGTGGTACTGCCATCGCCAAAACCGGTGCGGTAGTGAGTGCTTCCTTCAGCTGATCGAAGCTCCTTTGACAGTCTGGACTCCAAACAAACTTCGCATTCTTCTTGGTTAAGGAAGTCAAGGGTACTGCAATAGAGGAAAAACCCTTGATGAACTTCCTATAGTATCCTGCCAAACCCAAGAAACTGCGAATCTCCGAAGCATTCCTCGGAATACCCCATTTCTGCACTGCCTCAACCTTTGACTGATCCACTGCAATCCCATCTCTACAAATAATGTGGTCAAGAAATTCCACCTGCTCAAGCCAAAACTCGCACTTGCTGAACTTGGCATACAACTTATGCTCCCTCAAAGTCTGTAAGGCTGTCTGTAGATGCTTCATATGCTCCTCAACGCTCCTAGAGTAGATCAAGATATCATCAATGAAGACTATGATGAACTGATAAAGATACGGCTGAAATACCCGGTTCATGAGATCCATGAAAACCGCTGGAGCATTGGTCAATCCAAATGGCATTACTAAGAACTCGTAATGCCCATAACGTGTCCGAAAAGCAGTCTTGGACACATCTGCCTCTCTAACTCGCAGCTGATGGTAACCAGATCGCAGATCGATCTTGGATAACACTGAAGCTCCCTGCAACTGATCAAATAAGTCCTCTATCCTCGGCAGTGGGTACTTATTCTTCACGGTGACTCTGTTGAGCTCTCGATAATCGATGCACAGTCTCATACTGCCATCCTTATTTTTCACAAATAACACTGGAGCTCCCCATGGAGAAAAGCTAGGACGAACAAAGACTTTCTCTAATAACTCCTGAATATGCTCCTTCAACTCTTTCATCTCGGTAGGAGCAAGTATGTACGGTGCCTTTGAGATAGGCACAGTGTCTGAAAATAAGTCGATACTGAACTCCACCTCTCTCACTGGTGGAATCCCTGCAACATCCTCCGGAAAGACGTCCGGAAAATCACGAACCACCTCTATCTCTGATAATGATCTACTAGCTGGTTATGAGGCCGTGACAACACTCGCTAGGAAACCTCGGCAACCCCGTTTCAACAACTTCCTCGCCTGAATAAGAGATATCACCTGAGGAATATCACTGCTCTGAGATGCATGAAAAGTAAATGGGTCGCCTCCCGGCGGTTTCACTGACACCGTCCTCCGAAGAAAATCAATCGAAGCTCCATTGACTGTCAACCACTCCATACCCAAAATCAAATCAAATCAAACCCGCTCAACGGCAAAACCACTATATCTGCGCGAATAGAGTTCCCCTGCAGCTCCAACTCCAGCTCTCGAATGACACTAGAAGTAGAAATAATCTGTCCTGATGGCATAGTGACATCATAACCACTGTCGGCAATATCAGGTGTGATGCCTATCCGTCTGATAAACTCTAGGGAGATAAACGAATGCGTAGCCCCTGAATCTAGCAACGCAAACGTGGAGTTGCCTCCAACTAGAATTCTCCCTGCACGCAGAAGAATCCCAACAACTTCATACTACTACTAAACTTTTCCCCCAAATATAAGTCACTAATAACCCTTAATTCTAATCACAAGTAAAACATGCTTCCTATTCTAACATGCAGATAGGAAATCCCAAATAACAAATTATTCCACAAAGAAATATCGAAATTCTTAATCAAAGGAAGAAATCATAAAATACTAGGGGTAAGATATACCGGTGATCAAGGAGGTATCTGGGTCTGCCTCCTCAGCATGCATCACGAACACTCTCCCTGTAGTGTTCTTCTTCCTCGGGCAATTGGCCATCTGGTGCTCTGGCTCCTTACAATGAAAACAGACGCCCGCTCCTAGAAGACATGGTCCTGGATGCATCTTCTGGCACTTCGGGCAAGTAGGATATCCTCCAGCATTAGGGGCCCCGCCCCTAGGCTGCTGTCTCTGCTGCTGTGGCTTCTGCTGGTTCGGGCCCTTAGACGGCCCAGTATACTGCTTCTTCGCAGGAGGCTGCGAAGATGGTCGCTGATATCTAGACTGACACTGCCTCTTACCCTGCTGCTCCCTGTGGATCTCTCTCCTACCATCCTCCGAACGCAAGGCTCTACTGACTGCAGTCTCATAAGTGAGGACGTCCTCCATACGAACGTCATGCTTGATCTCTGCCCTGAGCCCCTCAATGAACTGTCTCATCTTCTCAGGTGCACTGTCAGCAATCAGCGGCACCAGGTGACAGCCCCTCTCGAACTGTCGGATGTACTCCACAACTGTCTTGTCTCCCTATCGGAGACTCATGAAATCTCGAATCATGCTACTGCGCACGTCTTCAGTGAAATACTTGGAGAAAAACATCTTCCGGAAGTCTGTCCATCGCAAAGTAGTCTGATTCACTCCCCGTGATGCACTCTCCCACCATAAGTCTGCATCACCCTTCAGCATGTACACTGCGCACCTCACCTTGTCCGCATCAGTCAAACCCATGTAAGCAAAGATGCTCTCCAAAGAACGGATCCACCCCTCAGCAATGAGTGGATCTGTGGCACCTGCGAACTCCTTAGGTCCCTTCTTCTGGAACCTCTCCGCCACGTCCTCATCGTGGGACAGTCTCGGACGTGCTTCCTGCTGCTCCAACAGAGCAGTAATCCCGGCCATCATGTTTGCATTGGCCTGCTCCAATGTTGATAGAGGGTTTTGCGGAGGTGGGGATCCTCCACGCCTGTTCACTGGTCTCGGAGGCATTCTGCACCACCACATATTTTTTACGTAAATCGACATGCATAACTAAGTACTTAAAAATTTTCTGATAACATAAATGCTTAAGTCTTAAACATGATACTACTAAATCATACTAAAATCAATTAAAACTTACAGATCGGTAGCGTGGATTTCTGAGCTCGCATAGCAGTGATGACCCCTCCAAGAACGCGGCTCTGATACCAATTGAAACGACCCAAACATTCTAAAATAATATATGCGAATTTTTTTTTTAAATAATACTAAGTAAAATAGATGTACATACATATTTGCACAAAATAAACAGATTTAAAAATAACATAAATAAAATGCAACATTTTTATTAAAATAACTGAGTCAAACTTAAATAAAATACTGTCAAACAATCCACTTAAAATTTTGCATGCAATAAAATTATTTAATAAAAATAGTACTAAAATTCACCACTGGAAAGACAATAAAGAAATAAATAAGAAACAGAGTTTTAAAATTCTTAAAATATCCATAAAGACTCAGCTGACGGTCATGGGGGATCACTGCATGTCCGCTCATACGTCCTCACCACCGGTAGGAACTACATCTTCCTCTACGTACTCACCTGCACCATATAAGTGTAGTGAGCCTAGAGACCCAACATGCTAACATAACAAGGGTTTAAAATAATTTAAATCACTGGAATACTAATACATAACATATACATGAATGAGCATGCTTAAAAATCATGAATTATAACTTAAAATCTTGCTTAAACTTGAACTTAAATATAACCATATATTACATACATAAACATTGTTGAGCATAACATTTTTCTAACATCGCATGGTCATATCCGTAGTGTAACCTTAAACTTAAAAGTTTGACTAATCAGTCTCTTAAAACCAACGTATGCGGCGATGACGAATCACCTCTTACTGGTAGTAAACTATCCTTAAATTGACAGTAAACTGCCCTTAACATGTGGGGACTTGTCCCCCTTAAATTGTCACACTACTTCAACTTCCAACATAAAATTATTTTCTAGCTCAACCTTAAACATTAAATCATGCCATAAAATTATTTCATGAATGCATGTAGTTAAATAAAATGTGTGTCCTTCATATATATTTAATTTAATTTTTATACTAACATATAAATACTAAAATAACATTCATGCATAAAATAATTAAATATATATTTAGGACACATGCAATTTTTCATGGTTTGTGCTGGACTGCTGGCCCTAACACTCAAGCCTATTTTCTTAAATTCTGGCCCATTAACACTGAGACTGGCCCTTTAACAAAATTAAGCCCAAAAATACATTTCTAAGCCCAATTAATTTATTCAAGCCCATTAACACACACTTGGCCCAATAACAACTTAATCTGGCCCAATGGGCCCAAAAGCCCAAAGACTGGCCCAATAACTTCCATGGGCCCCCAAGCCCATAAAAATTATTATGCTAACTTAATTAAATTTATTTAAGCCCAATAATAATTAAATTTAACCCAAAAGAGTTTAAATGGAGCCAAATTAAATTTTGGGATTTAATTAGGCCCATTAAACACTTAAACTTAAATAATATCTTAAAAATAAAATACCCGAGCCCGACTAACTTAACCCGGACCCGGACCAACCCGACTTGACCCACTACTTTCCAGACCCGACCCAGGCCCTTGACCCGACCCGGATCAGCTGCCAAAGCTCAACCCGATCACCCTCTTCCCTGCACTGCTGCGGCCACGAGCAGCTGCAAAGAACACCGGCGGCCGCCCTGCTCCGGCCACCCACCGGCCGGAGAACCACCCCTAGGACCTAGACCACATCTAGACGTTTCCATCAAGCCAAGAACCAGCCCAAACCGTTCATTCTACAGCTCACACGAAGATCTGCAAACCAACATGTCTCCAGATCACGCGCAGCTTGGAGCAGTGGTGGCGTTTGCTTTCGTTCTCGATGCTCCGACTACCAATGACCCTGAACCTGCCTGGAAAACTTAGCCAACATCTAGGGGAATCTAATTCCACTGGTCTCACCCTAAACCATGGCCTGAGAAAGGAGAACACACCTCTCTTCCTCGGAACCCTAAACCTGCGCGAACACCACAGATTTTGTGCAGCCATGCCCAGCCTCTTCCTAGCCATCTCCAGCCCTTAGCCCTGGTTTAGGCCGACCCTAGGGACCCTCACACACCCATGAAGACCCCTGCCAGCAGCCATGAACAACCCTTGCCAATAAAAAAACGTGAGATGATGCCAACCAATGAAAAAAACGTGAGGTGCTCAACAAACTCAAGCCATTTTTTTGAAAAGTTCTTAAGGATCTTGATGCATACACAACACGCACATATAACACTGATATGGTGAAATAAAGGTGAAAGAAAACATGTCTTTCACCGTAGAATTATTAGGGCAAAGTGCGTAGAACGTTTCCGGGACGACGGGGCGACGAACAACCTTTATTGATGCTTCAAAAATATCGTCTATGGTGCCTTAGGCTTGCTGGCCGATTGGAAAAGTGATGGAGGCGGCTATGGGTGATTAGGGTGAGAAGGAGATGGAATGAACGTGTGTTAGGGGATTTGGGCGATGGTTTGGGTAGTGTAGGATAATAATATTGAAAAAATAGATAATCTAGGAGATAATAGCATAATTAAAAAGGTTCCTAAGTTGGTAAAATATTGATAAATTAAATAAAATATCCCAAATCCCGAAATATTAATTTAGGGGATTTTTAAAGGTAATTAAAAGTCAATATTTTGGCTAAATTTTGATAAAAATGGACTCCTAAAATTATATAAAATTAAATACTGGAAATTTTGAGGAAATAAAACTCAAAATAATATTTTTGGGCTCCTAAAAGACTCATAAAATAATTTTGGTAAAAAGTTTTCATCTCGTCCGTCCACGGTCCCGTCTACGCGATAAAATAATTAAATTTCTATAAATCATGAGAAATCACTAATTATGGGTTAAATGCTTAAAAATAACTTAAAACATGCACAAATAATTTCACATAATTGTTTAACCCATAATCTAAAATTCTAAATAAATAAAATCCCTAATTATTCATGCGAATTTACGTACTAAAAATATTGGGTGTTACAACTGATCATAGTCCAAAGATTTGAGAAACTAAACTTGCAAATCTTAGTCATACACATCATCGTTCGAAAAAGTATGATAAGAACTTAGAATCTTATCGATGTGAAATCTAGGAGTTTCATTTTGGACAAAGATAAGTCTTAACTTGGATTGGGTGTATTACAAGACGTTGTAGCAACCAAAGTCTTCTAGTGTATCTTTCCCTTGAGGAAGAAGAGGTGACGTACAAGTTTATACTCCGAGCATCCATAAACAACTTTGTGCATCTTTTATTTTACTGCATTACTTCATATTTCCATTACTATCACCTAATTTAGCGAGAGCCTTTTTCGCACTATCATTTAGTAGCTCTTATTTATCTAGGAAGCCGAGGATAACTGATTAAGTAGACTAACATTTATTTAATCAATCATATGAAAAACAAATATTTTTAAGAGTGTGTATTCACTCCCTCTACACACGTACACGATCCCCAACAATTTACGTCTAGGGAATACTTTAATTTATTGTTTTTCTTGTCTAAATCATTTGTTATATGTCAATATACCCTAATTCATTGTATATATATCTTTAATTACTATATAATTTGTGTACATTAAACATGAATGATTATTATATTTTGTAATTTGCATTACTTGGACTTATAGCAACACACTAAGATGTGATAGAATATTACTGAATACTGATATAAAAAAATTAATTTCAATTTATTTATAATGATACATGTTATTAAAAAAAATTTAGAATAAACAAATTTATTTCAACTCTTCCAAAGTAAGGCTATGCTAAAAAGCTAACATAAACCAATCTTTTACAGAGTAAGATTCTTTTATTAAAAAAAAAACTGATATTTTGTTGTTAAGAAAACGTATATTATATGTATATGATGTACATTATTATAAAAACCTTGTTATAATATTTTTCCTTTTAACTTGTTGCATTTCAACACGATCGATGTTTTAATTTTTATGCATTATTTTGTTATATTTCATTTTTCTCCAAATAAAACTTATTACATAAAAGATAAATATTACTACGTAGGTAATTTTCTTATTATAACTAAAACTTGATTACTAAGAAATTTGAGATGAAAAAATAAATAATAGTTGAATTTCTTATTATAACTAACACTTGATTACTAAAAAATTTCAGATGAAAAAAATAACTAATACAACTATACACGCTTGATTAAACTACGATTATATTTAAACTTTTCTGTCACTGCTATAATCGATATCAAAATATCCCACGAATGAAAAGAAATAACATATTATAATTAAAAATTTATTTAAACTAAAGAAATTTTAAATATGAAATTTGTTTATTATTATTGTTGTAATTATTTTTGTTATAGTCGGGCTACTGTAAAGTGAAAATAACCATTAAACAACAAACCGTCTATAAATAAAATGTAAATTTCACAAGTTTGCAGTTTGAACTTGGTACAATAAGAGCATTTATTTCTATAAATATAGCGTGCTCATAACTATTCACTCCAACTCTTTTCAGCAACCAACATCCTTGAAATCCACAATAATTTTGAGTCATAATTTGTTAGTTCATCCTCCGCGCTGTAGAACCAGTTGTACGATCGTATCTACACCACCATGACGAACGGCGGAGTCATACTTCTCATCTTCCGAATCATCTTTGGATAAAACATCGGGTATGTTTCGAATCCTTGCGCATTGTACCACCCCAAAAAAAAGCCAATAAGAGAAGACAACACAAGCATGCAAACACGAGCAAAAAATGTAAACATATTTCACTTAGAAAGAGATGTTAAACTAAAATAAAGAGCTTATTTATTCATCATGTATTTCAATCAATGGTTTAAAAAAGGGCAATATGAATAAAATGTGTACGAGCAACGGTTTCCAAATAAAAACTTAAGCAATTCAAATTCAAATTCAAATTCAAATTCAAAAGATTTAAAAAAAAAACACACACGCACGCACGCACACACCGAAGCAATGAAACTCATTAGTTGGAACATCAACCAAAAATCCACATCCCTCTGAATATTTTTCACACAGTTAGCCAAAAAGTCCTCGATAAAAAAATCAGCTCAAGTCCAAGAAATACTCATCTATCACACATCTAAAGTAAAATTTCATCCAAGTGTTTGACCATGCTTCTTTGATTTAAAATAAATAACCGAATGGATTTCATAAAAAATGGAGAAGACAACTGAATGCTTCCCCAGATATCACGTACGTGTGTGCTTAAGAAACACATGAATGTGTACGTGTGTTCTATCTAATTACAAAGTTATCATGTGCGCACATCTTCACGCTTCAAACACGTGTTAACCCCACATAGCATGAAGTGTGCTGAAGAAAATCAATCCAATACACGAACACACGTAGTAGTTCACTGAAAGAAAGAAAGTAGTAAGAACCCAGAGAAATAAAAGAAAACAAATTGGTGGCGTCAGGGTGAAGCCACATTATGAACTACTCAAGTACGAACAATTGTGCATATACTTGAGCATCAAATATTTTCTTTCAATCCCGAACTAAAAAAAGTATTATTCTTCATCATGCTATTATTACTTCAATCAACAGTTTAAAAATGGCATATATGAATAAAACACGCAGAAGTACAGTTTTCCATCAAAAAACTTAAACAATTCAACTTCAACTCTTTAAAAGGAAAAAAACACGAATGAATCATTAGTTCCAATAGCAACCAAAAAGTGAAACCCTCCAAATATTTTTCACACATTTAACCAAGACAAGTGAAAATTACCGTTAAACAACACGTCATCTGTAAATAAAATGCGAATTTCATGACAAGCTTTGAAATTTGAACTTAGTACCGTAAGACATTTATTTCTATAAATTTAACATAACGTGTGCATAACTATTCACTCCCAACTCTTATCAGCTACCAACACCCTTGAAAACCACATAAATTTTGATTCATAATTTGTTAGTACAAACCTTCCCGCTGCAGAACCAGCCACATCTACACCACCGTCACGAACACCTGGGTCATACTTCTCATCTTCCGAATCATCCTCGGATTCATCCTCAGAGCAAACATCGGGCATCTCTTGAACCCTTGTGCATTGGACCACCCATAAAAAAAAGGCAATAAGAGAAGACAACACATGCATTTAACACGACCAAATTAAACACGACCAAAAAATGTAAACCTTTCATTTCAAAAAGAAATGTTAAAGTAAAATAAAGAGCCCATTTATGAGATATTGAAACATTCATCCAATGTCTGAGCTCCCACACTACCGAGGAACTTCAACCAATTAAAATAACTAGACCGGGCAATCATGATCCCCACCACTGAAATTCACAAACACAACACAACTTTTAAGATTATGAGTTGCACTTAAATCGCATACCTCAACAATGACTAGAACATGACTTTCCAACTAAGAAAATCTTCAAGCTAGAATGTATAAATACTCAACTAACGCCAAAATCACATATGCATACAGCGGATGACTTTCCAACAGTAGCAATCTAAAATTTGGAACATATAAATGCTAAACTAATGGCAAACTGCAAACATCACAGAGCAAAGTAATGAATGAACAGAGCATACGGTTTCCAAGTAAGAATATTCTAAAGCTAGAATATATAACAACTCGACTAATGACAAAAGAATAAAATAGTTGCACATCAAGGTACCATTTCCGAAGGCGGTCATTTGCCTCAGTTCTTATATGTTTACGGCTTTCATCATCTACGTGGCCAGCTGGAATCGAAATATCATCATCGCCATCCTAAAAATATATAACAAAATTAACTTCCAAACTTCATATCCAACAAAAAGATAAAAAAAAGTTTAGCCTATGAGGATACATCTATATTCCTCTTTTTCCTATTCGAGCCTACTCCAAATTATGGCTTTTGATATTAGTTTCAAGCTTGGTCGAAGGCTCCACTTATGCTTTGGGTTAAGTCTAACTCTAGCATCGCACATCAATCCGCAGCTAAGAGAATCTTCACATATTTAATCAAAAGTACCATGCCGCAAGAATACCACTACATTTGATTACAACATTTAGAACTTGTTGACCAGCAGGACGCATATCTCTGCTTTGTCATCAACGTGCATCCTCCCCATTTCATCTCTTATAGTTATTGACTAGAACATGTGATTTACAAATTCATAGAGCAATCGTTAGATTAGCACAAATAATGAACCCCTGTTCTGAAGGGCTAAAAAGAAATTGTTAAATCCAAATTCCATAATGAACAGACCGGGGATTTTATTTCGTTTTAACTTTGTTCGAATCTCGTGGCACTGAAGAATGAAATTTCAAGATTGTAAACCAGGAGATTTCTTTTGGCATCGCCATCAACACAAGACCATACCATTGAGCATTCAAATGACCCCGGAACAAATATAAATGGTACCTTGATCTCACATAGCATTACATCACCCCGCCAAACAACACCTCGAAAAAGACGCCGCTCAGCATTTTCATCCCTCTGCGCCCAAAATGTCAAGCAGAAAAGCGAAATACCGAAATGGTTAACCTTGACAACATTCTCGAGACGGAAATTGCTTCGCTGTAACCAACCCAAAAATACACAAACAAAATCATTACGCTTATTAAGCAAACAAGGCTATTATTAACAATATCAAATCATTTGTCTAACTTTTTTTTTATTGTAGAAGTTTAAGGCTGTTTCCGCCTTTTTCCTGATGTAAGCTAAATGGCCGGAATGAAAAAATGTACACCCTCCACCGCATACATATTTTTTTGGATCCTTATAATCATCACATAGCTGTAAACAAAATTAAACAAAGTTTAGTTTTCGACCTTCATGCCTAAACATGGTGTGTGTACTTATATAAAAAGATAAATTCTTCTTCCCCCAATTCTGCGCTTCAGCTAAGATCGAAACATACCTCGCGTAGCTCTGCCTTTGAGTATGGCGACCCTGAATCTCCCATTGGATGAAGCCCTGCAAAATTAGGAACCCATTCATTTGAACCCACTCCCTTTGATTCCTCACGCACACAATATCCAATTTTTTGTTAGGTCTCATACAACGATATGGATCAAAAAACAAATTACACATATCAGAAACTCAATTTGTGTCAAGAAGAAGAAGAAAAACAAAAAATTTACCGGGTTTCAAGAAGAGAAATACGATCACGATTGCGCCAATACGTCGCAAGGTCGGGTTTCATAGAAGATATGGGCCAAGACAGTAGTTAATTTATTATGATTTGTTTTCTTTTTCATTTATTTATTCATCTTTATTATTTATGGCAAAAAATTTTAAGAGATGATCTCGGTAATTTCTTCGAAACAAGTCTCTCGTACGATATATCTATTAAGAAGTATTATATTTTATATCAAAAATATTATTTATTATTAGGGAAAATTAGCATTTTGATCCTGTATGTTGGTTTGTTTTTTGTTTTGGTCCTGTATATTGTCATGTTTTGGAAAAGATACAATAAATTGGATATTTTTTTGGTTTTGGTCCTGTATGTTGTCATGCTTTGGAAAATGTACAATAACTTAGATATTTTTTTTGTTTTGATACTGTATGTTGTCATGTTTTGGAAAATGTACAATAACTTGGATATTTTTTTTGTTTTGGTTCTGTATGCTGTCATGACTCGAGAGAGATATCATGTTTTGCTTAGTTAACATAATATTTTGCCTACATGATACATATTGATTATTATGTGGCTTAAATTGGATTCCACGTAAGCAGAATTAACCAAAAAACAAAAAAAAAACCTAAAAAATATATAAAAAATACGTGAATCATTTATCTCAAAAAAAACATTTATACAAGCAAAAATCTAATTGAAGCGACCGAGTCCAAATCGTATTCTACCCCTCTTAAATAATAAAATCCAATAAATTTTGGTTAGGTTTTTGTTTTGATAAAATTACGTTTGAGGTAAATGAGAGAAAGTGTATCCATATGCAAGCCATGTGATAGAAAATTTAGTCATTTAAATCCCTTTTATTGAGATAAAGGGGCTGACCCTTTAATTATATTTTTGTTTTGTGAAATTTTGTTTGAGGTAAATGATTCACGTATTATTTTTTATATTTTAATTTTTTTATAGTTAATTTTGCTCATATTGAATCCAAATTATATCACATGAAAATTAATAGGTGTCAAGTTGGCGAAATCTTATGTCAACTAACCAAAACCTGACAGTTCTCGAGAGTTATGGTAATATAGGATGAAATCCAAAAAAATATCCAAGTTATTGTACTTTTTCCAAAACATGACAACATACAGGACCAAAACAAAAATAATATCCAAGTTATTGTACCTTTTCCAAAGCATTACAACATACATGACTAAAATCAAAAAAATATCCAAGTTATTGTATCTTTTCGAAAACGTGACAACATACATGACCAAAACAAAAAACAGGCCAACTTACAGGACCAAATTGCTAATTTTCCCCTTATTATTATATATATGGATAGGGTTCACCAGTCTCACGAATGAGACCATCTCACAGGAGTGTTACTCTTTATTTATGTATAAAAAATAATTCTTTATTATTTATTTATTAGTGTTTAGCGATCTTAATTATATTTTTAACTTACAAAATATGATTTTATAGAGGACTATTATCAGACGGTATCACGGATTCTTATCTATAAGACGTTTCAATATTGCTCATATTTACAATTAAAACTAATATTTTTGAATTAAAAGTAATGTTCTTTTATGGTTGATCCAAATAAAATTGCGATAAATAAATTTAATTAATAATAAATTTGCAAGACGAAAGATCAAGGAGAGTAAATTTTGTAGATTCGATTTCACTTACTATCCACCAAGATTATTCCCTATTTATTTTTTAATTATAAATCATTCTAGTTTATTAGTCAAAAATCCATATTATTTTTCACTCTTTTCCCAAGTGATAGCAAAAATTCACATCTAATATTAAACTCAATATTCCTATCAATGTTTAAAAATTAAATCCAGTAATTAGCAAAATAATTTTTTTAATGACTTCAATGAATTTATTGATAAGTGTATTTTATACACTTAAATTAATTATGATTTTTATTGTTTTGTTGGTTTCGAGCAGATTTATGCTCGAGTTTTGTTGTTTTTGTGTTTGTATGAAATTATTGAATTATTGTGGGAAGAAGAAGAAAATGAGAATTGAGAAGAGAAAAAAATCAAAATGAGAGAAGAAGCTGTAAAGAAAAGAAAAAAAAGAAAAGAAAGACTATTGGGATTTTCTATTGGGCCTTTAGGGAATATTTAGTGCTAAAGAAGCGCTAAATAAGAAGAAAGAAAAGCGCAATTGCGCTTGTTATGTGAAGATGAATTTGAGAAATCGAGACATATGCGCGCCCGCGCCTACCAACTGAGCGCCCGCCCCGTTGCCAAAAATCAGAGTTCTAATTATTCCGACAAGTATTTTCTTGGGCTTTCTTAGTGGGCTTTTGTGCGCGATATAAAAAATATTTTCTAATCAGAAAGAGGGGGCCCGACACACACGCATAACGGCCGCAATACTTCAGAGAAAAAGAATTTTTGAGATTTGATCATGATTTCTGAAGAAGAATTTGTGCTTTATCGTGAAGAACAAATACGGAGATCGAGAGTCCGAACACGTCATCGCATTGAAGGATTTGTTTTCTTTATATTTTAGTTATTAAATTTTGATTTGATGTTTGGATTTTTGAATATGATTTTTTTTATTCAAAATTTTATTATGAACTAAATTTTTAGAGTCTAGAGGTCGGAGGGAACCTGGTGTAGACGCAATTATGAATTTTTGATTTTATTAGATTGAATTCTTCTAGATTAATTGTTTTTTTCTATATTTGAATGTCTTTTCAATTACCTGATCAATAATTGAATTGTAATATTTATTTGAAATCTGGCACTCGGGAGAGGAGATTTTGAATAGGACCAATAGAAATAACACTGTTAATTATTTATATAGCTCGGGAGAGTGTATAATTTTAACAGAGCTTTTAAAAAGAACATTGTTTTGCATAGATAACTGCAAGTAGATTCTTAATAGGGATATTAGAATTGAATTATAGTTGATAAATATTATTTGTTGCTCGGGAGAGGAGAATAATACACTTAAGTGTTCTTGGCTATTAATTGATAAGAATTCATAAAAATAAATTAATTAGGATTCATTGTTGTTGAAACCAGGTAAAATCTAAACCTCTAGATCATTTTTCTGTGATTGGTATCTATTTGAAAGTTGTGTGTGTGCTATCAAAATTCATTGATTATTTTATTTTTCTGCAAAAATTCTGAGATTTTGATTTTCTAGATAAATTTTAGACTATTTTAATTACAAGTTCTGAATATTTCATTTTACTCCTCGTGGGATCGAAACTTTCTTTATCACTATATTAAAACTTGACACTCATGAGCTTGCGAGCATTTTACACAACAAGCTTTTGGTGACGTTGCCAGGGAGTAAATTCTGATTTTATTTTATTCTTGTTACCAATTAGTCTAGATTTTAATTTAGAGTTCTTTTATTTTATTTTTAGTTACTAATTGAATTTTAATTCTTCTTGTGTGCAGTGAATGCGAAGATCTCAAAGCACTGATTCACTACTGTTTGATCAAGAGATCGAACACACTGCGAGAGCTTTGAGAAGACTAAGAAGAGAAGAATTAAGGAACATGACTGAAGAGAATGTGAATCAAGATCCCCCGATGCCAATCAGAGATCGCTTCCGGCCGACGATCCAGGCTCACTATTCTGGAATCGCTCGAGGGACTATGAATGCTAATAATTTTGAGCTGAAGCCAGCCTTGATCAACATGATTCAGCAAAACCAGTTTAATGGGAGTGCAACTGCCGATTCTCATCTACACCTGCGGAGTTTCTTAGAAATAAGTGATACGGTAAAGATGAATGGTGTATCTGAGGATATTATAGGTTTACGCTTGTTTCCTTTTTCTCTCATGGATCAGGCAAGGAGCTGGCTCCAATCGTTGCCGCTAGGAAGCATAACTACTTGAGAGGATATGGCAGTCAAGTTTTTAGCAAAATATTTTCCACCTGCTAAGAG
This sequence comes from Henckelia pumila, assembly GCF_033568475.1. NCBI lineage: Eukaryota > Viridiplantae > Streptophyta > Magnoliopsida > Lamiales > Gesneriaceae > Henckelia > Henckelia pumila. The sequence goes on along the minus strand of NC_133123.1, from coordinate 37,818,551 downwards.
GGTGTTTGGGAGAGCTTAAAAGCTCTTGCAAACAAATTATAAGCTGTTTTAGAGCTTTTAAGATCTCAAATTTTATTTGGCAAAATTTTTTAAAAACAGCTTATAAGCTGTCAAAATAAGTTGTTTGACAGCTTATAAGCTGTTTTTAAAAAAGTAAGGGGGAAGGTAATTTTTTCAAAAATATCTTATTTTAATATTTCATCTCTTTAAAATATCCTTGAATGTTTTCATAAATCTCCATCATATCCTCCACCCATTAAATATTAAATATTATTTTTTAAAAAAATTACAAATCACATAAATTTTTCTAAAGTAAAATATTAAAATAATTTTATTTTTTAATATATTTTTATTCTAAAACTATTTTCGTATGTGTATAACTCACAATTTTATTTTCATATAATTATACTCTTTTTGGTAATTTTGACAATAAAAAGATCTTATAATACCAAACATATCAACATCTTTAAGTTGTTTAAAATAAGTTTACTCAAACACTTTAACAACTTATTTTTAAAATAAGTTCTAACAGCTTATAAGCTCGTAAAACAACTTTTAAGCACTAGGAGCTTATAAGCATTTTTTAATAAGCTTAGCCAAACACCCTCTAAGTCCACCCAATTGAAGATCGAAATCAGCACTTTCAGTCAGATGAATTCTGAACAACTCTACGAGGCGTGGGAAAGGTATAAAGATTTACTTAGACGTTGTCCTATGTAACTCCCCGATTTTATCTTAATTTACTTTATTTGAGATAATCAGAGATTGCAGAGTTCAAGAGCCGACTTGATTTTGATCAGGGTCCTTTTTGCAAATTTTGGAATTTTGAGGGACTAAAGTAAAAAAATGGGTTTTGTTAGATATTTAAGAGGGCTTTGACTCTTCTTCCTCCCCCATTCTCCTCCTCCATCGGCTCTCCCTCCATTGAAGGCGCTCCAAGCGATTCTCAAGCTTCCAGATTTCATCCCGAGCTCGATCCGTCTGTTGGAATTTATTTCTGAAGGCAGATTAGCGATCACGGCTGCAAGAGCTTCGTTCTATCGTAAGTATTTCTCCGATCAGATTCGTTATATTTTTCGGATGTCGTTAGAATCTTTTGAGTTTTGAGTATGTTGATCTTGGCAGAGTTATCGTTTATTCTCTGTCGGTTTCGAAATAGAGCGTCATTCGGATTTGTTATGATTTTTGGAAGATTATTCGAAAATGTGAGTTCGGAGATGTGTTGGATTTGAGTTTGAATGTTTGAATGATGATTGATATGAGTTGTTTGGATTGATATTATGCTGTCTGCGTTTCCGGTTTATCAGAATATAGCCGTTATTCTGCCGGTTCGAATTTTCAGAATTTTGGGAGTTTTGTTTGAGTTTTGGGATTAATTTGATTTGGATGGATTGTTATTGGATTGATTTTATCTCCGTATAGATTTGTTGAAGATCGTGGAGTTCAGAATTGGCAGCTTTCGGATCGTTGAAGAGTTGATCGAGGTTTGGTATCGAGTTGATCCATTCTCGAAAGTTGACTTGAATTATCTTCATCGTTGAACTTCGTTTGGAATGGAATTTTGATTTGGAATTCTTGTTTTGTAGTTGTCCGGGATTGGAAGCTACTTCAAATCGAGAAAGAGGTATAAAATGACTTAGACTGGAATGGAACGAGTGACTCGAATCCGACTTGATTCGAGTGTTCCGAAGAATCACATACTTGCATGTTATTTGCTTTTACTTGAATTTAGTTGATTTAATTATGTTTGCATTGCAATCATCTTGAGCTAAGAATCCTTGATTTCAGCGGGCAGGACGGCCTTTTTATGTTAGACGTTTTGGGGGCTATATTGTGAATGGCCTGGGTGTAGCCGTTTCACCTAGTGCTAGCATACTCCTTATAGTCGCACCAAAGTCTAGAGGATGGAGATACGTAGCACCACATCGATCGGGAGAGTCGGTGATTTGTTTACGTGATCTCATCCTCGGGATCCCAAAAGCAAAAGAAGCAATGTTGTGATTATCCGGACTTGATAATCCAAGAGTTTTAAAGACATGCAATTCATTTTGATTCTCTTGGAATTGCATGGTTGATATTGAATATCTGGAAGTTGATGTATTTCGTTTTGAGATTCTTATTTGATATTGCATGTTAGTCTATGTTACTGGGAATATTATTCTCACTGGATTATCCGGATGTTGTCTTGTCTTTGTATGTGTGCTTGGCAACAGGTGGGGCAGGACCGAGTCAGAGGCAGCATGGCTAAGTGGTTGAGATGATAGACGTGACGCCTTGTTGTTGTAGAAGTCGATTATGTAATCGAACTTAGATTGTATTCGACCTTGTATAGTATTTCATTGAATAAGCTAGACTGAAACATGTTCTAATAGTTTGAGATTGTATAACTCTAGAACTATCTTGTATTGTAATATGAATGTTGGAGATGTTGATGCATGTGTTAGATTGAAGATTTGCATGGTGCTGAATTGTTGAAAGCCTGCCTGTTTCTGATGTTTTTCTGGGCAGAGGGCGCGCTCGATCGCGCGAGTTTGTCGGATCGAGCGCGGCCCTTAAATTGTTGAGGCAGCGAGTATGCAAAACTTGGTGCGCTCGATCACACGAGTTCGTGCGATCGAGTGCAGCACTTGAGATACTCCAGCAGAACTTGGAGTATTTTTGGTGCGCTCGATCGCACGAGTTCGTGCAATCGAGCGTACCCCTTTTAAAAAAAATTTCCTTTGCTTTTAGTCTTGGATCTTGTATACTTAATTGTTGTTTAATCCGAGATTAGTTGTTTAGAACCGAGGTCTCACATTAAGTGGTATCAAAGCGATAAGATCTTGGAATGAATTTAGAAGTGAGCGGGGTAGATCGAGTCCGCATGAATTGATTTCTCTCATGTGATTGAGTTATTTAAATTGAATTGTTTAAATACCATGCGAGCATGCTTATTAATTGAGAATTATTTGAATTACATGATTTTGTGATTTGAATTGTAAAGCATGAATTATTTGAGATATGATTGTATTTCATTTCGGATCCGAATTCCAATTACTTGAGCAAGCAGAACAGAGGTTGTTTGAGGTGCGAATGAGAATCAGTTTGAGATCCAAAATTCAACACCTTTGGAGTAGAATTAGCTTATGAACAGAGTTTTTGGGCACCGAGTTTTTGGAGATGGAGATATTTGTGTCCCTACCATCTAGAATTATCAGAATTGTCTCATTGAAGAGTTTGAGCAGGCAACAACCAACAGTAACTCCTTCGACTTATCTAGATCGTACTACTACTGAGAATGCTGATGGATGCAAAATTTGAATAGAAGGATTGATCAGTGGTTGACCCTCTTGACTACTTAGATTAGATGACCGTCGAATCCGGTTAGTAGCTCATCAACTCCAGGTATTGCAAAATTGGTAGAATTCGAAGAAGCTGTCAAGTCTATCATCAGCCCAGTCACTTTTGACCGTTTGATTTTAGAGATGTGCGGAGGAATTCTCTTTGTTCGTAGTTGATATTCTAATCTAGCCCGAATTGGTTGATAAACCAGTGGTTAGAGATTTTGCTGACGTATTCCAGATGAGATTTCTGGATTTCCTCCGATTCATGAGGTTAGTTTCAGCAACAACTTGAGATCGGGACTCACAGTTGAGAATTGAGAAGAAGTGTTCCTTAGACCGCACTCATGTAGAGGTACGACGCGTTGACTTTGTCATGCCATTTGATTAGACAGATGCTCCTGCAGCATTTGGGAATTTTAGGAGTCAAATCCTTCAGAGATATTTAGATGAATTCGGGACTGTTCTTATGAATGAATCCTTATTCGTTCGAATAGTCGTACTGATCTTTCAGACTCTTTAAGAGTTGTTTACAGATTGCATGCCGAGCAGTTATGCTATTCTATCGACTTCTGATTTCTGATGGGATCGAGTTGCCTCTCCTCGATCTTTTATATTTGAAGATGGAATTTCAGTGGATCACCTCAAGACTAAAACCGAATTGTATTGATCTAGATCGACGTTATTACCTGAAATTGAAGATTTATGAGTTCTATCGCAGATTTTTGAGGAATTCTTATCATTTGCAAAGCCGATTACTCTGCAGATTTTGTTCTTCTGTCTGGACTTCATCTTTTGAGACCAGTTCTTATTGTTGAAGAAGAGATTTATCAGCGCTTCTTTATCCCTTATTTCTTCTGTATTGATGACCTTACAAGTACTTTACACTTCTTCATATTGAGGTTGGGGTATATTCTTGTTCAGAAGAATCACTTATTAGCTTGATGCGCCGAGACAGCTGAAGACGCGCGAGACTTAATGTCTGAATCTGGACTTTGAGCTCGCAGCGAACTTATTGATTGGATGAGTGTAGTACTTGTTTTGCCGGTTGAACCGAGTATGAAGAAGAGAAGATGATTAGAAGTATTGAGGAACTTCCGATTTGGAACTTGATTCTATCTGAAGAAATTGAATGCAGCTGCTGATGCTCTGAGCCAAAATATATGTTCTTATTTTATCTACTATAGGTATTTTCATTGATTGATGATTGTTACACTTCTGATTAGAGTTTGAAACAGATAGGAGGCCTATCAGGAATTTTGCTTTTGAGCCGAATCATAATGGGATAGAGATTACGTTCGAGGGATACGTCGCGAGACTTATGTGATCTGTTTGAGTTGAGTTGCTATCCGTGTATGATTGACAATTATTAATCTGCTATTGTATCCCCTACGGATTGGTTCTCAGACATGATCAGATGATGGATATTCTTTCAAAATTTTGTAAGATTTTTTTGACAGCCGGATTTGGTCATTTCAGACAGAGATATTTGTTATAACTTTTCTTCTGGATTAGTCTCCGAAGAGGTTTTGTTATTCCAGTACATCTAAGTTCAGTTGATATCCTCAGAACGACGGACAGCCAGATCAGATGAGGCAAACCTTAGAGGAGATGCCATGAGTTGTAGTGCTCGACTTAGAACTAGTGGCAGGATTTTAATTTGCGTAGAGACTTTTTACAACGACAACTATTTGATTAATTATTGGATGCAATTTTCAAGAGTTGTACGAGAAGAAAGGAAGATCCCCGTTGATTGGAGATGGTTTTCTGTGTCACTTGTTCTGTAACCAGAGATGAGTCGAATTGTGACTGAGCATAGAAGGATTTTCTAACGAATATGAGTCGACTTTTGATTGACGGACTTGAAGGAGTATTAGAGAGACACAGTTCGCATTGGAACCGTGTTTGATATCGAGAACGAAATCTTTTCTTAGAGGGGGAGAATTGTAACGCCCAGATTTTATCTTAATTGACTTTATTTGAGATAATAAGAGATTGCAGAGTTCAAGAGCCGACTTGATTTTGATCAGGGTCCTATTGCAAATTTCAGGAATTTTGAGGGACTAAAGTGCAAAAATGGGTTTTGTTAGATATTTAAGAGGGCTTTGACTCTTCTTCCTCCCCCATTCTCCTCCTCCATCGGCTCTCCCTCCATTGAAGGCGCTCCAAGCGATTCTCAAGCTTCCAGATTTCATCCCGAGCTCGATCCGTCCGTTGGAATTTATTTCTGAAGGCATTTTAGTGATCACGGCTGCGAGAGCTTCGTTCTATCGTAAGTATTTCTCCGATCAGATTCGTTCTATTTTTCGGATGTCGTTAGAATCGTTTGAGTTTTGAGTATGTTGATCTTGGAAAAGTTCTGATCGTTTATTCTATGTCGATTTCGAAATAGAACATCATTCGGATTTGTTATGATTTTTGGAAGATTATTCGAAAATGGGAGTTTGGAGATGTGTTGGATTTGAGTTTGAATGTTTGAATGATGATTGATATGAGTTGTTTGAAAGAGTAGGTGCCCGGTTAGCCAACTTGTGGATTAGGGCTTTTATGACTCTATGTATAAACAATCTTTTGTTTAATATAATTTACACTTTTAATAATGGCATTTACTTTATCTTTTATCATATTATTATGTTGTAACATACTATACGATGTTTAGATGAAGACCTTGAATATACTAGAGTGCATGTAAGATGTGGTAGTACATTGGGATGACTATCATGAAACACATCTTATAATCACTGTATATTCTAAACAGTTCCTAGTCAACTGAGCCGTCCGCAAATAAGGATAAGGATCGCTCGAGATTGAGACTAGAATTTGCGATGCCGAATACCACGTTTCATTGGTATGGAACATAGAGATGTTCAAAGCATGCAAATGGATATTCATATGATGAATGATCGAACTACCCTATCCGGACTTTCCAAGTGGTTATCACTTATCGAGTGGCTAAAGTCCGCGGTTTTGGTTGTACACTATTAGTCCTTACTACTTGAAACATCATTGAAACTCTATATACTAATACTGTACTTTGACTCATTTACCGACTCTATTGGGGTCATCAGGTGTCGGGATTGGGTACAGTTACAACACATAGGAGTCGATGCTTTTTTGTCAAGGATTCACCACATACTTGCGAGTGTGGATATCCTATGCGATCTGAGGAGATATTAGTGTGACGAATCTCTGGCCAGAGTACATGATGTGTTTTAGGTTACTTGGCTTTCCTAGTAACACATGCGATGTCACTATTTGATCTCCAAGATGTAATGCATAGTTATCGAATCTCGAACGACTCTCGATGCACCAATGGTTGTTGATTCGATCGGGATATTTGGATGAAGGGACCGTACTGTACGTTAACCAAAATCTACTGGTTCTTGCAGGCACTATCAGTGATACCTATGGAATCATGGGGCGATGTTGCTAGGAGCTCTTACCATGATTCGATGGGTTAGTCGGAAATTGTTGTTTCGAGTCACAAGGAGTTGTGAGCCCACGGCTAGCTGTATCCCTGAACCATTGAGGGTCACACAAGTAATGGATTACTAAACTCCGTAGAGATAGTTAAATTTAAAGAGTTAAATTTAATGAAAGAGAAGTTGGACTTGTTAACTAAAGGGAATGGAATTTCCTAAAATGACATATGGATGGACATTTTTGGAAATCACTGAATTCGGATTCAGAAAAATTATCTTGACTTTAAAAGATGCAGAAATGGTTTCTGTGCACATTGGTAAAATCAGTTTATCAATTGGAGTCACGATGAATTTTATATTAATTTCTATGACAACGGGCTTGGCTTGTTGGGTTAAGTTATGGATTGTGGGCCCTAAGAAGTTAGAGTCCTAATACAATTATAACTTAATCTAGTCTAAAAATTATCTATAAATACATGTGTAGTGTTAGAAAATTGACACAATTCATTCTTGTAATTTTCGAAATTCACATAAAATAATTCAATGGGATTTTCGAAAATCCTATGCTCTTTTTTGAGAAAATTCGGTCTGTGATTTTTGTGAAAAATTACATTCCGAATTAACAGATCAAATCTGTTATTCTCTACGATAAACATCTGATTTATTTCTAGTGCAATCAATCAGAGGGTTTTTTCTTTCTATTCGTGGACCTTATTTCGGTGATTGATCGTGGGAGACATCGGTTCCCGGGATATACAAGAAGAGAAAATTAAATTCTGTTGGAGTCCATTATCAAGCCTTTGCTTGAAGAGGTAAAAATTTAATTGTGATTTTATTTTTACTTGCATAATTTAATCGTAAAAGTTTTGATACCCATGATATGAAATTGTTCCATATTAGAAAAATAAATTTTTTTAAACTTCCGTTGTACCGGGTATCAATTCTCAATTGATCTGAACACGTTTTCCAACAGTGGTATCAGAGCCAGGTTGCTCAGATCAAACGATTAAATTAATCGATTGTACAAAATTTTTGGCCTCGGTTTTTTGAAAACAAAACTTTTTTTTTAATTAAAATTTTGACGAAAAGGGGCATCGGGCAACGATTTGATCGCTGCCTAGGGGCAGCGCACGGCGTTGCCCAGGGCAGCAACGTGCTGCCCACCTCCACGTGGGCAGCCCTGTCCCATGTGGAGGCGGGGCTGCCCGGGAATTTCCCGGGCAGTCCGGGAAAATTAAAAATTTTAAAATTTTGAAATTCTAGTTTTTGGTCCGATCGAAAATTGTTTTTGATTGGTCCACGAGGCATCAGATCGAATTGTTCGAGTCCGAAATTTTTAAAATTGATTTTTGGATAAATTTGAATTTTTGGAAAATTTATAAATTTTATCCGTTAAATTAGATTTTATAAAATTAATTATTTTGGTACAATTGATGATAAGATATGATCTTATGGATGTATTAGATAAAATATGATTTTATCTTTTTAATTATGATGTCATTGCATGTTATCCAATTATTTAATTATTGAATTAATTATTAAATTAATTATTGGATAAAGAATGATCGATTGCCATGACCAATGTTTTAGGTGTATGTTAGGTAATTTACATTTGGTTTTATTCTTGTTGGGTTTTATTAATGGGCTTGGTTTATAGCCCAATTTGAATTGTCATTTGTAATAAAAGTGGGCTTGGTTTATGGCCCGTCCCTACCCTTAAATATGTATCCCCTACTTGTCATCGAAATTTATTAGACTTAGTGAGAGATAATGATTTGAAGACATGGTGGGCCCAGCAGACAATGAAGACCGAAAAAATATAAATTGGAAGCTCAATGTAATAGGATTGCATTGCATACTTGCATATCACCTAGGATTGGACTTAGACTCGTGATTGGCAACCACGAGTCTATTAGTTAATGGGATCGGTCATCCTTAAATAATATATGATATTATTGATGTATGCATGTTTAGACAAAATTGTATGAATCCCGCAAGTATACATAAATTGCATGATAAGACAAATTTTTAAAATTAAAAATCCCTCATTTTAAATATGATTTAAAATTGATATCAAGATAAACAAAATGGAATTTAAATATTGTTTAAATATTCCTACCTTCCATCAACGATCAATGTATGAGATGCTACCCGCGGACACGATCCGACTCATATTATTGGGGGGGCCCGTTCGTCGGAAATCTGTACATTGGATCGATACATTTTGTAAGTTGGGTGGAACTCCCATGAGATTGGCTCATATTATTGGGGATCCACATGGCGACCGTCCATCACAACTTAATATTGATGGGTCATCTTGACATGTCACAATAAACGACGTCATATTATTGGGCCCTTATTGGACATGAGGTAAAAACATGGGGATTGCTTTGGAAGCAATTGGGCTCTACCTTTTGAAAATTATGGTTGGCTGATATTATTCGGGACTATAGTTTGTCAATTGGACTCCATGTTCCCACTAAAGAAAATGTTTTTCGTTTTCACTAGAGGGTAGTGAAATCGTCAAAATAGTGGGAGTGTAATTTTGTGACGACCCGAGTTCTAATATCTCATTTAATCAAATCATCGTAATTAATAGACAATAATCAAAGTCTAAACAAAATAAATTTTTTTTTTAAAATCAGAGCACCTCGCTCGATCGGTAAAAAGCTACCGATCGAGCAAGCACAAAGACCCAACTCTTGGGTGAACAAAATGGTGGCCTCGCTCGATCGGTCATTTCCTACCGATCGAGCGAGCACAATTGCTCAGGTCTCTGTTTAGGAAAATAACAGCCTCGCTCGATCGGTAGAAATTTCCCGATCGAGCGAGCACAATTCCAGAAGAAAAAGATCAGACATGGTTGCTGTCAAAAACGAGTTCTTCCATCTATTTTCATCTAGTTTTAGCTGTAACATGATCTAATCCATATCATCAACTAACATGCATTCTAACATGCTATACAATGGATAGAACGAGATCATAACAAGGCCTTACAATCATAAAAATCAAGGCTCACAAAACATGCAAGAATCAATGTTATAAAATCAAGATCAAGCTACATCATATTGTCTCAAGGATTTACATACCATTCAAATCCTAAATACAACAACAAGACAATAACTTATTCATCAAGAAGTCTTGATACAAGTAGCTCTAACATGTTCATGTTTTGACACTCAACACTATCATTGACCGCAAAAGAACTCATCTAAACTCGGATCATCATGCTATTCTTTCCATTCCTTGTTCTTCAAGTTCGCTTTTGCCCGGTTCCACTCCCGCCTATTGTCATGACACATACAACACAAAAAATAGCCGGATAACTCCGGTGAGAAATAGATTTCCCAGTAAAAGCAACTAAACATGCATAACAAATCATATATCAAACTCATGATATAATTAAAGACAATGCATGTTTTTAAAACAAGGTTCATCTCTTATCTCGTCGGTTGGGATCCCCGACTCTCCCGATCGAGGTTGGGCTACTTATCTCACTTCTCTAGACTTTGAAGCCATTATATATGTAAATCAGACGCTAGGCTAAACAACCACCCATGCCATACATATACAATCCCTCAAATCGTCTAATCGAACGTTTCCGTTCATTTCAAAATCAAGGAATAAGTCTTGCAAGATGAATGCAACATATATCATCATCAAAGCATTCATTATATCAAAGACTCATTCACCAAAGCATAGAAGAACATATAAAAGCAACTAAGCAACAAGTATGTGATTTAGGGAAACTCGATACAAACCATCTCGAGTTATAATCCCATTCAAGTAGTAGTCCACTTTTACCTTTCAAATGTGATGTTTATAATGTCTTATAGCTTGTCCAAATCTGTACAAGATAACCACCAAACGTATTTCACAAATCTGCTCAAGTTTCAATCCAAACTTCAAGGCAAAACTCTACCAACCTTGTGCTTTCTTCTATCGGTTTCGAAGTCAAGATTATTGAGTTGAAGTGCTCTGTTTATGAACTGAAATGATAACATATAGACCAAGTAATCATCAGCTATAACCCAGCAACAACTTAGTCTAAGATACAATAGCAATTCACTTTAAATCATAAGTTCGACGGCATATCGGTATAAACTCGGCAATCCCGAATGCAACTATACAATTCTATAATCATATACATCTTTTCATCAGCTGAATATCAATCAAAACCAACATATCAGCAAGTACAAAGATCTATTAGTGGCTGAAAAATCATAAGAACATGATACAACAATTCATTCTTCAACCCAACCTCAATATCACAAGGTATAGAAGCTCATTAACACCAAATCATACACAATTCTGATCTCTGTCAATTTCGAATTTCCAAACCCTGATGAACTAAGAGAAAACTTACATCAAATCGAAGGTCTCGTTTCAAGGATTCCAGAACATCTTTCGGAATTGAAAACGGATACTTGTAGCTCAAGATATGTCAATTGGAAGATGAAGAAATGAGCTTGAGGTTCTTTTGCTCTTGTTCTCGGTTCCTTCCATTTCCAATTCTAAATAATTTGATGGAAATATGTTGCTATTACACGTGCATGCTGAGTATTCATTTCCAAATTTGATAAGTTTATTGATAATTGCACTTTAGCCCCTCAATTATTCAAAAATTGCAATTTAGTCCTCAATTCTCATTTCATTCAATTTCAATCCTAAATAATTTAAGAATATTAGAATTTAAATCAAAACTCCAAATATTCCCAAATTAAATATTCTCGGATCAAAATTAAATAATTCCGGGCGTTACAATTCTCCCCCACTAAGACACGATTTCGTCCTCGAAATCTCAAGTAGTATCAACAGATCATATAACATATATCAGATAACAAAAAACTAAAGGAGACTCACATCATTGAAACATCTCTGGAAATCGTTGCTTCATATCTGATTCAGTCTCCCACGTTGCTTCTTCAATAACATGACGACTCCACTGGACTTTCACAAGTGGAATAGTCTTTGTTCGTAGTTGCTTCTCTTTTCGATCAAGAATCTGAATTGGCTTTTCGAAATAACTCAAAGTCTCGTCGAGTTCAGCCTCATCAGATTGAAGCACATGAGATTCATCAGCAAGGTATTTTCGAAGCATCGATACATGAAAGACATCATGTATTCCTGATAAAGATGGAGAAAGAGCTAGTCGATAGGCGAGATTGCCTATTTTCTCCAGAATTTCATACGGACCGATGTAGCGTGGAGACAACTTCCCTCGTTTGCCAAATCTGACAGTGCCTCTGAATGGAGAAATCTTCAGAAACACCATATCCCCCTGTTCAAAAGACAAAGGTCGACGTCGAATATTGGCATACTTCGCTTGTCTGTCCTGAGCTGTCTTCATTATTTTCTGAATAAGCTTCACTTGGTCATTCATATCACGTATCATATCAGGGCCAGTGTCAGGTACTTCAGTAATATCATCCCAGTACAGAGGAGATCGACACTTTCTTCCATATAAAGCTTCAAACGAAGTCATTCCAATACTCGATTGATAGCTGTTGTTGTACGAGAATTCACAAAGGGGTAGTGATTCTTGCCAACTGGTGCCAAAATCAAGCACTACAGCTCTCAACATGTCCTCCAAAGTCTGAATAGTACGTTAAGACTTTCCGTCGGTCTGTGGATGATACGCTGTGCTCAAATGTAGCTGAGTACCCAAAGCATTCTGTAAGTTGTGCCAGAAATGTGATGTAAATCAAGGATCACGATCTGATACAATATATTTCGGCACTCCATGCAATCTGACAACTTCTCAGACATAAATCTCTGCCATCTGATCGTGTCTATACGTCATGCAATACAGGATAAAACACGCTGATTTCGTCAATCTATCGATAATCACCCAGATAGCATCGCAACCTCTAGAATATCGAGGTAATCTCGTCACAAAGTCCATGAAAATATGATCTCATTTCCATTCAGGTACGGACAAACTCTGTAACAAACCAGGCAGTCTTTTACTTTCAGCCTTCACCTGCTGGCAATTAAGACACCGAGCTACAAAATCAGTGATATCTGTCTTCATTTGCTTCCACCAATAATGAGCCTTCAGATCATTGTACATATTTCTACCACCAGGATGAATGCTATAACGGCTACAATGCGCATCTTTCAGTAGTTGTTGTCGCACATCAGAAATATCAGGCACTACAAGGCGATTGTGAACGTAAAGAAGATCATCTCGCACCCGGTATTCAGATACATGCCCTGATCGAACTTTCTCAATTGAGTTCTGCACATTCTGATCAAGTTTCTGAGCATCTCTAATTCGCAACAATAATGCTGGTTCAACTTGAATTTGATAAAGTCGAAGAAGCTGATATTTCGTATCAAATACTAATCCAAATAGACAACAGTTTTCGATCAAATTTGATACACCAATCGTCGATAAGGACAAAGAACATACCTTTCGACTCAATGCATCAGCTGCTGCATTCGATTTCAGCTGCTGCATTCGATTTCCCCGGATAGTACTTAATCTCACAATCAAAATCTTTCAGCAAATCAAGCCACCTCCGCTGTCTCATATTCAACTCTGACTGTAAAAATAGATATTTCAGACTCTTGTGATCAGAATAGATTTCAAATTGTTCCCCATACAGATAATGTCGCCAAATCTTCAAAGCAAATACGATGGCGGTCAATTCAAGATCATGAATCGGGTATCTGGTCTCGTGAGGCTTTAATTGTCTTGAGGCATAAGCAATCACATGCCCTCGCTGCATCAAAACACAACCTAAACCTCAATGAGATGCATCACAATAAACAGTGAAACCACCAGTACTTGAAGGGATCGTCAAGACTGGTGCACTGGTCAGTCGTTTCTTCAACTCAAGAAAACTTGATTCACAAGCATCAGAACAAATAAAAAGAGTATTCTTCTGAGTCAACTGAGTAATCGGCTTCGTAATACTGGAAAAATCTTTAATAAACCGGCGATAATACCCAGCCAAACCCATGAAACTACGTATCTCAGGAACAGATGTTGGTCTTGACCAACTGATCACTGCCTCGATTTTTCTTGGATCAACAGAAATACCATTTCCAGATATAATATGTCCAAGAAAAACAACATGTTTCAGACAAAACTCACATTTCGACAGTTTAGCATACAGTTTCTCAGCCCTTAACGTCTTCAATAATGTTCTCAAATGCTCAGAATGATCAATCAAAATTTTCGAATATATCAGAATATCATCAATAAAAATAATCACAAAGTCATCGAGATACTTCTGAAACACACGGTTCATCAAAGCCATAAATACAGCTGGAGCATTCGTCAAACCAAACGGCATAACTATAAACTCATAGTGGCCATACCTGGTTTTGAACGCAGTTTTCGGAATATCAGAATCCCTAACTCTCAGCTGATGGTATCCAGATCTCAGATCGATCTTGGAATACACAGAAGAACCCTGCAACTGATCAAATAAATCATCAATACGAGGCAAAGGGTATTTGTTCTTTACCGTTGCCTTGTTCAGTTGCCGGTAATCAATACACAATCTCATTGAACCGTCTTTCTTCTTGACAAATAGTACTGGAGCTCCCCAAGGAGAAACACTGGGTCGAATGTATCCCTTGGCCAGTAAATCCTGTTCTTTCAAATCTTTCAATTCAACTGGTGCCATTCGATATGGTGCTTTAGAGATCGGTGCAGTACCTGGAATCAGTTCAATGTAGAAATCAATCTCATGATACGGCGGTAATCCTGGAATCTCATCAGGGAAAACGTCCGCAAATTCACAACCACTGGCAAATCAGCCAAGTTTGGGCTAGTTTTCAGAACATCAACTGCATATACAAGAAATCCCTCTGCTCCTTTCTGCAAAATTCGGGTCATTGATAATACAAAAATCAAAGGAATCTTAGCACGTGAACCCTTACCATAGAATTTCAATTCTCCAGCCATCTCAGGTCTGAATCTCACCATCTTCTGAAAACAGTCGACGGTAGCTCTGTACTTGTTTAGCATATCAATCCCGATAATACAGTCAAAATCAGACATACCAAGTAAAAAACAATCTATCTCAATCTCATTACCATCATATTGTAGCACACAATTCTTAACTGTCTGAATCGATATAAGACCCCTCCCCAAAGGAGAAGAAACAGATACTACAACAGGTAATGTTTCAACAGGCAAAGAATGTAATGAAGCAAATTGGGCAGAGATAAATGTATGGGATGCACCTGTATCTATCAATACATATGCAGGATAACCATAAATAAAACAGTTACCTGCAATCACATCGTCTGGTGCTCCCTGTTCCTATTCCTCTGTCAATGCAAAGACATGAGCCTGCTGTCTCTGAGGCTGACTGCCTGTCTAACTTCCTCCTGGCCTTGACTGTTGCTGTGGAGGTGATGGTTGGAAGGAATGAACAGAAGAAGCTTGTCTCGCAGGTTGAGCCACTGATCGTGATGACTCTGCACCTCGTGACTATCCAGTACCTTTCTGAGGACACACCCTCGCAAAATGTCCAGTCTGATGGCATATATGGCACCTCCCAGATACACCTCGGCACTGATCGGTTGGATGACCTCCACCACAATTGTTACAAGACACTCCAGACTTCGGTTTTGAACCAGTAGAACTCGAAGAACTGCTCCCAGACTTCTTAAACTGTTTTCCTCGAGCCTGCAAATAACCCTTCTTACCACTGCTGCTGTTGCCACCACTTTCAAATTGAGGAGGTTGTGAACTTGGAACTGGGGGTTGTGGCTGTCTCGGAGGCTGAGCAATATACGAAGCTCCTCGGTGCTGTATCAAGCCAGCTTCTGCTCCTTTGGCGCTGTTCAAAGCATCAGCAAAACTATTCGGTCGCCTTGTTTTTACCAATTTAAAGACTTCTGGAGTCAATCCATTAATAAACTGATCAGCCATTGCCTCGTCACTATCAGCAACATGTGGCACAAACCGTAGCAAGGTAGAGAACTTTTCTGCATATTCCTCAATGTTCAAGTTCCCTTGCTTTAAGTTAGCAAATTTAGCACCTTTATATTTGCGGTAAGACACTGGAAAGAAGCGTTGATAAAATTCTATTTTAAAAACATTCCAGGTAAGAACAGTTCCTCTACGCTCCAGAGATTTCTTTGTTGTAAACCACCAGCTTTTCGCAACCTCATGCAACTGATGTCCAATAAGTCTGACTCTCCGTTCATCACCATAATCAAGTGAATCAAACAACATCTCCATGTCATCGAGCCATCCTTCACATTCGACTGCATTTTCAGTGCCTTTCAGGGTTGGCGGCTTATAGGATTGAAATCTTTTCAGTAGGGTTTCCATCGGAGTAGCAGTCATATCAGTCATGTCTCTCGAAGTACTTCCCTATTCATTACTCGGGACTGTAGATTGAGGCACAATCGGTGTTACCACTGTCGGTGGAGTATGAACTGTCTGTTCTGGCGTATAAATAGGAACCTAAGGTCTAAGAGGAGGTCGTCCTGGTCGTCGAGACATATCTGATTATCAAAATGGTTAGGATACCAAATCATAAAATCTCAGTCCTCCTCTGATCATCTTACCTCTGATCAAGACTCGGTTCTGATTCAATCTTAAATAAATAATCAAAGTACTCAACAAGACATGCTTCCAATCAATTCAGATTATCAGGTAGCATATCATAAATCATCAAAACACATGCCTCTAATCGGTTTCGATATTCCACTAAGCATGCATTTTTTTAATCATATATCATACTTTCAACTAAATTAAATACAACGAATTGTAATCAAATACTTGAAAGTAAATCATGTTATCATTTACAACATGTAATTCAATCATGTAATTAAATCATAGCATGATTAATTAATTAAGCAAGGAAGATGACTCGATCTACCCCACTCACTATCTAACTAAGTCCAGAATTTTCTTGCTCTGATACCACCTGTTGTGACGACCCGAGTTCTAGTCTCTCATTTAATCAAATCATCGTAATTAATAGACAAGAATCAAAGTCTAAACAAAATAATATTTTTTTAAAAAAATCAGAGCACCTCGCTCGATCGGTAAAAAGCTACCGATCGAGCGAGCACAAAGGCCCAACTCTTGGGTGAACAAAATGGTGGCCTCGCTCGATCGGTCATTTCCTACCGAACGAGCGAGCACAATTGCTCAGGTCTCTGTTTAGGAAAATAACAGCCACGCTCGATCGGTAGAAATTGCCCGATCGAGCGAGCACAATTCCAGAAGAAAAAGATCAGACATGGTTGCTGTCAAAAACGAGTTCTTCCATCTATTTTCATCTAGTTTTAGCTGTAACATGATCTAATCCATATCATCAACTAACATGCATTCTAACATGCTTTACAATGGATAGAATGAGATCATAACAAGGCCTTACAATCATAAAAATCAAGGCTCACAAAACATGCAAGAATCAATGTTATACAATCAAGATCAAGCTACATCATATTGTCTCAAGGATTTACATACCATTCAAATCCTAAATACAACAACAAGACAATAACTTATTCATCAAGAAGTCTTGATACAAGTAGCTCTAACATGTTCATGTTTTGACACTCAACACTATCATTGACCGCACAAGAACTCATCTAAACTCGGATCATCATGCTATTCTTTCCATTCCTTGTTCTTCAAGTTTGCTTTTGCCCGGTTCCACTCCCGCCTATTGTCATGACACATACAACACAACAAATAGCCGGATAACTCCGGTGAGAAATAGATTTCCCAATAAAAGCAACTAAACATGCATAACAAATCATATATCAAACTCATGATATAATTAAAGACAATGCATGTTTTTAAAACAAGGTTCATCTCTTATCTCGTTGGTTGGGATCCCGAGAAGTAGATATCATAACTAATCCACCGACTCTCCCGATCGAGGTGGGGCTACTTATCTTACTTCTCTAGACTTTGAAGCCATTATATATGTAAATCAGACGCTAGGCTAAACAACCACCCAGGCCATACATATACAATCCCTCAAATCGTCTAATCGAACATTTTCGTTCATTTCAAAATCAAGTAATAAGTCTTGCAAGATGAATGCAACATATATCATAATCAAAGCATTCATTATATCAAAGACTCATTCACCAAAGCATAGAAGAACATATAAAAGCAACTAAGCAACAAGTATGTGATTTAGGGGAACTCGATACAAACCATCTCGAGTTATAATCCCATTCAAGTAGTAGTCCACTTTTACCTTTCAAATGTGATGTTTAGAATGTCTTCTAGCTTGTCCAAATCTGTACAAGATAACCACCAAACCTATTTCACAAATCTGCTCAAGTTTCAATCCAAACTTCAAGGCAAAACTCTACCAACCTTGTGCTTTCTTCTATCGGTTTCGAAGTCAAGATTATTGAGTTGAAGTGCTCTGTTTATGAACTGAAATGATAACATATAGACCAAGTAATCATCAGCTATAAACCAGCAACAACTTAGTCTAAGATACAATAGCAATTCAATTTAAATCATATGTTCGACGGCATATCGGTATAAACTCGGCAATCCCGAATGCATCTATACAATTCTATAATCATATACATCTTTTCATCGGCTGAATATCAATAAAAACCAACATATCAGCAAGTACAAAGATCGATTAGTGGCTGAAAAATCATAAGAATATGATACAACAATTCATTCTTCAACCCAACCTCAATATCACAAGGTATAGAAGCTCATTAACACCAAATCATACACAATTCTGATCTCTGTCAATTTCGAATTTACAAACCCTGATGAACTAAGAGAAAACTTACATCAAATCGAAGGTCTCGTTGCAAGGATTCCAGAACATCTTTCGGAATCAAAAACGGATACTTGTAGCTCAAGATATGTCAATTGGAAGATGAAGAAATTAGCTTGAGGTTATTTTGCTCTTGTTCTCGGTTCCTTCCTTTTCCAATTCTGAATAATCTGATGGAAATATGTTGCTATTACACGTGCATGCTGAGTATTCATTTCCAAATTTTGATAAGTTTATTGATAATTGCACTTTAGCCCCTCAACTATTCAAAAATTGCAATTTAGTTCTCAATTCTCATTTCATTCAATTTCAATCCTAAATAATTTAAGAATATTAGAATTTAAATCAAAACTCCAAATATTCCCAAATTAAATATTCTCGGATCAAAATTAAATAATTCCGGGCGTTACAAATTCATAAAATTAAAAATTGTCATATTTTATGTCTTAGTAGATTAATTAAACAATCACTGATTATTGTCTGTTTCCTTTTTCAGTATTTCATTACAATAAATTCGCGAAATCCACTATACTCAATTCTCGAACAAAACAAACTCACTGGCGCAAACTATACGGAATGGTTCCGTAAATTAAAAATTGTTTTAAGTTCGGAAAAGGCTTTCTACGTGTTAGAGAAGCCTCCTCCAAAGGAAGCTCCGGCTGATACGAGTCCAGAAGAGTTGGCGAAACTTGACAAATGGTGGGACCATGATGTCAAGGCCAAATGCTACATGCAGGCTTCAATGTCTGATGAACTTCAAAGGAGATTTGAGGATGCCGTGAATGCTAATGACATTCACAAGAACCTAAAAGAACTTTTTGGAGCTCAGCCAAGATCGGAGAGGTATGCCACCGTCAAAGAGCTCATGACGTGCCGCATGCGAGATGGGACTTCGGTCCGTGAGCATGGGGTACACATGATTGGGCTAATTGAAAAGTTGGTAACACTCGACTTGACATTGGAGCATGAACTAAGCGCGGACTTGTTGATTCTATCACTTCCTTCATCGTTTGACGGTTAGAGGCCACCCTTGAAGAGATGGTCAATTTGCTTGTCACATATGAAGCCACACTAAAGAAGGATAAACCGGTACTCTTGGTTGGGTCTTCTTCTAACTCTAATAAAGGGCCAAGTGGAAAGGGTAAGAAACGTTCTGACCGCCCAAGAAGATTGTACCAAATAAGAAGGACAAGGCAAAGGCTTCAAATGGGAACAAAGATGATAATGCTTGCCATTACTGCAAGAAACCCGGTCATTGGAAACGTAACTGCAAGGAATACCTCAAACAGTTGCGAACTACAAAGGGTATGTTTTACATTGAAATAAATATTTCACTTAATACTACTTCTTGGGTATTGGATACCGGATGTGGATCTCACATTTGCAATGATTTGCAGGTGATGACAAGAAGTCGTAAGCTTAGGATGGGTGAGACCCAGCTGAGGCTCAGAAATGGTTCTAGAGTCGAAGCCAAAGCTATGGGAGACGTTTGTTTAGTTTTGCAGAACAATTTTAAGTTATTTTTTAGAGATGTTTTATATGTTCCAGATTTGGTCAAAAATATTATTTCTATTTCTATGCTTGATAGAGATGGTTTTTCTTGCAATTTTGTGAATGAGATTTGCAATATTTACAAGAATGAATGTTTGATTGGAAATGGACAACTTGAAAACGATCTATATAGCTTAAAATTAAAAGACGTTCAAATTAATTATGTTGATAAACCGATAACAACAAATAAAAGGAAAAACGATAGTCAAAACCCGGCAAACCTTTGGCATGCTAGGCTAGGTCATATTTCCTCAAGGAGGATGAACAAACTAGTGGGAGAGGGCATGTTTGATATGTCTGATATTAACTCTCTACCTACTTGTGAGTCCTGCCTAAAGGGAAAAATGACTAAATCTTCTTTCAAAGGGAAACCTGAGCGTAGCCAAAATCTGTTGGATTTGATCCACACAGATGTTTGCGGTCCATTTAGGATTGGTACTAAATGTGGTAACAACTACTTCATTACCTTTACTGATGATTATTCTAGGTATGAGTATTTATATTTAATGAAATATAAGTCTGAAGCATTTGAAAGGTTCAAAGAATTCAAGGCTGAAGTAGAAAACAAGCTAGGTAAAAGTATTAAAGCACTTTGATCGGATACAGGTGGAGAATGCTTAAGTACCGAGTTTTTAGACTATCTAAAAGAGAATGTGATTCTCTTTCAGTGGAATCCTCCTATGACACCTCAGCTGAATAGTGTTTCGGAGCGTCGTAATCGAACCTTGTTGGACATGGTTCGATCCATGATGAGCTTCACTGAGCTCCCACCTTCGTTTTGGGGCTACGCGCTTGAAACGACGGTAGTATTGTTAAACAATGTCCACACTAAAGCAGTAGATAAAACTCCATACGAGTTATGGAATGACAAAGCTCCTAAGTATTCTTACTTGAGGATTTGGGGATGTCCTGCTTACGTGAAGCAGACAGTGGGAGATAAGTTGGATAGTCAATCCTCCTTATGTTATTTTGTAGGGTATCCGAAGAATTCAATCGGATACTATTTCTATCATCCTACTGAAACAAAAGTGTTTGTTTCAAGGAATGTCACCTTCTTGGAGAAGGAGTTCTTATTGGATAAGAAAGGCAAGATGATGGAACTCGAAGAAATTCGAGAAGAACCCGAGATACAAAATAACGATCCTACACCTCAGGAATCATCACAAGACACGCCTATTGCTAGAAGATCCGAGAGGACTTCTAGGCCTCCTATTAGATATGGTCTTCTTCTTGAAGGGGATCAAAGTGAACCCGACATTGGATGTGATCCAAACAACTTCAAGGAAGCAATTTCTGATGCAGATTCGAATTTATGGCTTGAAGCTATGCAGTCGGAAATAGACTCAATGCATACAAACCAAGTTTGGTCTTTAGTAGATCCTCCCGATGGAATTGTTCCAATAGGGTGCAAATGGATCTACAAGAGAAAACTTGGGCCTGATGGAAAGGTACGACCTACAAGGCACGATTGGTAGCAAAAGGTTATACTCAAAGACAAGGAGTTGACTATGATGAAACCTTTTCACCAGTCGCAATGTTCAAGTCCATAAGAATCCTTATTGCCATAGCAGCTTGGTATGACTATGAGATATGGCAAATGGATGTGAAGACTGCATTTCTTAATGGAAACATTAAGGAAGAGATATATATGATGCAGCCTGAGGGATACACATCCATGGGAAGCGAGCATAAGGTATGCAAGCTTCAAAGATCAATTTATGGTCTCAAACAAGCATCAAGAAGTTGGAACCAAAAATTTGATGAAACAATAAAGGATTTTGGTTTCATCAAGAACCCGGAGGAACCATGTGTGTACAAGAAAGTAGTTAAGGATGCGGTAACGTTCTTAGTGCTTTATGTTGATGACATCCTACTCATTGGGAATGATGTAGGGATGTTTCACTCAACAAAGATATGGTTGTCAGGTAGATTCTCGATGAAGGACTTGGGTGAGACATCCTATATTCTATGGATACAGATCTATAGAGATCGATCTAAGAGAATGATAGGACTCACTCAAGAAACCTACATCGACACCATATTGAAAAGGTTTTCAATGGATGGGTCCAAGAGAGGACATCTAACTATGTGTCATGGAGTTTCTCTATGCAAGTCTATGTGTCCCAAGACTGACGAAGAGATAGAGAAGATGGCACACGTTCCATATGCGTCAGCCATAGGTAGTATCATGTATGAGATGATATCTACCAGACCGGATGTGGCCTATGTTCTGAGCGTCACGAGCAGATATCAAGCCAACCCGGTCAAATGCATTGGAAAGCCATGAAGGATATTCTTAAGTACTTGCGAAGGACTAAGAATGTATTCATGGTTTATGGAGGAAGAGAATTGAAGTTGGAAGGCTATACCGACTCTAGCTTCCAATGTGACGTGGATGACTCAAAGTCAACCTCTGGATTTGTATTCGTGCTCAATGGCGGTGCTATCTCTTGGAAGAGTTCCAAGCAGGACACCACAACGGATTCCACCACTGAGGCAGAATAAATTACAGCATCAGCTGCTGCTAAAGAGGCAGTTTGGATAAGGAAATTCATCCAACAGTTGGGTGTAATTCCTGAAGCTGTTGGTCCAGTCCCGGTGTACTGTGACAACATGGGCGCCATTGCTCAGGCAAAGGAACCAAGGTCTCATCAAAAGTCCAAAAATGTACTGAGGAAATACCACATCATCCGGGATATCGTGGAAAGAGGAGACATTACTGTCGAGAGAGTGACCTCTGCAGACAATATCGCTGATCCGCTTACTAAGCCCTTGCCAGGACCATTGTTTGACAAACATCGCAAAGCAATGAGATTACGTAGTATGACTAGTTGGCTTTAGGGCAAGTGGGAGATTGACAGAGTGGGTGCCCGGTTAGCCAACTTGTGGCTTAGGGCTTTTATGACTCTATGTATAAACAATCTTTTGTTTAATATAATTTACACTTTTAATAATGACATTTACTTTATCTTTTATCATATTATTATGTTGTGACATACTATACGATATTTAGATGAAGACCTTGAATATATTAGAGTGCATGTAAGATGTGGTAGTACATTGGGATGACTATCATGAAACACATCTTATAATCACTGTATATTCTAAACAGTTCCTAGTCAATTAAGCCGTCCACAAATAAGGATAAGGATCGCTCGAGATTGAGACTAGCATTTGCGATGCCGAGTACCACGTTTCATTGGTATGGAACATAGAGATGTTCAAAGCATGCAAATGGATATTTATATGATGAATGATCGAACTACCCTATCCGGACTTTCCAAGTGGTTATCACTTATCGAGTGGATAAAGTCCGCGGTTTTGGTTGTACACCATTAGTCCTTACTACTTGAAACATCATTGAGACTCTATATACTAGTACTGTACTTTGACTCGTTTACCGACTCTATTTGGGTCATCAGGTGTCGGGATTGGGTACAGTTACGACACATATAGGAGTCGATGTTTTGTTGTCAAGGATTCACCACATACTTGTGAGTGTGGATATCCTATGCGATCTGAGGAGATATTAGTGTGACGAATCTCTGGCCAGAGTACATGATGTGTTTTAGGTTACTTGGCTTTCCTAGTAACACATGCGATGTCACTATTTGATCTCCAAGATGTACTGCATAGTTATCGAATCTCGAATGACTCTCGATGCACCAATGGTTGTTGATTCGATTGGGATATTTGGATGAAGGGACCGTACTGTACGTTAACCAAAATCTACTGGTTCTTGCAGGCACTATCAGTGATACCTAGAGAATCATGGGGCGATGTTGCTAGGAGCACTTACCATGATTCGATGGGTTAGTCGGAAATTGTTGTTCCGAGTCACAAGGAGTTGTGAGCCCACGACTAGCTGTATCCCTAAACCATTGAGGGTCACACAAGTAATGGATTACTAAACTCCGTAGAGACAGTTAAATTTAAAGAGTTAAATTTAATGAAAGAGAAGTTGGACTTCTTAACTAAAGAGAGTGGAATTTCCTAAAATGACATATGGATGGACATTTTTGGAAATCACTAAATTCGGATTCAGAAAAAATTATATTGACTTTAAAGATGCAGAAATGGTTTCTGTGCACATTGGTAAAATCAGTTTATCAATCGAAGTCACGATGAATTTATATTAATTTATATGACAACGGGCTTGGCTTGTTGGGCTTAAGTTATGGATTGTGGGCCCTAAGGAGTTAGAGTCCTAATACAATTATAACTTAATCTAGTCTAGAAATTATCTATAAATACATGTGTAGTGTTCAAAAATTGACACAATTCATTCTTGCAATTTTCGAAATTCACATAAAATAATTCAAGGGGATTTTCGAAAATCCTCTGCTCCTTTTTGAGAAAATTCGGTCTGTGATTTTTGTGAAAAATTACATTCTGAATTAACAGATCAAATCTGTTTATTCTCTACGATAAACATCTGATTGATTTCTAGTGCAATCAATCAAAGGGTTTCTGTTTTCTATTCTTGGACCTTATTCCGGTGATTGATCGTGGGAGACATCGGTTCCCGGGATATACAAGAAGTGCAGATTAAATTCTGTTGGAGTCCATTATCAAGCCTTTTTTTTGAAGAGATAAAAATTTAATTGTGATTTTATTTTTACTTGCATAATTTAATCGTAAAAGTTTTGATACCCATGATATGGAATTGTTCCATATTAGAAAAATAAATTTTTTTAAACTTCCGCTGCACCAGGTATCAATTCTCAATTGATCTGAACACGTTTTCCAACATTGTTTGGATTGATATTATGATGTCTGCTTTTCCGGTTTATCAGAATATAGCCGTTATGCCGCCGGTTCGAATTTTCAGAATTTTGGGAGTTTTGTTTGAATTTTGGGATTAATTTGATTTGGATGGATTGTTATTGGATTGATTTTATATCCATACAGATTTGTTGAAGATCGTGGAGTTCAGAATTGGCAGCTTTCGAATCGTTGAAGAGTTGATCGAGGTTTGGTATTGAGTTGTTACATTCTCGGAAGTTGACTTGAATTATCTTCATCGTTGAACTTTGTTTGGAATGGAATTTTGATTTGGAATTCTTGTTTTGTAGTTGTCCGGGATTTGAAGCTACTTCAAATCGAGAAATAGGTATAAGATGACTTAGACTGGAATGGAACGAGCGACTCTAATCCGACTTGATTCGAGTGTTTCGAAGAATCACATACTTGTATGATATTTGCTTTTACTTGAATTTAGTTGATTTAGTTATGTTTGCATTGCATTCATCTTGAGCTAAGAATACTTGATTTCAGCGGGCAGGACGACCCTTTTATGTTAGACGTTTTGGGGGCTATATTGTGAGTGGCCTGGGTGTAGCCGTTTCATATAGTGCTAGCATACTCCTTATAGTCGCACCAAAGTCTAGAGGATGGAGATACGTAGCACCACCTCAATCGGAAGAGTCGGTGAGTTGTTTACGTGATCTCATCCTCGGGATCCCAAAAGCAAAAACAGCAATGTTGTGATTATCCGGACTTGATAATCCAAGAGTTTTAAAGACATGCATTTCATTTTGATTCTCTTGGAATTGCATGGTTGATATTGAATATCTGGAAGTTGATGTATTTCGTTTTGAGATGCTTATTTGTTAGCCTCTGTTATGTAAGAGTGGGTGCCCAGTGAGCCAACTGTGTGGCTATGGGCTTTGATGACTCTTTGTATAAACAATCTTTTGTTTAATATTATTTACACTTTTATGGCAATGACTTTATATTACTTCATATTGTTATATTGTGATATACTATTGTTGTTTTGATAAAGACCTTGAATATACTATAGTGTATGTAAGATGTGGTAGAACATAGAGATGTCTATCATGAAATACATCTTATAGTCACTGTATATTCTAAAAACCGTTCCTAGTCGATTGAGCCGTCCGATAATAAGGATAAGGATCGCTCGAGTTTGAGACTAGCATTTGCGATGCGGAGTACCACGTTTCATTGGTAGGGAACATGGAGATGTTCGAAGCATGCAAATGGATATTCATAGGATGAATAATCGAACTACCCTATCCGGACTTTCCAAGTGGTTATCACTTATCGAGTGGATAAAGTCCGCGGTTTTGGTTGTACACCATTAGTCCTTACGACTTGAAACATCATGGAGACTCTATATGCTAGTGCTGTGCTTTGAATCGTTTACCGACTCTATGGGGGTCATCAGGTGTCGAGATTGGGTACAGTTACGACACATATAGGAGTCAATGCATTGTTGTCAAGGATTCACCACATACTTGCGAGTGTGGATATCCTATGCGATCTGAGGAGATATTAGTGTGACAAATCTCTGGCCAGAGTACTTGATGTGATTTAAGAAATGGTTTCTTAGTAGCACATGCGATGTCACTAATTTGATCTTCAAGATGTATTGCATAGTTATCGAATCTTGAGCGACTCTCGATATACCAATGGTTGTTGATTCGATCGGGATATATGGATGAAGGGACCGTACTGTACGCTAACCAAAATCTACTGGTTCTTGTAGGCACTATCAGTGATACCTAGGGAATCATGGGGCGATGTTGCTAGGCGCTTTACCTTGATTCGTTGGGCAAGTCGGAAAGTGTTGTTCCGAGTCACAAGGAGTTGTGAGCCCACGGCTAGCTGTATCCCTGAACCATTGAGGGTCACACAGTGTAATGGAGTTTTAATCCCCGTTGAGATAGTTAAATTTAAAGAGTTAAATTTAATGAACTAAGGAGTTGGACTTCTTAAATAAGAGTAAGGGAGTAGGATTTCCTAAAATGACATAGGGATGGACATTTTTGGAAACCACTGAATTCGGATTCAGGAAAATTTATTTTGACTTTAAAATGTGCAGAAATGGTTTCTGTGCACATTGGTGAAATTGGTTCATCGATCGGAGTCACGATGAATTTTATATTAATTTCTGAACGTGCGGGCTTTGCTTGTCGGGCCCTAGCTTATGACTAATGGGCCCTAAGGTGTTAGTGGCCTGCATTATAAATAAGTTATTTCAGTACAGAAATTACACACAACAGGTCATAATTTTTGAGACAGGATTTTCGAAACCCTAGCCTCCTCTCAAAAGAAATCGGCCGAACCCTTCCCCTCTGTCCGAGAAATTCCGGTCTGTGATTTTTAATTGCAGTCAGGAATAACGAATCAGATTCGTTTAATCTCTTCGCAGAAAAACTTCTGATAGATTTTCTAGTGCAATCTATCAGAGGGATTTAAAACCCCATTCGTGGACCTGATTGAAGGAGTTCATCAGTTCCTGGGAGATACAAGAAGCGCAGAGAAATCTGTGTGGTGTCCATTAATCTCGCTTCGAGATTGGAGGTAAAATTTAATTAATTGTTATTTGAATTTTACACACACAATAATTTAATTGTTGAATGGTTGATACCCACACCATGGAATTGTTCCATGATAAAAAAATTTTAAACTTCCGCTGCACCGGGTATCAATCGTGATTGATCTGAGCCGCGTTTTTCAACAGTGGTATCAGAGCCAGGTTGCTCAGATCAAACGATTAAATTAATCGATTGTACAAAATTTTTGAATCTCGGTTTTTTTTTTTTTTGAAAACAAAATAAATATTTTTAAATAAAAATTTTTTTTTTCCGGGGCAAAACCCGGGCAGCGATTGGATCGCTGCCCGGTGGGGCAGCAATTGTTGCTGCCCCGGGCGGCGCACGGCGCCGCCCAAAGGGGGCGCATGGCGCCGCCCAGGACGGCGACCGTCGCCGCCCAGGGCGGCGCACGGCGCCGCCCAGGGCAGCGCTGTGCGCTGCCCAGCGCAGCGCTGGGCGCCGCGCAGGGCAGCGCTCGGCGCCGCCCAGGGCGGCGCCGTGGGCGGCGCTCGGCGCCACCCAGCGGCGGCGCCAGGCGCCGCCAGGGCAGCAATTGTTGCTGCCCTAAGGGGGCAGCCGGGCTGCCCCCGGCCCGCGCCCCGGGTGCGGGCCGGCCCGGGAGTGTCCCGGGCGGCCCGCTGGAAAAATTATATTTTTATTAAAAATTAATTTTAATATGTTAAAATTTTATTTTTGGTCCGGTCAAAAATTGTTTTTGATTGGTTCACGAGATTTCGGATCGAATTGTTCGAGTCCGTAAATTTTAAAATTGATTTTGGATAAATTTGAATTTTTGGAAAATTTTAATGTTTTATCCGTAAATTGAATTTTGAAATCAATTATTTTGGTACAATTGATGATAAGATATGATCTTATGATATATTGAGTAAAATATGATTTTATTTGTAAAATTGGATTTTATAGATAAAATATGATTTTATTTGATATAGAGATAAAATATGATTTTATATGTGAAATGAGATTTTATATATAAAATATGATTTTATCTTGTTTAAATTTGAATTGCCACTGCATGTTATCCAATAAATTAATTTTGAATTAAATGTTATTGGATAAGGATGATCGATTGCCATGACCAATTTTGTAGGTGTATGTTAGGAATTTACATTTTGTTTTTATTGTTGTTGGTTTTATTAATGGGCCTGGTTTATGGCCCGATATGAATGTCATATGTAATAAAAGTGGGCTTGGTTTATAGCCCGTTCCCACCCCTAAAAATGTATCCCTACTTGTCATTGTTATTTATTGTAAATACATTAGATTTAGTGGGAGATCAAGATTTGAAGACGGTGGGCCCAGCAGACAATAAAGACTGAAGAAATGTAAATTGGAAGCACATGTAATAGGATTGCATTGCATACTGCATATTACCTAGGATTGGACTAAGACCCGTGATTGGCAACCACGGGTCAATTAGAAATGGAATCGATCATCCTATATAATATTTGATATTATGATTGTATGCATGTTTAGACATAAATTGCGTGAATCCGGCAAGCATGCAATAAAATGAATATGATGAGACAAATATTTTTATAATTAAAAATCCCTCATTTTAAATATGATTTAAAATTTATATCAAGATAAATAAAGGAAATTTAAATTTGTTTAAATGTTCCCACCTTCCATCAACGGTCAATGTATGTGACGCTACCCGCGGATAACGGTCCGGCTCATATTATTGGGGGGCCCTCCGTCGGAAAGCTGTACATTGGATCGACAAATGTTGTAAGTTGGGTGGAACTCCCATGGGATCGGCTCATATTATTGGGGGATCCACATGGCGACCGTCCCATCACAACTTAATATTGATGGGTCATCTTGGACATGTCACTTTAAACGGCGTCATATTATTGGGCCCTTATTGGACATGAGGTAAACACATGGGGGTTGCTTTGGAAGCAATTGGGCTCTACCTTTTGAGAATTATGGTTGGCTGATATTATTCGGGACCATAAGTTTGTCAATTGGACTCCATGTTCTCACTAAGGAAAAAGTTTCCCCCGTTTTTCACTAGAGGGTGGTGAAATCGTTAAAATAGTGGGAGTGAGATTCATAAAATTAAATTCCGCCTATTTTATGTCTTAGTAAATTGTTAAACAATCATTGATATATGTCTGTTTTTCTTTTCAGTATTTCATACAATGAATTCGCGAAATCCATTATTCTCGATCCTCGAACAAAACAAGTTGACTGGCGCCAACTATACGGAATGGTTCCGGAAGTTGAAGATTGTCTTAACTTCGGAGAAAATGCTCTACGTGTTAGAGAAAGCACCTCCGAAGGAAGCACCAGCTGACATAAGTCCGGAGGAATTGGCCAAACTTGATGCATGGTGTGACCATGACATCAAGACCAAATGCTATATGCAAGCCTCGATGTATGATGAACTCCAGAGGCGATTTGAGGACACGGTGAATGCTGCTGACATTCACACGCAACTCAAGGAACTTTTTGGGGCTCAGTCGAGGGCTGAAAGGTTCGCTACTGTTAAGGAGTTGATGACGTGCCGCATGCGTGAAGGGACTTCGGTCCGTGATCATGGGGTACGAGTGATTTGGCTCATACAGAAGTTGGCGACCCTAGATTTGGTGTTGGAGCATGAACTCAATGTGGATTTATTGCTTCTGTCTCTTCCGTCTTCATTTGATGGATTTGTGATAAATTTTAATATGAACAAGATAGAGGCCACCCTTGAAGAGATGGTCAATATGCTCGTTACATATGAATCCACACTTAAGAAGGATAAGCCAGCTTTCTTGGTGGGCTCCTCATCTTCTGCGAAGAAGGGGCCAAGTATGAAGGGTAAGAAACGTTCTACCCCACCCAAGAAAGTTGAGCCCGAGAAGAAGCAAAAGACAAAGGCTTCAAACAATGGAAAATCCAAGGATGTTTGCCATTACTGCAAGAAGCCGGGTCATTGGAAGCGCAACTGCAAGGAATATCTTGAGCAGTTGGGAACTGCAAAGGGTATGTTCTATATTGAAATAAACATGTCACTTAATACAACTTCTTGGGTATTGGATACCGGATGTGGATCTCACATTTGCAATGATTTGCAGGTGATGACAAGAAGTCGCAGGCTTAGAATGGGTGAGACCCAGCTGAGGCTCGGGGAATGGTTCCAGAGTTGAAGCTACGGCCATTGGAGATGTTTGTTTGACTTTGCAGAACGGTTTTTAAATTATTGTTAAGAGATGTTTTTATTTGTGCCAGATTTTAATTAAAAACATTATTTCTATTTCTATGCTTGATAGAGATGGTTATTCTTGCAATTTTGTGAATGGGATTTGCAATATTTACAAGAATGAATGTTTAATTGGAAATGGACAACTTGAAAACGATCTATACAACTTAAAACTAAAAGGCGTTCCAGTGAATTATGTTGATAAACCGGCGACAACAAACAAAAGGAAAATCGATAGTCAAAACCCGGCAAACCTTTGGCATGCTAGGCTAGGTCATATTTCCTCAAGGAGGATGAACAAGCTAGTGGGAGAGGGCATGTTTGATATGTCTGATATTAATTCTCTACCTACTTGTGAATCCTGCCTAAAAGGAAAAATGACTAAATCTCCTTTTAAGGGGAAACCTGAGCGTAGTCAGAATCTGTTGGATTTGATCCATACAGATGTTTGTGGTCCATTTAGAGTAGGGACTCAACATGGACACACCTACTTCATTACCTTTACTGATGATTATTCAAGGTATGGGTATTTATATTTAATGAAATATAAGTCTGAAGCATTTGAAAAGTTCAAAGAATTCAAGGCTGAAGTAGAAAACAGCTAGGTAAAAGTATAAAGCACTTCGATCGGATCGAGGTGGAGAATACTTGAGTACCGAGTTTTTGGACTATCTGAAAGAGAATGGGATTCTCTCTCAGTGGACTCCTCCTATGACACCACAACTTAATGGTGTATCGGAGCGACGTAAATCGAACTTTGTTGGACATGGTTCGATCTATGATGAGCTTCACTGAGCTTCCACCTTCGTTTTGGGGCTATGCGCTTGAAACGGCGGTATTGTTGTTGAACAACGTCCACACTAAAGCAGTGGACAAAACACCATACGAGTTATGGAATGGCAAAGCTCCTAAGTATTCGTACTTGAGGATTTGGGGATGTCCTGCTTACGTGAAGCGGACAGTGGGAGATAAGTTGGATAGTCGATCCAGCTTATGTTATTTTGTAGGGTATCCAAAGAATTCAATCGGATATTATTTCTATTATCCTGCTGAAACAAAGGTGTTTGTTTCTAGGAATGCCACCTTCTTGGAGAAGGAATTCTTATTGGATAAGAAAGGCGAGATGATGGAACTCGAAGAAGTTCGAGAAGAACCCGAAATACAAAATAACGATCCTACACCTCAGGAACCATTGCTGGACACGCCTGCACCTAGAAGATCCGAAAGGACTTCTAGACCTCCAGTTCGATATGGTCTTCTTCTTGAAGGGGATCAAGATGAACCCGACATTGGATGTGATCCAAGAAACTTCAAGGAAGCAATTTCTGATGCGGATTCGAATTTATGGCTTGAAGCTATGCAGTCAGAATTGGATTCGATGCATACAAACCAAGTTTGGTCTTTAGTAGATCCTCCCGATGGAATTGTTCCGATAGGGTGTAAATGGATCTACAAAAGAAAGCTTGGGCCTGATGGTAAGGTATTGACCTACAAGGCGCGATTGGTGGCTAAAGGTTATACTCAAAGGCAAGGAGTTGACTATGACGAAACCTTTTCACCAGTTGCAATGTTCAAGTCCATAAGAATCCTAATTTCCATAGCTGCATGGTATGACTATGAGATATGGCAAATGGATGTGAAGACTGCTTTTCTTAATGGAGACATTAAGGAGGAAATCTATATGAAGCAGCCTGAGGGGTACACATCCATGGGAAGCGAGCATAAGGTATGCAAGCTTCAGAGATCAATTTATGGTCTAAAACAAGCATCAAGAAGTTGGAACCAGAAATTTGATGAAACAATAAAAGATTTTGGTTTCATCAAGAACCCGGAGGAACCTTGCGTGTACAAGAAAGTAGTTAAGGATGCGGTGACATTCTTAGTACTTTATGTTGATGACATCCTACTCATTGGGAATGATGTAGGGATGTTGCAGTCAACAAAGATATGGTTATCAGGTAGATTTTCGATGAAGGATTTGGGAGAGGCATCCTACATTCTTGGGATACAGATCTATAGAGATAGGTCTAAGAGAATGATAGGACTCACTCAATCAACCTACATCGATACCATATTGAAACGGTTTTCAATGGATGGGTCCAAAAGAGGACATCTACCCATGTGTCATGGAGTTTCTCTATCCAAGTCTATGTGTCCCAAGACTGATGAAGAGATAGAGAATATGACACATGTACCATATGCGTCAGCTATAGGTAGTATCATGTATGGGATGATATCTACCAGACCGGATGTAGCATTTGCTCTGAGTGTCACGAGCAGATATCAGTCTAATCCTGGTCAAATGCATTGGAAAGCCGTGAAGGACATTCTTAAGTACTTGCGAAGGACTAAGAATATGTTCATGGTTTATGGAGGACGAGAACTCAAATTGGAAGGCTATACCGACTCTAGCTTCCAAAGTGATGTGGATGACTCGAAGTCAACCTCTGGATTTGTGTTCATGCTCAATGGCGGTGCTGTCTCTTGGAAGAGTTCCAAGCAGGACACCACAGCGGATTCCACCACTGAGGCTGAATACATTGCAGCATCAGCTGCTGCTAAAGAGGCCGTTTGGATGAGGAAGTTCGTCCAAGAGTTGGGCGTCATTCCTGAATTTGTTGGTCCAGTCCCGGTGTACTGTGACAACACGGGTGCCGTTGCTCAAGCAAAGGAACCAAGGTCTCATCAAAGATCCAAACACGTACTGAGGAAATACCACATAATCCGGGAGATTGTGGAAAGAGGAGACATCATTGTCGAACGAGTGGCCTCTGCAGAAAATATCGCTGATCCGCTTACTAAGCCCTTGCCAGGACCATTGTTTGACAAACATCGCGAAGCAATGGGTCTACGTAGTATGACTAGTTGGCTATAGGGCAAGTGGGAGATTGTAAGAGTGGGTGCCCAGTGAGCCAACTGTGTGGCTATGGGCTTTGATGACTCTTTGTATAAACAATCTTTTGTTTAATATTATTTACACTTTTATGGCAATGACTTTATATTACTTCATATTGTTATATTGTGATATACTATTGTTGTTTTGATAAAGACCTTGAATATACTATAGTGTATGTAAGATGTGGTAGAACATAGAGATGTCTATCATGAAATACATCTTATAGTCACTGTATATTCTAAAAACCGTTCCTAGTCGATTGAGCCGTCCGATAATAAGGATAAGGATCGCTCGAGTTTGAGACTAGCATTTGCGATGCGGAGTACCACGTTTCATTGGTAGGGAACATGGAGATGTTCGAAGCATGCAAATGGATATTCATAGGATGAATAATCGAACTACCCTATCCGGACTTTCCAAGTGGTTATCACTTATCGAGTGGATAAAGTCCGCGGTTTTGGTTGTACACCATTAGTCCTTACGACTTGAAACATCATGGAGACTCTATATGCTAGTGCTGTGCTTTGAATCGTTTACCGACTCTATGGGGGTCATCAGGTGTCGAGATTGGGTACAGTTACGACACATATAGGAGTCAATGCATTGTTGTCAAGGATTCACCACATACTTGCGAGTGTGGATATCCTATGCGATCTGAGGAGATATTAGTGTGACAAATCTCTGGCCAGAGTACTTGATGTGATTTAAGAAATGGTTTCTTAGTAGCACATGCGATGTCACTAATTTGATCTTCAAGATGTATTGCATAGTTATCGAATCTTGAGCGACTCTCGATATACCAATGGTTGTTGATTCGATCGGGATATATGGATGAAGGGACCGTACTGTACGCTAACCAAAATCTACTGGTTCTTGTAGGCACTATCAGTGATACCTAGGGAATCATGGGGCGATGTTGCTAGGCGCTTTACCTTGATTCGTTGGGCAAGTCGGAAAGTGTTGTTCCGAGTCACAAGGAGTTGTGAGCCCACGGCTAGCTGTATCCCTGAACCATTGAGGGTCACACAGTGTAATGGAGTTTTAATCCCCGTTGAGATAGTTAAATTTAAAGAGTTAAATTTAATGAACTAAGGAGTTGGACTTCTTAAATAAGAGTAAGGGAGTAGGATTTCCTAAAATGACATAGGGATGGACATTTTTGGAAACCACTGAATTCGGATTCAGGAAAATTTATTTTGACTTTAAAATGTGCAGAAATGGTTTCTGTGCACATTGGTGAAATTGGTTCATCGATCGGAGTCACGATGAATTTTATATTAATTTCTGAACGTGCGGGCTTTGCTTGTCGGGCCCTAGCTTATGACTAATGGGCCCTAAGGTGTTAGTGGCCTGCATTATAAATAAGTTATTTCAGTACAGAAATTACACACAACAGGTCATAATTTTTGAGACAGGATTTTCGAAACCCTAGCCTCCTCTCAAAAGAAATCGGCCGAACCCTTCCCCTCTGTCCGAGAAATTCCGGTCTGTGATTTTTAATTGCAGTCAGGAATAACGAATCAGATTCGTTTAATCTCTTCGCAGAAAAACTTCTGATAGATTTTCTAGTGCAATCTATCAGAGGGATTTAAAACCCCATTCGTGGACCTGATTGAAGGAGTTCATCAGTTCCTGGGAGATACAAGAAGCGCAGAGAAATCTGTGTGGTGTCCATTTCGCTTCGAGATTGGAGGTAAAATTTAATTAATTGTTATTTGAATTTTACACACACAATAATTTAATTGTTGAATGGTTGATACCCACACCATGGAATTGTTCCATGATAAAAAATTTTTAAACTTCCGCTGCACCGGGTATCAATCGTGATTGATCTGAGCCGCGTTTTTCAACATGTTACTCGGAATATTATTCTCACCAGATTATCCGGCTGTTGTCTTGTCTTTGTATGTGTTCTTGGCAACAGGTGGGGCAGGACCGAGTCAGAGGCAGCATGGCTAAGTGGTTGAGATGATAGACGTGAGGCCTTGTTGTTGTAGAAGTCGATTATGTAATCGAACTTAGATTGTATTCGAACTTGTATAGTATTTCATTGAATAAGATAGACTGAAGCATGTTATAATAGTTTGAGATTGTATAACTCTAGAACTATCTTGTATTGCAATAGGCATGTTGGAGATGTTGATGCATGTGTTAGATTGAAGATTTGCATGGTGTTGAATTGTTGAAGCCTGCCTGTTTCTGATGTTTTTCTTGGCAGAGGGCGCGCTCGATCGCGCGAGTTCGCCGGATCGAGCGCGGCCCTTAAATTGTTGAGGCAGCGAGTATGCAAAACTTGGTGCGCTCGATCCCACGAGTTCGTGCGATCGAGCGCAGCACTTGAGATACTTCGGCAGAACTTGGAGTATTTTTTGTGCGCTCGATCGCACGAGTTCATGCGATCGAGCGCAACCCCTTTTAAAAAAAAATTTCCTTTGATTTTAGTCTTGGATCTTGTTTGCTTAATTGTTGTTTAATCCGAGATTAGTTGTTTAGAACCGAGGTCTCACATCCTAACCACAATTTTGCAGATTGGGAACAAATCGAGTGGTTTTACAACGGACTAAATGCGCACACGAGGATGTATGTGGATTCTGCTGCCGGAGGTACCATATTTTCAAAGGATCCCGCTCAGGCCTATGATATGCTGGAACAGATGACAATCAATAGTTTTCAATGTCCATCTGAGAGTATAGGAGTCAAGAAGCCAGTTGGAGTATATGCAGTGGATCCCCTCACTTCAATAACTGCACAATTATCTGCACTGACTACACAGGTAGACGCGTTGAATAAAGTGAGTATTGCAGAACCAGCAGGTGTGTCGGGTGCTATGGACTAATTTCATCATTCTGAACAAGTGCAGTACATAAATCAGAGAGGTTATGGAGGCTACAGAGGTAATCCTGTTCCCAATACTTATCACCCTAGTTTGCGAAATCATGAAATTTTTTCTTATGTTAACAATAAAAATGTGTTGAATCCTTCTCCAGGATACAATACAAATAAGGGTGAAGGTAAGCCTCCTTTGGAGGATGTTGTTAATAATTTTGTGCAGGAATCGAGCAAGATAATGGCAAGAACTGAGCCTCGCCTTGACAGCTTAGAGACACATGTGGCCAACATGAGCGCTGTGCTTCAATCCATGGAAACTAGCATTGGGCAGTTGGCTAACGCACTAAAAGACAACAACCGCGGTCAGTTCTCAAGCAATACTAAGGTGAATCACATAGAAAAATTTAAGGCCATAGAGTTGAGGAGTGGAAAAGAAGTTGGCGTCCAAGAACCTGCAGCTGATGTAGATAAAGAGACGGTGGTTGATGAAAACACTGTTGAGAAAAAAATTTAACTTGAAGAGAAACCGATATACAAGCCTCCATTTCCATACCCGCAAAGATTCAAGAAGAAGGTGTTGGACGAACAGTTTGCCAAGTTTCTTGAGATCTTCAACAAACTTCACATCAATATTCCATTCGCCTATGGTTTGCTGCAAATGTCTAATTATGCTAAATTCTTGAAGGAGTTGATGTCTAAGAAGAGGAAGTTGGAGGAGTTCGAGACTGTCAACCTGACTGAAGAGTGCAGTGCTATCTTGCAAAAGAAGCTACCACAAAAAATAAAAGATCCAGGGAGTTTTACAATTCCTTGCATTATTGGTTCTTCTAATTTTAATAAAGCACTTTGTGATTTAGGAGCTAGCATTAACTTAATGCCTTTTTCTGTTTTCAGGACTTGGAGAGCTGAAGCCCACGACAATCGCATTGCAGCTCGCTCATCGATCTATCACATATCCACTTGGAATTGTTGAAGATGTGCTAGTTAAGGTGGACAAATTTATATTTTCGGCGGATTTTGTGATCTTGGACATAGAAGCAGATCATGATGCTCCATTGATTTTTGAAAAACCATTCTTGGCCACTGCGGATGCCAAGATTAAAGTAAAGAAAGGTGAATTATCGATGGGTGTGGAAGGAGAAATAGTGATATTCAACTTATTTACGAAGACACCTAATCCACCCATCGAGGAATTGCGTTTAATTGAGTTAGTTGTGAAGTCAGAGTGCTATCAAAGAGCCAATATCGAGGTTGAATCATCAAAGAAGAAAGCGCCAAATTCATCAAATAAGAAAACCTCAAAAAATAATGCGAAATTTAAAATTCGTTTCGTGGAATTTATCTGGCGAGTGAAAGAGAAGGGAAGACCTAAAACCGGTGAAAGCCGGGATGACGACTCTAAACCAAGCGCTTTTTGGGAGGCAACCCAAAATTTTTGTGTTATTTTATTTTTATTTTTATTTCATTTTCATTTTTATTTAATTTATGCTTTAAATTTTTCATTTTTGTTAATTAGTTAATTTATTATTTTTTGCATTATTGAAATTTTGGAGGCCTAATATTATAATTTTTTTGATTTCTTTTTTCCAGGAATTGAGAATTTTGACCACAGCTTGTGCGCGCTCTCGCAAGCTTAGGGCGCGCCCGCAGTGAATTGTGATATCACTTCCGAAGCTTGTGCGCGTTCGCTCATGATTGAGACTGCGCCCGCTCTTCCTCTACGCATTAATGCATACCAACCGCGCAACACATTACGCTATCGCGCAACTAATCCGCGCCTCCCAAGCGCGATAGCATTCCCCAACAGCGCAGCCACCATGCGCCAACGAGTTCTCCCACATCGCAAACAACCATGTGCGATTGCGCTCCCTTTTAGTGCTTACTATGCGCAAAAAATCTTCACAGTGCTAACTTCATGCGCGATTGCCCTCCTATTCAGCGCCTCACAATGAGCAAACGCGCATCCATCAGCAGCGCACCTCCAGCGCAATTCCATTCACCAGCAACGCATCCTCTTGCGCATATCCACTTGACAGCAAGGCAACCCAAGCGCTCTCGATGATCAGCTGCTGCAAAGGGTGCTAATCTTAGTGCTATCGTGCATCTTCGGCTGCAACACTCCTTGAGCAATCGCGCTTCCTTCTCCACAAACTAGAGCAATCGTGCATCCCTCCCCTACACCATGAACAATCGCGCATCACCCTTAGACCACCTCTTGCGCCAACAACATCCCCATTAGCGCTCATTCATGAGACAATCAGCTTCCAATGATATATTACACTCATAAAAGGCTCTTCTTCCATGCACCATCGAGCTCCTAAGAGCGCAACTCCTACTCTCATTTGTGCTTCTTCCCGCAAATATTACATGCCATATATTTTCTCAATTTCTTTGGGCTTCACTTTTGCATATCTGACCGTGTGCATGTTTTCTAGGATTACAATGTGTTCACGTTGTGTTTTATCAATCTCCTCCCATGGCTGGTTTCTGACGGAGCTATAGATGTTGAAAAATTTCTTCTTTCCACGGCGATATGATGATGATATCGAGTACTGATGCACGGTATCTGAGGTATGATCCCCTTGTTCTTTTCATGTTTTTAATCATTGAGAACAATGATTATAATACGTTTGGGGGTGAATAATTATTTTTGCATGTTTGAAGATGTTGATGTGAGAAATTGAATTTTTATGTTCATATATATTTAATGTTAATGTTGATGTTGTTGTTTGATAATTGGCCTATGATGATGAATGAGGTGAAAATAAAACTTAATCTAGTATTAGTGAAATTTTTCTTGAGTTCTCAAAACAAAATTATGCGCTTTAACATGATTGTCTAGATACCTAGTGATTAGAAAAACTTTGCGATTTTGTGAGTGAATTGGATGATTTGATTATTAACTTTGTGGATTCATGCTTGAAACCGAGGTAGATTTCTACGAGCTTAGAAATGATTTAGGCATTAAAATATGATAATTAATAATAACTCCATCCGGGTCATTGATAAGGAATTGAAATCCTAATTCATTTGTCTTGGCTAAGTATGCGGTTTAAATGGGGTTGAAAAAGTGAAAATTAAATTTTGAAAAAATTTAACAACTCCACCTGGGCTTGGAAAGTGTCTGAAATTCTATTCACTATTCCATTGCTAAGTTTGCGGATTAAATGGGGTTGATGTTGTTGGAAAACTGTGTTCAGATCAATCAGAATTGATACCCGATGCA
This sequence comes from Henckelia pumila, assembly GCF_033568475.1. NCBI lineage: Eukaryota > Viridiplantae > Streptophyta > Magnoliopsida > Lamiales > Gesneriaceae > Henckelia > Henckelia pumila. The sequence goes on along the minus strand of NC_133123.1, from coordinate 37,779,015 downwards.
GCGGAAGTTTAAAAATTTTATTTTATTATATGTAACGATTTCATATATGGGTATAAAAACTTTTACGATTAAATTTGTGCAAGTAAAAATAAAATCACAATTAAATTTTTACCTAGTCAAGAAAAAGCTTGATTGTGGACTCCAACAGAATTTAATCTGCTTTTTTTGTAAATCCCGGGAACCGATGACTATCACGATATATCTCCGGAATTAGGTGCACGAACGAAAAATAGAAACCCTCTGATTGATTGCACTAGAAATCAATCAGATGTTTATCGAAGAGAATAAACAGGTTTGATCTGTTAATTAGGAATGTAATTTTTACACAAAATCACGGATCGAATTTTCTCAAAAGGGATAGAGGAATTTTTGAAAATTCCCCTTGAATATTATGAGTGATTTTCGAAAATATCAAGTATGGAATGCTTATAATTTTCGAACACTACTCCTTTATTTATAGATAATTTCTAGACTAGATTAAGTTATAATTATGTTAGGACTCTAACTTCTTAGGGCCCATAATCCATAACTTAAGCCCAACAAGCCAAGCCTGTTATTATAGAAATTAATATAAAATTCATCATGACTCCGATTTATAAACTGATTTTACCAATGCGCACAGAAACCATTTATGCATCTTTTAAAGTCAAGATAATTTTTCTGAATCCGAATTCAGTGATTTCCAAAAATTCCCATCTCTATGTCATTTTAGGAAATTCCAGTCCCTTTTAATTAAAAAGTCCAACTTCTCTTTTCATTAAATTTAACTCTTTAAATTTAACTATCTCAACGGGGTTTAGTAATCCATTACTTGTGTGACCCTCAATGGTTCAGGGATACAGCTAGCCGTGGGCTCACAACTCCTTGTGACTCGGAACAACAATTTCCGACTTACCCATCGAATCATGGTAAGAGCGTCTAGCAACATCGCCCCATGATTCCCTAGGTATCACTGATAGCGCCTGCAAGAACCAGTAGATTTTGGTTAGCGTACAGTACGGTCCCTTCATCCATATATCCCGATCGAATCAACAACCATTGGTGCATCGAGAGTCGTTCGAGATTCGACAACTATGCATTACATCTTGGAGATCAAATAGTGACATCGCATGTGTTACTAGGATAACCCATTAACCTAAAACACATCTTGTACTCTGGCCAGATATTCGTCACACTAATATCTCCTCAGATCGCATAGGATATCCACACTCGCAAGTATGTGGTGAATCCTTGACAACAAAGCATCGAATCCTATATGTGTCGTAACTGTACCCAATCCCGACACCTGATGACCCCAATAGAGTTGGTAAACGAGTCAAAGTACAATACTAGCATATAGAGTCTCAATGATGTTTCAAGTAATAAGGACTTATGGTGTACAAACAAAACCGCGGACTTTATCCACTCGATAAGTGATAACTACTTGGAAAGTCCGGATAGGGTAGTTCGATCATTCATCATATGAATATCCATTTGCATGCTTTGAACATCTCTATATTCCATACCAATGAAACGTGGTACTCGGCATCGCAAATGCTAGTCTCAATCTCGAGCGATCCTTATCCTTATTAGCGGACGGCTCAATTGACTAGGAACTGTTTAGAATATACAATGATTATAAGATGTGTTTCATGATAGCCATCCCAATGTACTATCACATCTTACATGCACTCTAGTATATTCAAGGTCTTCATCTAAACAACAATAGTATATCACAATATAACAATATGTTGAAAGATAAAGTAAATGCCATGATAAAAGTGTAAATTATATTAAACAAAAATTGTTTACAAATAGAGTCATCAAAGCCCTCAGCCACAAGTTGGCTATCCGGACACCCACTCTTTCAATCTCCCACTTACCCTAAAGCCAACTAGTCATACTACATAATCCCATTGCTTCTCGATGTTTGTCAAACAATGGTCCTGGCAAGGGCTTAGTAAGTGGATCAGCGATATTTTCTGCAGAGGCCACTCTCTCGACAGTGATGTCTCCTCTTTCCACGATCTCCCGGATGATGTGGTATTTCCTCAGTACGTGTTTGGACTTCTGATGAGACCTTGGTTCCTTTGCCTGAGCAACCGTGTTGTCACAGTACACCGGGACTGGACCAACAGCTTCAGGAATTACACCCAACTCTTGGATGAATTTCCTTATCCAAACTGTCTCTTTAGCAGCAGCTGATGCTGCAATGTATTCTGCCTCAGTGGTGGAATCCGCTGTGGTGTCCTGCTTGGAACTCTTCCAAGAGACAGCACCGCCATTGAGCACGAATACAAATCCAGAGGTTGACTTCGATTCATCCACGTCACATTGGAAGATAGAGTCGGTGTAGCCTTCCAATTTCAATTCTCTTCCTCCATAAACCATGAATACATTCTTAGTCCTTCGTAAGTACTTAAGAATTTTCTTCACGGCTTTCCAATGCATTTGACCGGGATTGACTTGATATCTGCTCGTGACACTCAGAGCATAGGCCACATCCGGTCTGGTAGATATCATCCCATACATAATACTACCTATGGCTGATGCATATGGTACGTGTGTCATCTTCTATATCTCTTCGTCAGTCTTGGAACATATAGACTTGGATAGAGATACTCCATGACACATAGGTAGATGTCCTCTCTTGGACCCATCCATTGAAAACCTTTTCAATATGGTGTCGATGTAGGTTACTTGAGTGAGTCCTATCATTCTTTTAGATCTATCTCTATAGATCTGTATTCCTAGAATATAGGATGCCTCACCTAAGTCCTTCATCGAGAATCTACCTGATAACCATATCTTTGTTGACTGCAACATCCCTACGTCATTCCCCATGAGTAGGATGTCATCAACATAAAGTACTAAGAATGTCACCGCATCCTTAACTACTTTCTTGTACACGCATGGTTCCTCCGGGTTCTTGATGAAACCAAAGTCCTTTATTGTTTCATCAAATTTCTGGTTCCAACTTCTTGATGCTTGTTTGAGACCATAAATTGATCTCTGAAGCTTGCATACCTTATGCTCGCTTCCCATGGATGTGTATCCCTCAGGCTGCATCATATAGATTTCTTCCTTAATGTTTCCATTAAGAAATGCAGTCTTCACATCCATTTGTCATATCTCATTGTCATACCATGCTGCTATGGCAATTAGGATTCTTATGAACTTGAACATTGCGACTGGTGAAAAGGTTTCATCATAGTCAACTCCTTGTCTTTGAGTATAACCTTTTGCAACCAATCGTGCCTTGAAGGTCAGTACCTTTCCATCAGGCCCAAGTTTTCTCTTGTATATCCATTTACACCCTATTGGAACAATTCCATCGGGAGGATCTACTAAAGACCAAACTTGGTTAGTATGCATCGAGTCTATTTCCGATTGCATAGCTTCAAGCCAAAAATTTGAATCCGCATAAGAAATTGCTTCCTTGAAGTTTCTTGGATCACATCCAATGTCGGGTTCATCTTGATCCCCTTCAAGAAGAAGACCATATCTAATAGGAGGTCTAGAAGTCCTCTCGGATCTTCTAGCAATAGGCGTGTATTGTGATGATTCTTGAGGTGTAGGATCGTTATTTTGTATCTCGGGTTCTTCTCAAATTTCTTCGAGTTCCATCATCTTGCCTTTCTTATCCAATAAGAACTCCTTCTCCAAGAAGGTGGCATTCCTTGAAACAAACACTTTTGTTTCATTAGGATGATAGAAATAATATCCGATTGAATTCTTCGGATACCCCACAAAATAACATAAGGAGGATCGACTATCGAACTTATCTTCCGCTGCCTGCTTCACATAAGCAGGACATCCCCAAATCCTCAAGTACGAATACTTAGGAGCTTTGCCATTACATAACTCGTATGGTGTCTTATCTACTGCTTTAGTGTGCACGTTGTTCAACAACAATACCGTCGTTTCAAGCGCGTAGCCCCAAAACAAAGGTGGAAGCTTAGTGAAGCTCATCATGGATCGAACCATGTCAAAGTTCGATTGCGACGCTCCAAAACACCATTCAGCTGAAGTGTCATAGGAGGAGTCCACTGAGAGAGAATCTCATTATCTTTTAGATAGTCCAAAAACTCGGTACTTAAGTATTTTACCTAGCTTGTTTTCTACTTCAGCCTTGAATTCTTTGAACCTTTCAAATGATTCAGACTTATATTTCATTAAATATAAATACCCATACCTTGAATAATCATCAGTAAAGGTAATGAAGTAGGTGTTGCCACATTTAGTACCAATCCTAAATGGACCGCAAACATCTGTATGGATCAAATCCAACAGATTTTGACTACGCTCAGGTTTCCCTTTGAAAGGAGATTTAGTCATTTTTCCCTTTAGGTAGGACTCACAAGTAGGTAGAGAGTTAATATCAGACATATCAAACATGCCCTCTCCCACTAGCTTGTTCATCCTCCTTGAGGAAATATGACCTAGCCTAGCATGCCAAAGGTTTGCCGGGTTTTGACTATCGTTTTTCCTTTTATTTGTTGTTACCGGTTTATCAACATAATTAATTGGAACGTCTTTTAATTTTAAGCTATATAGATCGTTTTCAAGTTGTCCGTTTCCAATCAAACATTCATTCTTGTAAATATTGCAAATCTCATTCGCAAAATTGCAAGAAAGACCATCTCTATCAAGAATAGAAATAAAAATAATGATTTAATGAAATATTGGTACAAATAAAAACATTTCTCTCAAATTATATCTTAAAATCGTATTGCAAAATTAAACAAATGTTTTCCATAGCTATGGATTCAACTCTGGAACCATTCCCGAGCCTTGACTGGGTCTCACACACCCTTAGCCTATTACTTCTTGTCATCATTTGCAACTCATTGCAAATGTGAGATCTACATCTGGTATCCAATATCCAAGAAGTAGTATTAAGAAAAACATTTATTTCAATGTAAAACATACCCTTTGCAGTTCGCAACTGCTCGAGGTATTCCTTGCAGTTACGTTTCCAATGACCGGGTTTCTTGCAGTGATGGCAAACTTGTTTAGACTTGTCCAATTTTGCATGTAACATTTGGCCTTGAGATCATGGTCCAACCATTTCTCTAGTTCGGCCAACCTTTCGGCAATTACATCAGTCGGGGCTGTTTTCGGAGAAGCCTTTTCTAACACTTAGAAAATCTTTTCCGAACTCAGGACAATCTTAACTTATGGAACCATTCCGTATAGTTGCGCTAGAAAGTTTTGTTTTGTTCGAGAATTGAAACATGTGGATTATGAAGATCATCATAATGATATACTGAGATGAAACAGACAATAATCAGTGATTGTTTAATTAATTTACTAAGACATAAAATATGGCGAATTTTAATTTTATGAATTACACTCCCACTATTTTAACGATTTCACTACCCTCTAGTGAAAACGGGAAACTGTTTTCCTTAGTGAGAACATGGAATCCAATTGACAAATCATGATCCCGAATAATATCAGCCAAACATAATTTTCAAAAGGTAGAGCCCAATTACTTCCAAAGTAAACCCCATGTTTTTACCTCATGTCCAATAAGGGCCCAATAATATGACGTCGTTTAATGTGACATGTCAAGATAACCTATCAATATTAAGTTGTGATGGACGGTCGCCATGTGGATCCCCAATAATATGAGTCAATCCCATGGGAGTTCCACCCAACTTACAACATGTGTCAATCCAATGTACAACTTTCCGACGAACGGGCCCCCCCAATAATATGAGCCGGACCGTATCCACGGGTAGCATCTCATACATTGATCGTTGATGGAAGGTAGGAATATTTAAACAATATTTAAATTCCCTTTTTATTAATCTTGATATCAATTTTAAATCATATTTAAAATGAGAGATTTTTAATTTTTAAAATTTGTCTCATCATGCAATTTATGTATGCTTGCGGGATTCATACAATTTAGTCTAAATATGCATACATCAATAATATCATATATTATTTAAGGATGATCGATCCCATTTACTAATCGACCCGTGATTGCCAATCACGAGTCTAAGTCCAATCCTAGGTGATATATAAGTATGCAATGCAATCTTATTACATTGAGCTTTCAATTTACATTTATTCGGTCTTCATTGTCTGCTGGGCTCACCTTGTATTCAAATCTTTGTCTCCCACTAAGTCTAATAAATTTACAATAAATTTCGATGACAAATATGGGATACATTTTAGGGTTGGGAACGGGCCATAAACCAGGCCCACTTTTTTTACATATGACAATCATATTGGGCTATAAACCAAGCCCATTAATAAAACCCAACAACAATAAGACAAATGTAAATCACCTAACATACACCTAAAATATTGGTCATGACAATCGATCATCTTTTATCCAATAATTAATTCAATAATTAAATAATTGGATAAACATGCAATGACATCATAATTAAAAGATAAAATCATATTCTATCTTATCCATCCATAAGACCATATCTTATCATCATTTGTACCAAAATAATTAATTTTATAAAATTCATTTAATGGATAAAATTTATAAATTTTCCAAAAATTCAAATTTATCCAAAAATCAATTTTAAAAATTTCGGACTCGAACAATTCGATCCGATGCCTCGTGAACCAATAAAAAATTTTTTTCGATCGGATCAAAAACTAGAATTTAAAAATATTAAAATTTTATTAAAAAAACAATTTTAATTTTTCGGGCTGCCCGGGACGTTCCCGGGCAGCCCCACCTCCACGTGGGACAGGGCTGCCCACGTGGAGTGTTGGGCAGCGCCGTGTGCTGCCCTGGGAAGCAACAATTGCTGCCCATGGGCAGCGATCTCGCTGCCCTCTTGCCCTTTTGGGCAGCGACGATCGCTGCCCGTATTGCCCTGTTTCCCGTCAAATTTTGATTTTTTTAAAAAATAGTTTTGTTTTCAAAAAACCGAGGCCAAAATTTTGTACAATCGATTAATTTAATCGTTTGATCTGAGCAACCTGGCTCTGATACCACTGTTGGAAAACTGTGTTCAGATCAATCAGAATTGATACCCGGTGCAGCGGAAGTTTAAAAATTTTATTTTATTATATGGAACGATTCCATATATGGGTATCAAAACTTTTACGATTAAATTTAATCAGAATTAAATTTTTACCTAGTCAAGCAAAAGCTTGATTGTGGACTCCAACAGAATTTAATCTGCTCTTCTTGTAAATCCCGGGAACCGATGACTATCACGATCTATCTCCGGAATTATGTCCACGAACGAAAAACAGAAACCCTCTGATTGATTGCACTAGAAATCAATCAGATGTTTATCGAAGAGAATAAACAGATTTGATCTGTTAATTCGGAATGTAATTTTTCCACAAAATCACAGACCGAATTTTCTCAAAAGGGACAGAGAAATTTTTGAAAATTCCCCTTGAATATTATGAGTGATTTTCGAAAATCTCAAGTATGGAATGCTTATAATTTTCGAACACTACTCCTTTATTTATAGATAATTTCTTGACTAGATTAAGTTATAATTATGTTAGGACTCTAACTCCTTAGGGCCCATAATCCATAACTTAAGCCCAACAAGCCAAGACTGTTATTATAAAAATTAATATAAAATTCATCATGACTCCGATTGATAAACTGATTTTACCAATGCACACAGAAACCATTTCTGCATCTTTTAAAGTCAATATAATTTTTCTGAATCCGAATTCAGTGATTTCCAAAAATGCCCATCCCTATGTCATTTTAGGAAATTCCAATCCCTTTTAATTAAGAAGTCCAACTTCTCTTTTCATTAAATTTAACTCTTTAAATTTAACTATCTCAACGGGGTTTAGTAATCCATTACTTGTGTGACCCTCAATGGTTCAGGGATACAGCTAGCCGTGGGCTCACAACTCCTTGTGACTCGGAACAACAATTTCCGACTTACCCATCGAATCATGGTAAGAGCGTCTAGCAACATCGCCCCATGATTCCCTAGGTATCACTGATAGCGCCTGCAAGAACCAGTAGATTTTGGTTAGCGTACAGTACGGTCCCTTCATCCATATATACCGATCGAATCAACAACCATTGGTGCATCGAGAGTCGTTCGAGATTCGATAACTATGCATTACATCTTGGAGATCAAATAGTGACATCGCATGTGTTACTAGGATAACCCATTAACCTAAAACACATCATGTACTCTGGCCAGAGATTCTTCACACTAATATCTCCTCAGATCGCATAGGATATCCACACTCGCAAGTATGTGGTGAATCCTTGACAACAAAGCATCGACTCCTATATGTGTCGTAACTGTACCCAATCCTGACACCTGATGACCCCAATAGAGTCGGTAAACGAGTCAAAGTACAGTACTAGCATATAGAGTCTCAATGATGTTTCAAGTAATAAGGACTAATGGTGTACAACCAAAACCGCGGACTTTATCCACTCGATATGTGATAACCACTTGGAAAGTCCGGATAGGGTAGTTCGATCATTCATCATATGAATATACATTTGCATGCTTTGAACATCTCTATGTTCCATACCAATGAAACGTGGTACTCGGCATCGCAAATGCTAGTCTCAATCTCGAGCGATCCTTATCCTTATTAGCGAACGACTCAATTGACTAGGAACTGTTTAGAATATACAATGATTATAAGATGTGTTTCATGATAGCCATCCCAATGTACTATCACATCTTACATGCACTCTAGTATATTCAAGGTCTTCATCTAAACAACAATAGTATATCACAATATAACAATATGTTGAAAGATAAAGTAAATGCCATGATAAAAGTGTAAATTATATTAAACAAAGATTGTTTAAAAATAGAGTCATCAAAGCCCTCAGCCACAATTTGGCTATCCGGGCACCCACTCTTTCAGATGTTCCATCCGAGCTATATACGAGGGGATTGAAATTCGAATCCTATCTTTAGTTATAGCTAAGTCTGCGTCTGCGGATAAAATGGGGCAAAATAAATAAATAAAAATTGGGTGCAAAATTCGGTAATTTTATGAAAAATAAATTATGAAATAATTTGAAAAGTCCTTTTGATCTTAGTTAGTAGAAGTTGAACTTGGTTGACGGTGTTTTGAAACTAAAGAGCGGAGTTGATGATTCTATGAAACGAACTTGTTGCATTAGTGGATCGAAAGCTAGGTGGATAGACATGATTGGTAATTCACACATGCACGAGAACTCTTGAGAAATTTAACTATACATGGATTATTTGTTGGATGTCGGAGGCCAATTGGTTTGTTTAATTGATGTTATCTTTGTTGGTGAGGTGAAATGTTGGTTCGTTGGATTATTTTTAATAGTTTTTTTCGGAACTAGCAAAAGTCTATGTTTGGGGGTATTTGATAAGTGTACTTTATACACTTAAATTAATTATGATTTTTGTTGTTAATTGTTGGTTTCAAGCAGATTTATGCGCGAGTTTTGTTGTTTTTGTGTTTGTAGAAAATTATTGAATTATTGTGGGAAGAAGAAGAAAAATGAGAATTGAGAAGAGAAAAGAATTAAAATGAAAGAAGAAGCTGTAAGAAAAGAAGAAAAGAAAAGAAACGAGAAGAGGCTATTGGGCTTTTCTATTGGGCCTTAAGGGAATATTTAGCGTTAAAGAAGCGCTAAAGAAGAAGAAAGAGAGGCGCAATCGCGTTTGTTATGTGAATATGGATTTGAGAAACCAAGACATATGCGCGCCCGCTCCTACCAACTGAGTGCCCGCCCCGTTGCCAAAAATCAGAGTTCTAATTATTCCGGCAAGTATTTTCTTGGGCTTTCTTAGTGGGATTTTCTGCACTATATAAAAAGGATTTTATAATCAGAAAGAGGGGGCTGACACACACGCATAACGGCCGCAATACTTCAGAGAAAAAGAATTTTTGAGATTTGATCGTGATTTCTGAGGAAGAATTTGTGCTTTATCGTGAAGAAAAAATACGGAGATCGGGAGTCCAGACACGACATCGCATTGAAGGATTTGTTTTCTTTATATTTTAGTTACTAAATTTTGATTTGATGTCTGGATTTTTGAATATGATTTGTTTTATTCAGAATTTTATTATGAACTAAATTTTTAGAGTCTAGAGGTCAGATGGAACCTGGTGTAGACGCAAGTATGAATTTTTGATTTTATTATATTGAATTCTTCTAGATTAATTGTTTTTTTCTAGATTTGAATGTCTTTTCAATTACCTGATCAATAATTGAATTGTAATATTTATTTGAAAACTGGCACTCGGGAGAGGAGATTTTGAATAGGACCAATTGAAATAACACTGTTAATTATTTATATAGCTCGGGAGAGTGTATAATTTTAACAGAGCTTTTAAAAAGAACATTGTTTTGCATAGATAACTGCAAGTAGATTCTTAATAGGGATATTAGAATTGAATTATAGTTGATAAATATTATTTGTTGCTTGGGAGAGGAGAATAATACACTTAAGTGTTCTTGGCTATTAATTGACAAAAATTCATGAAAATAAATTAATGAGGATTGATTGTTGTTGAAACCAGGTGAAATCTAAACCTCTAGACCATTTTTCTCTGATTGGTATCTATTTGAAAGTTGTGTGCGTGCTATCAAAATTCATTGATTATTTTATTTTTCTGAAAAAATTCTGAGATTGTGATTTTCTAGATAAAATTTAGACTATTTTAATTACAAGTACTGAATATTTCATTTTACTCCTCGTGAGATCGACACTTTCTTTATCACTATATTAAAACTTGACACTCGTGCACTTGCGAGCAATTTTCACAACAGTTATATATCCTTCGAACAATATAAACACCAACGATGTATCTTCCTATTGTATTCAAAATTCCCTCTCTCGAGTGATGAATTTGAAACAATAAATCATTCAATCTATGGTCAGTAAATTGAAAGTATTAAAAATATAAAGAAAAAATACAAGAGGGACTTGGAGATAAATCCCCAATCAAAAACACAAATCAATGATCAGTCCATGTGTCATAAATTTGTATTTTGCAGTCCGCAATGGTACAAATCTTTGTTTCCACTACCTATTGCACATTTTATCTCATTTTCCCTTTAAATTTTATTTTATTTACATTCTTAATTTTATTTCCTCTTTATCCACGTCACTTTTCTTCCCCTTCCTCAATTCCATTCTCACGTAACCACCCATTTGCATCTCTTATATCCCTCTCCCGATTCCTATCTTCCGCCGAGATAGTTAAATCTCTCTCTGCCGATTTATATCTCTTCTCCTCAAAGTCGAGGCCACACAAAATCCAGTGGTCATAGGAACCCATCGACTTGCGATGCCTGTGGATGACGATTTGGAAATGAGTGAAGACGAACTGATGCAAAGCAAGCGAGAGAAAGTGAGTTTCTTCTTTATTGTTTATTTTTTTCAATTTGGAGTTTCTTTTTATTTGTTTTTTTTTTCAATTTGGTCAATGTTTCATGAGATTTGTGCTGGATTGTTTTAATTTTCTTAGATTCTTGGAAATCAATTTTTAAACCAATTGTGTATCCAGTTTTGAAAATTTATTTGTAAGCTTCACAGTTCAAACCAGATTAAGTCAATAATTTATTTGGAGAAAAATATGTATATTTGGGTGATTATGATGCTCACGAAAGGAGTGCAATCTTTTTTTTATCAACACTTTAATTCAAGATGCATGATTGGCGTAGGAATGAACTAGGGTTGTCAAAATGCATATGGATATGGGGTTGTCAAAATGGATATAATACTAAAATAAAAGAAGTTAAAATAGACAAAATACTAAAACACGATATTATTGCACACAACTCTAATTTTTTTTTATTTATGAAAGATCGTATGTACAGAAAACAAATGCATTAATTCAAAAAAAAATGTATAAGGTGGTTAAATTTTAATTTGTTATTAATATATTTGTTGACTTGTTATGGAACGTGCTTTTATTTATACATCTTGCATTTGGTTATGATGTTGAATTTTAACTTTTCTAAATGGTTATCATTGTTGATTTTAGAATTTTCATGAAAATTAATTATTTTGTGCGATGGTTTAGTACCTAGATTGACTACTCAGAGACTTGTCACTAGTTTGGTAAATGGTTATCATTGTTGATTTTAGAACTTTCTATTTATAAATTTTTTGAATCTCATATAGATTTGGTGTGCCACTAGTTTGGTGACCTTTGATCCCATAAAAAATTCACTAATTTGGTTTTTTTTCTATTTATAAATTTTTTTAGTGATGAATGCATTCATGAAATATTGGGTTGTTTTTTAAATGAAAATTGACCATAATATTTAACTTTTTATTGCTACTCAAAGAAGGATTTTCAAAGAGAGAAGTGGATTTTCTATGTCATTCGAAATTGTGTTTTATTTTGATAACCCATTGATAGAAAAAGAATTCAATCAAAATAAAATTGGCAATCAAGATATGCATACAATTGATATTATTTTTTATTATCCTAATTTTGTTTTATGTTTATTATTTATGTTGGGTGTTTGTATAGATGTTGAGAAATTTAGTTTTGGTATTTACAAACGAAAGCCAAACTAATAGAGCAACCACAAAAGGGCTAAATTGGTATTCGGAAATTATGACGTCATTATCAACGACCACATGAATTAGGGATGCAGTTACCTTGATAAACTAAATCGCTAAACCGAATCACCAACAACCGCGCTCAACTAGCTAAAGGAATGCAAATTAGTTTACCTTGCTAAACTGAATCCATCAGTTTACCCCTACCAAACTGACTGCATCAGTTTATCCACAACAATTTACTACCATGCCATTTCTAGATAAGATCAGTCCATACTCTGACAACTCTGCATAAGGTAGTGCCGCGATACTAAGGGAATGTCGGCTCCAGAAATCGTTGATGATAGTGACAAATCCAACGGGAATAATTTAAATCCTATCTGAAGGATAATTTGAATTTATGACCGTTGGCAAAACCAAAGGGTATAAATAGAGATCTTGATCAATCTCAGAAAGAACTGATGTTCTGAAACTCTGTCATTCTTGCGAAAATACTAAAATCTTTTTACGCTCAAGATTTGATCAAGAAACTCAAAGCACAAACGTTCAAAGCATTATTCTGATCATTGAAGGGTCAATATTTGTGCTAAGGATTTCGAGTTGTATTCATTCTATTGTACTATCAATCTAGGAGGACTGAAACTAAGGTGTTATACTAGGAGTTCTTGTTTAGGCGGTGTCTAAGTCCTAAACTGGATTGGGTTTGTGCAAATTACTTGTATAAATCAAAGTCTTCTAGTGATATCCTTTCGAGGTGGAAGAAGGGGTGACGTAGGAGTGTTTGAAATCTCCGAACATCCATAAACAATTACTTGTGTCATTTTAGTTTACTCACCATTATCACACCCACCCTAAAATAAACTTCACTCAGTGTTTTAAATCTGCAGCTTGACATATTTCCGCACATACTTTGTTTTCCAAACTGCATCTGACACTAACATAAGCCTTGAACTCATTCATTAAACTGATCGAGTTCAATATTTCCTACTAAACTTCTTGAAAGTATATTCACCCCCCTCTAGACTTTCAACCGATCCTAACAAGTGGTATCAGAGAGGTTATTATCTTACTCTTAAAACACTGCACCAAAATGACTTCGTTCAGCAAAATTCCTATGTTCTCAAAAGAAGACTTTGATGACTGGAAGATTCGTATGCAAGCACACCTATCAGCACTAGATGATGACATTTGGTTTGTCATCACTGATGGACCTCTTGAAATCATCAAGATCAATACTGCTATAGCTCTCTCTGGAGGAGGTCCACAGTACATTGAGAACCAAGAATCGAATGGACTTCTTAAGACAAAAAGAAGGCAAATCTGGACAATGTGGCTAAAGATATCTTGTATAAAACTCTTGACAATAATACCTTTAGCAAAATCAAGACATGCAAAACTGGAAAAGAAATTTGGGAGAAGTTGATTCAACTCTGTGAAAGAAATGAACAGACGAAGGAAAACAAACTGTCTGTCTCCACTCAAAAATTTGACAACATCAGGATGAAACCAGGTGAATCAATGATAGAATTTGATGAAAGAGTAAGCAACATTGTTATTGAGCTTAATGTATTGGGAAAAACATATCCCAACAGGGAAGTTATTCTCAAGGTAATTCGAGGCCTTCCCAAAGAATGGGATGTGAAGACAATGGCCATGAGAGAATCGAAGGACTTGAACAAACTAGAGCTGCATGACTTGTTTCCAGATTTAAAGGCCTATGAATTCGAGTTGCAAACTCGAGAAGAAGATCATTCTACCTCACAATTGAACAAGGCCTTGACTGCAGTTAAAATAGAGTCACCAGCTAAATCAAAAAAATTAGCAGAACAACTGAGCAGTAATGCCATGTACTTGTTTGTGAAGAAATTTGGCAAATTCATCAGAAGAAACCAAGAAGGATCCTACAGAAGAAATTTCCAAAATAAAGATGCAGTCGAAGAACCAAGAAGTTGCTTCAACTGTGGGAAAACATGACATTTTATTGCTGACTGTCCCAAACCGAAGAACTTTGACAAAAAGAAAAGTTAAAGGGATGACAGAAACACTTCGAGACAGAAACATGAAGCATTGGTTGCAAAGGACAGCAAAACCAAGTGGGTAGAAACAGATAGTGATTCAGAGGAATCCAATTGTTCCTCCAGTTCCAGTGATGATGAAGAAGAGGTCAAGTGTCTTATGGCAAATGATCGTGAGCTTCCATCCACTAATGAACAGGTATTTGATTTCAGCTCTAAGGAATTTACCAGAGAGGAACTGATCAAAGCTCTTCATGATATGGCAAATGAGTATCATCAACTGTCCTTAGCATTCGATGAAGTCAGAGTCAAGCAAAAGGATCTGCAAGATACCTCAACTGAACCCTCCTGGGAACAATCAGTTGAGATAAACTGTTTTGAACATAGATTGCTGTACTCCGAACTGAGAATGAACAACTCAAGATCAATATCATGAATCTTACTACCGAAAAACATAACATGGATGAATTAGTAAGATCATGGAATAAATCTTCGAGCCTGTTGACAGAAATGAATGATTCACAAATACCTCTCCATGAAAAAACTGGTCTTGGATATGGTAAGACGGTGGAAACTGGTGAATCAAGTACTCTACCCAAACTGAACATGTGCAAAGGCAAATACAAAAACTTTGTACGAGAAGTTAGGGAAAATAAAAAATGAAAAACCTATCCTGATGACTTGGCAGCAAATAGAGCAGATGAACATAAAAATATTTGGTATCGGCTTCAATCCTCTGGAAGCTAAGGTAGAGACTGCTAAAAGTCCTGAACGGACTAATGCATATCAAGCTAACTCTATGAGAGGAAATCGAAGTCAATAACACAATCAACGTCCAGTTCAAAAGCGATATAGAAACTTCAAGGATACTGGAAAAGGCAAACAACATATGGTCTCACAAGCACATCACACTCCACCATCTAGAGCATCTAACTTAGTACACACCTATAGGAACACAGAAACTGGTACACTGGTTAAAGTATTCCAGGTTTGGGTTCCTAAAGGATTAATCCCTCGTGGACCCAAATAAATGTGGGTACCAAAAGTTATTCAACCTTGTGAATGCAGGTAGCAGGTACCAAGGAAAAGGAGGATGAATTATGGTAATTAGACAGTGGATGTTCAAGACACATGACTGGAAATGATAAACTACTGTCTGAACTCGTTAAATACCATGGTCCCACTATCACTTTTGGTGACAAATCAAAGGGTAAGACCATGGGTAAGGGTAAGATTATCCACGACAAAATTATCATTCAAGATGTTCTATTGGTTGAAGCTCTGAAATATAATTTAATCAGCATTAGTCAAATGTGTGACTATTGGCATTATGTTGAATTTTAAAAGCTAAACTGCATTGTTAAAGATGCCTCTGGTAACATTTTTTTGACAGGAAACAGATATGGAAACACATATAAAGTATGCTGGAACATTCAGTCTAGTAAACCAGTTTGCCTCGTAGCTTCCAATTCTAAGCGCAACTGGATTTGGCACAAGCTAATAAATCACCTTAACTTCAAATCAATTGCCAGTCTGAGTAAGCTCGAGCTAGTAACAGGCCTGCCTAAAATTGATTTTTCCAAAGACAAAGTTTGCTCAGCTTGTCAATTTGGGAAGCAAGTTAGGTCATATTTTAAAAACAAGGGTTATAACTCATCTTCTCGATGCTTGGAACTATTGCACATGGACTTATTTGGTCCAATTCCAGTAACAAGTTTAGGGGGAATGAGGTATACTCTTGTCATCATTGATGACTACTCACGTTTTACCTTAGTCATTTTATTAAAATCAAAAGACCAAACTGCTTCTCAACTAATCAAAATTTTTAAAAGACTTTTTAACGAAAAATCAAGTAAGATTGATAGAATCAGAAGTGACATAGGAACTGAATTTTTCAATCAAATTTTATCTTCTTTTTTAGAGCATTATGGAATCAAACATAAATTCTCAGCAGCTAGAACACCACAACAAAATGGTGTTGCAAAAAGGAAATATCGTACTCTTAAAGAAGCTGCGAGAACCATGTTAGCTGACTCCAAAGTTTCTCACTCTCTCGACAATGATGTCTCCTCTTTCCACGATCTCTCGGATGATGTGGTATTTCCTCAGTACGTGTTTGGATCTTTGATGAGACCTTGGTTCCTTTTCCTGAGCAACGGCACCAGTGTTGTCACAGTACACCGGTACTGGACCAACAGCTTAAGGAATTACGCCCAACTCTTGGACAAAATTCCTCATCCAAACGACCTATTTAGCAGCTGATGCTGAAATGTATTCTGCCTCAGTGTTGGAATCCGCTATTGTGTCCTGCTTGGAACTCTTCCAAGAGACATCACCGCCATTGAGCATGAATACAAATCCAGATGTTGACTTTGATTCATCCACGTGACTTTGGAAGCTAGAGTCGGTGTAGCCTTCCAATTTTAATTCTCTTCCTCCATAAACCATGAATACATTCTTAGTTCTTCGTAAGTACTTAAGAATATCCTTCACGTCTTTCCAATGCATTTGACCCGGATTGGCTTGATATATGCTCGTGACACTTAGAGCAAATGCCACATCCGGTCTGGTAGATATCATCCCATACATGATACTCCCTATGGCTGACGCATATGGTATGTGTGTCATTTTTTCTATCTCTTCGTCAGTCTTGGGAGACATAGACTTGGATAGATAAACTCCATGACATATAGGTAGATTTCCTCTCTTGGACTCATCCATAGAGAACCTTTTTAATATGGTGTCGATGTAGGTTTCTTGAGTGAGTCCTATCATTCTCTTAGATCTATCTCTATAGATCTGTATTCCTATAATATAAGACGCCTCAACCAAGTCCTTCATCGAGAATCTACCTGATAACCATACCTTTGTTGACTGAAACATCCCTACATCATTCCCAATGAGTAGGATGTCATCAACATAAAGTACTAAGAATGTCACAGCATCCTTAACTACTTTCTTATACACGCACGGTTCCTCCGGGTTCTTGATGAAACAAAAATCCTTTATTGTTTCATCAAATTTTTGGTTCCAACTTCATGGTGCTTGTTTGAGACCATAAATTGATCTTTGAAGCTTGCATACCTTATGATTGCTTCTCATAGATGTGAATCCCTCGGGCTGCATCATATAGATCTCTTCCTTAATGTTTCCATTAAGAAATGCAGTCTTCACATCCATTTTTCATATCTCATAGTCATACCAAGCTGCTATGGCAATAAGGATTCTTATGGACTTGAACATTGCGACTGGTGAAAAAGTTTTATCATAGTCAACTCCTTGTCTTTGAGTATAACCTTTTGCTACCAATCGTGCCTTGTAGGTCAGTACCTTACCATCATGCCCAAGTTTTCTCTTGTAGATCCATTTACACCCTATTGGAACAATTACATCGGGAGGAACTACTAAAGACCAAACTTGGTTTGTATGCATCGAGTCTATTTCCGACTACATAGCTTCAAGCCATAAATTCGAATCATCATCAAAAATTGCTTCCTTGAAGTTTCTTGGATCACATCCAATGTCGGGTTCACTTTGATCCCCTTCAAGAAGTAGACCATATCGAATAGGAGGTCTAGAAGTCCTCTCGGATCTTCTAGGAATAGGCGTGTCGTTTAATGGTTCCTGAGGTGTAGGATCGTTATTTTGTATCTTGGGTTCTTCTCGAATTTCTTCGAATTCCATCATCTTGCCTTTCTTATCAAGTAAGAACTCCTTCTCCATGAAGGTGGCATTCCTTGAAACAAACACTTTTGTTTCAGTAGGATGATAGAAATAATTTCCGATTGAATTCTTCGGATACCCTACAAAATAACATAAGGTGGATTGACTATCTAACTTATCTCCCACTATCTGCTTCACGTAAGCAGGACATCCCCAAATCCTCAAGTACGAATACTTAGGAGCTTTGCCATTCCATAACTCGTATGGAGTTTCATTCACTGCTTTGGTGTGGACATTATTTAACAACAATACCGTCGTTTCAAGTGCATAGCCCCAAAACGAAGGTGGGAGCTCAGTGAAGCTCATCATTGATCGAACCATGTCCAACAAAGTTTGATTGTGACGCTCTGAAACACCATTTAGCTGAGGTGTCATAGGAGGAGTCCACTGAGAGAAAATCTCATTCTCTTTTAGATAGCCCAAAAACTCGGTACTTAATTATTCTCCACCTCGATCCGATCGAAGTGCTTTAATACTCTTACCTAGTTTGTTTTCTACTTCAGCCTTGAATTCTTTGAACTTTTCAAATGATTCAGACTTATATTTCATCAAATATAAATACACATACCTATAATAATCATCAGTAAAGGTAATGAAGTAGGTGTGACCAAATTTAGTACCAATACTAAATGGGCCGCAAACATCTGTATGGATCAAATCTAACAGATTTTGACTACGCTCAGGTTTCCCTTTGAAAGGAGATTTAGTCATTTTTCCTTTTAGGCAGGACTCACAAGTAGGTAGAGAGTTAATATCAGACATATCAAACATGCCCTCTCCCACTAGCTTGTTCATCCTCCTTGAGTAAATATGACCTAGCCTAGCTAGCATGCCAAAGGTTTGCCGGGTTTTGACTATCGTTTTTCCTTTTATTTGTTGTTACCGGTTTATCAACATAATTAATTGGAACGTACTTTAATTTTAAGTTATATAGATCGTTTTCAAGTTGTCCATTTCCAATCAAACATTAATTCTTGTAAATATTGCAAATCTCATTCACAAAATTGCAAGAGAAACCATCTCTATCAAGCTTAGAAACAGAAATAATGTTTTTAACCAAATCTGGCACAAATAAAACATCTCTCAAAAATAGCTTAAAATCGTTTTGCAAAACTAAAAAAACGTCTCCCACAGCTTTGGCTTCAACTCTAGAACCATTTCCAAGCCTCAGCTGGGTCTCACCCATCCTAAGCTTACGACTTCTTATCATCACCTGCAAATTATTGCAAATTTGAGATCCACATCCGGTATCCAATATCTAAGAATTAGTATTAAGTGAAACATTTATTTCAATGTAAAACATACCCTTTGCAGTTCGCAACTGCTCTATGTATTCTTTGTAGTTACGTTTCCAATGATCGGGTTTCTTGCAGTAATGTCAAGCATCTTCATTCTTGTTCTCATTTGAAGCCTTTGTCTTGCTCTTCTTCTTTGGTACTATTTTCTTGGGTGGGGCATAACGTTTCTTACCCTTTCCATTTGCCCCCTTATTAGAGTTAGAAGAGGAGCCAACCAAGAGTACCGATTTATCCTTCTTTAGTATGGCCTCATATGTGACAAGCATATTGACCATCTCTTCAAGGGTGGCCTCTATCTTGTTCATATTAAGTTCATCACAAAACCGTCAAACGATGAAGGAAGAGAAAGAAGTAACAAGTCCGCATTGAGTTCGTGCTCCAATGTCAAATCGAGTGTTACCAATTTTTCAATGAGCTCAATCATGTGTACCCCATGCTCACGGACCGAAGTCCCATCTCGCATGCGGCATGTCATGAGCTTTTTGACGGTGGCATACCTCTCCGATCTTGACTGAGCTGCAAAAAGTTCCTTGAGGTTCTTGTGAATGTCAGCAGCATTCATGGAATCCTCAAATTGCCTCTGAAGTTCATCAGACATCGAAGCCTGCATGTAGCATTTGTCCTTGACATTATGGTCCCACAATTTTTCAAGTTTGGCCAACTCTTCCGGACTTGTATCAGTCGGGGCTTCCTTCGGAGGAGACTTTTCTAACACGTAAAAAGTCTTTTCCAAACTTAGAACAATCTTTAACTTACGGAACCATTCCGTATAGTTTGCGCCAATCAGTTTGTTTTGTTCGAGAATCGAAAATAGTGGATTGTGAATTCATTGTAATGAAATACTGAAAAGAAAAAAACAATAATCAGTGATTGCTTAATTAATTTACTAAGACATAAAATATGGCGAGATTTATTTTATGAATTTCACTCCCACTATTTTAACAATTTCACTACCCTCTAGTGAAACGAGAAACTATTTTCTTTAGTGGGAATATGGAGTCCAATTGACAAATCATAGTCCCGAATAATATCATCCAACCATAATTTTCAAAAGGTAGAGCCCAATTGCTTCCAAAGCAATCCCCATGTTTTTACCTCATGTCCAATAAGGGCCCAATAATATGACGCCGTTTATTGTGACATGTCAAGATGACCCATCAATATTAAGTTGTGATGGACGGTCGCCATGTGGATCCCCAATAATATGAGCCAATCCCATGGGAGTTCCATGACACATAGGTAGATGTCCTCTCTTGGACCCATCCATTGAAAACCTTTTCAATATGGTGTCGATGTAGGTTACTTGAGTGAGTCCTATCATTCTTTTAGATCTATCTCTATAGATCTGTATTCCTAGAATATAGGATGCCTCACGTAAGTCCTTCATCGAGAATCTACCTGATAACCATATCTTTGTTGACTGCAACATCCCTACGTCATTCCCCATGAGTAGGATGTCATCAACATAAAGTACTAAGAATGTCACCGCATCCTTAACTAATTTCTTGTACACGCATGGTTCCTCCGGGTTCTTGATGAAACCAAAGTCCTTTATTGTTTCATCAAATTTCTGGTTCCAACTTCTTGATGCTTGTTTGAGACCATAAATTGATCTCTGAAGCTTGCATACCTTATGCTCGCTTCCCATGGATGTGTATCCCTCAGGCTGCATCATATAGATTTCTTCCTTAATGTTTCCATTAAGAAATGCAGTCTTCACATCCATTTGTCATATCTCATTGTCATACCATGCTGCTATGGCAATTAGGATTCTTATGGACTTGAACATTGCGACTGGTGAAAAGGTTTCATCATAGTCAACTCCTTGTCTTTGAGTATAACCTTTTGCAACCAATCGTGCCTTGAAGGTCAGTACCTTTCCATCAGGCGCAAGTTTTCTCTTTGTATATCCATTTACACCCTATTGGAACAATTCCATCGGGAGGATCTACTAAAGACCAAACTTGGTTAGTATGCATCGAGTCTATTTCCGATTGCATAGCTTCAAGCTAAAAATTTGAATCCGCATAAGAAATTGCTTCCTTGAAGTTTCTTGGATCACATCCAATGTCGGGTTCATCTTGATCCCCTTCAAGAAGAAGACCATATCTAATAGGAAGTCTAGAAGTCCTCTCGGATCTTCTAGCAATAGGCGTGTATTGTGATGATTCTTGAGGTGTAGGATCGTTATTTTGTATCTCGGGTTCTTCTCAAATTTCTTCGAGTTCCATCATCTTGCCTTTCTTATCCAATAAGAACTCCTTCTCCAAGAAGGTGGCATTCCTTGAAACAAACACTTTTGTTTCATTAGGATGATAGAAATAATATCCGATTGAATTCTTCGGATACCCCACAAAATAACATAAGGAGGATCGACTATCGAACTTATCTTCCGCTGCCTGCTTCACATAAGCAGGACATCCCCAAATCCTCAAGTACGAATACTTAGGAGCTTTGCCATTACATAACTCGTATGGTGTCTTATCTACTGCTTTAGTGTGGACGTTGTTCAACAACAATACCGTCGTTTCAAGCGCGTAGCCCCAAAACAAAGGTGGAAGCTTTGAAGCTCATCATGGATCGAACCATGTCAAAGTTCGATTGCGACGCTCCAAAACACCATTCAGCTGAAGTGTCATAGGAGGAGTCCACTGAGAGAGAATCTCATTATCTTTTAGATAGTCCAAAAACTCGGTACTTAAGTATTTTACCTAGCTTGTTTTCTACTTCAGCCTTGAATTCTTTGAACCTTTCAAATGATTCAGACTTATATTTCATTAAATATAAATACCCATACCTTGAATAATCATCAGTAAAGGTAATGAAGTAGGTGTTGCCACATTTAGTACCAATCCTAAATGGACCGCAAACATCTGTATGGATCAAATCCAACAGATTTTGACTACGCTCAGGTTTCCCTTTGAAAGGAGATTTAGTCATTTTTCCCTTTAGGTAGGACTCACAAGTAGGTAGAGAGTTAATATCAGACATATCAAACATGCCCTCTCCCACTAGCTTGTTCATCCTCCTTGAGGAAATATGACCTAGCCTAGCATGCCAAAGGTTTGCCGGGTTTTGACTATCGTTTTTCCTTTTATTTGTTGTTACCGGTTTATCAACATAATTAATTGGAACGTCTTTTAATTTTAAGCTATATAGATCGTTTTCAAGTTGTCCGTTTCCAATCAAACATTCATTCTTGTAAATATTGCAAATCTCATTCGCAAAATTGCAAGAAAGACCATCTCTATCAAGAATAGAAATAAAAATAATGATTTAATGAAATATTGGTACAAATAAAAACATTTCTCTCAAATTATATCTTAAAATCGTATTGCAAAATTAAACAAATGTTTTCCATAGCTATGGATTCAACTCTGGAACCATTCCCGAGCCTTGACTGGGTCTCACACACCCTTAGCCTATTACTTCTTGTCATCATTTGCAACTCATTGCAAATGTGAGATCTACATCTGGTATCCAATATCCAAGAAGTAGTATTAAGAAAAACATTTATTTCAATGTAAAACATACCCTTTGCAGTTCGCAACTGCTCGAGGTATTCCTTGCAGTTACGTTTCCAATGACCGGGTTTCTTGCAGTGATGGCAAACTTGTTTAGACTTGTCCAATTTTGCATGTAACATTTGGCCTTGAGATCATGGTCCAACCATTTCTCTAGTTCGGCCAACCTTTCGGCAATTACATCAGTCGGGGCTGTTTTCGGAGAAGCCTTTTCTAACACTTAGAAAATCTTTTCCGAACTCAGGACAATCTTAACTTATGGAACCATTCCGTATAGTTGCGCTAGAAAGTTTTGTTTTGTTCGAGAATTGAAACATGTGGATTATGAAGATCATCATAATGATATACTGAGATGAAACAGACAATAATCAGTGATTGTTTAATTAATTTACTAAGACATAAAATATGGCGAATTTTAATTTTATGAATTACACTCCCACTATTTTAACGATTTCACTACCCTCTAGTGAAAACGGGAAACTGTTTTCCTTAGTGAGAACATGGAATCCAATTGACAAATCATGATCCCGAATAATATCAGCCAAACATAATTTTCAAAAGGTAGAGCCCAATTACTTCCAAAGTAAACCCCATGTTTTTACCTCATGTCCAATAAGGGCCCAATAATATGACGTCGTTTAATGTGACATGTCAAGATAACCTATCAATATTAAGTTGTGATGGACGGTCGCCATGTGGATCCCCAATAATATGAGTCAATCCCATGGGAGTTCCACCCAACTTACAACATGTGTCAATCCAATGTACAACTTTCCGACGAACGGGCCCCCCCAATAATATGAGCCGGACCGTATCCACGGGTAGCATCTCATACATTGATCGTTGATGGAAGGTAGGAATATTTAAACAATATTTAAATTCCCTTTTTATTAATCTTGATATCAATTTTAAATCATATTTAAAATGAGAGATTTTTAATTTTTAAAATTTGTCTCATCATGCAATTTATGTATGCTTGCGGGATTCATACAATTTAGTCTAAATATGCATACATCAATAATATCATATATTATTTAAGGATGATCGATCCCATTTACTAATCGACCCGTGATTGCCAATCACGAGTCTAAGTCCAATCCTAGGTGATATATAAGTATGCAATGCAATCTTATTACATTGAGCTTTCAATTTACATTTATTCGGTCTTCATTGTCTGCTGGGCTCACCTTGTATTCAAATCTTTGTCTCCCACTAAGTCTAATAAATTTACAATAAATTTCGATGACAAATATGGGATACATTTTAGGGTTGGGAACGGGCCATAAACCAGGCCCACTTTTTTTACATATGACAATCATATTGGGCTATAAACCAAGCCCATTAATAAAACCCAACAACAATAAGACAAATGTAAATCACCTAACATACACCTAAAATATTGGTCATGACAATCGATCATCTTTTATCCAATAATTAATTCAATAATTAAATAATTGGATAAACATGCAATGACATCATAATTAAAAGATAAAATCATATTCTATCTTATCCATCCATAAGATCATATCTTATCATCATTTGTACCAAAATAATTAATTTTATAAAATTCATTTAATGGATAAAATTTATAAATTTTCCAAAAATTCAAATTTATCCAAAAATCAATTTTAAAAATTTCGGACTCGAACAATTCGATCCGATGCCTCGTGAACCAATAAAATTTTTTTTTCGATCGGATCAAAAATTAGAATTTAAAAATATTAAAATTTTATTAAAAAAACAATTTTAATTTTTCGGGCTGCCCGGGACGTTCCCGGGCAGCCCCACCTCTACGTGGGACAGGGCTGCCCACGTGGAGTGTTGGGCAGCGCCGTGTGCTGCCCTGGGAAGCAACAATTGCTGCCCATGGGCAGCGATCTCGCTGCCCTCTTGCCCTTTTGGGCAGCGACGATCGCTGCCCGTATTGCCCTGTTTCCCGTCAAATTTTGATTTTTTTAAAAAATAGTTTTGTTTTCAAAAAACCGAGGCCAAAATTTTGTACAATCGATTAATTTAATCGTTTGATCTGAGCAACCTGGCTCTGATACCACTGTTGGAAAACTGTGTTCAGATCAATCAGAATTGATACCCGGTGCAGCGGAAGTTTAAAAATTTTATTTTATTATATGGAACGATTCCATATATGGGTATCAAAACTTTTACGATTAAATTTAATCAGAATTAAATTTTTACCTAGTCAAGCAAAAGCTTGATTGTGGACTCCAACAGAATTTAATCTGCTCTTCTTGTAAATCCCGGGAACCGATGACTATCACGATCTATCTCCGGAATTATGTCCACGAACGAAAAACAGAAACCCTCTGATTGATTGCACTAGAAATCAATCAGATGTTTATCGAAGAGAATAAACAGATTTGATCTGTTAATTCGGAATGTAATTTTTCCACAAAATCACAGACCGAATTTTCTCAAAAGGGACAGAGAAATTTTTGAAAATTCCCCTTGAATATTATGAGTGATTTTCGAAAATCTCAAGTATGGAATGCTTATAATTTTCGAACACTACTCCTTTATTTATAGATAATTTTTTGACTAGATTAAGTTATAATTATGTTAGGACTCTAACTCCTTAGGGCCCATAATCCATAACTTAAGCCCCAACAAGCCAAGACTGTTATTATAAAAATTAATATAAAATTCATCATGACTCCGATTGATAAACTGATTTTACCAATGCACACAGAAACCATTTATGCATCTTTTAAAGTCAATATAATTTTTCTGAATCCGAATTCAGTGATTTCCAAAAATGCCCATCCCTATGTCATTTTAGGAAATTCCAATCCCTTTTAATTAAGAAGTCCAACTTCTCTTTTCATTAAATTTAACTCTTTAAATTTAACTATCTCAACGGGGTTTAGTAATCCATTACTTGTGTGACCCTCAATGGTTCAGGGATACAGCTAGCCGTGGGCTCACAACTCCTTGTGACTCGGAACAACAATTTCCGACTTACCCATCGAATCATGGTAAGAGCGTCTAGCAACATCGCCCCATGATTCCCTAGGTATCACTGATAGCGCCTGCAAGAACCAGTAGATTTTGGTTAGCGTACAGTACGGTCCCTTCATCCATATATACCGATCGAATCAACAACCATTGGTGCATCGAGAGTCGTTCGAGATTCGATAACTATGCATTACATCTTGGAGATCAAATAGTGACATCGCATGTGTTACTAGGATAACCCATTAACCTAAAACACATCATGTACTCTGGCCAGAGATTCTTCACACTAATATCTCCTCAGATCGCATAGGATATCCACACTCGCAAGTATGTGGTGAATCCTTGACAACAAAGCATCGACTCCTATATGTGTCGTAACTGTACCCAATCCTGACACCTGATGACCCCAATAGAGTTGGTAAACGAGTCAAAGTACAGTACTAGCATATAGAGTCTCAATGATGTTTCAAGTAATAAGGACTAATGGTGTACAACCAAAACCGCGGACTTTATCCACTCGATATGTGATAACCACTTGGAAAGTCCGGATAGGGTAGTTCGATCATTCATCGTATGAATATACATTTGCATGCTTTGAACATCTCTATGTTCCATACCAATGAAACGTGGTACTCGGCATCGCAAATGCTAGTCTCAATCTCGAGCGATCCTTATCCTTATTAGCGAACGACTCAATTGACTAGGAACTGTTTAGAATATACAATGATTATAAGATGTGTTTCATGATAGCCATCCCAATGTACTATCACATCTTACATGCACTCTAGTATATTCAAGGTCTTCATCTAAACAACAATAGTATATCACAATATAACAATATGTTGAAAGATAAAGTAAATGCCATGATAAAAGTGTAAATTATATTAAACAAAGATTGTTTAAAAATAGAGTCATCAAAGCCCTCAGCCACAATTTGGTTATCCGGGCACCCACTCTTTCAGATGTTCCATCCGAGCTATATACGAGGGGATTGAAATTCGAATCCTATCTTTAGTTATAGCTAAGTCTGCGTCTGCGGATAAAATGGGGCAAAATAAATAAATAAAAATTGGGTGCAAAATTCGGTAATTTTATGAAAAATAAATTATGAAATAATTTGAAAAGTCCTTTTGATCTTAGTTAGTAGAAGTTGAACTTGGTTGACGGTGTTTTGAAACTAAAGAGCGGAGTTGATGATTCTATGAAACGAACTTGTTGCATTAGTGGATCGAAAGCTAGGTGGATAGACATGATTGGTAATTCACACATGCACGAGAACTCTTGAGAAATTTAACTATACATGGATTATTTGTTGGATGTCGGAGGCCAATTGGTTTGTTTAATTGATGTTATCTTTGTTGGTGAGGTGAAATGTTGGTTCGTTGGATTATTTTTAATAGTTTTTTTCGGAACTAGCAAAAGTCTATGTTTGGGGGTATTTGATAAGTGTACTTTATACACTTAAATTAATTATGATTTTTGTTGTTAATTGTTGGTTTCAAGCAGATTTATGCGCGAGTTTTGTTGTTTTTGTGTTTGTAGAAAATTATTGAATTATTGTGGGAAGAAGAAGAAAAATGAGAATTGAGAAGAGAAAAGAATTAAAATGAAAGAAGAAGCTGTAAGAAAAGGAAGAAAAGAAAAGAAACGAGAAGAGGCTATTGGGCTTTTCTATTGGGCCTTAAGGGAATATTTAGCGTTAAAGAAGCGCTAAAGAAGAAGAAAGAGAGGCGCAATCGCGTTTGTTATGTGAATATGGATTTGAGAAACCAAGACATATGCGCGCCCGCTCCTACCAACTGAGTGCCCGCCCCGTTGCCAAAAATCAGAGTTCTAATTATTTCGGCAAGTATTTTCTTGGGCTTTCTTAGTGGGATTTTCTGCACTATATAAAAAGGATTTTATAATCAGAAAGAGGGGGCTGACACACACGCATAACGGCCGCAATACTTCAGAGAAAAAGAATTTTTGAGATTTGATCGTGATTTCTGAGGAAGAATTTGTGCTTTATCGTGAAGAAAAAATACGGAGATCGGGAGTCCAGACACGACATCGCATTGAAGGATTTGTTTTCTTTATATTTTAGTTACTAAATTTTGATTTGATGTCTGGATTTTTGAATATGATTTGTTTTATTCAGAATTTTATTATGAACTAAATTTTTAGAGTCTAGAGGTCAGATGGAACCTGGTGTAGACGCAAGTATGAATTTTTGATTTTATTATATTGAATTCTTCTAGATTAATTGTTTTTTTCTAGATTTGAATGTCTTTTCAATTACCTGATCAATAATTGAATTGTAATATTTATTTGAAAACTGGCACTCGGGAGAGGAGATTTTGAATAGGACCAATTGAAATAACACTGTTAATTATTTATATAGCTCGGGAGAGTGTATAATTTTAACAGAGCTTTTAAAAAGAACATTGTTTTGCATAGATCACTGCAAGTAGATTCTTAATAAGGATATTGGAATTGAATTATAGTTGATAAATATTATTTGTTACTCGGGAGAGGGGAATAATACACTTAAGTGTTCTTGGCTATTAATTGACAAAAATTCATGAAAATAAATTAATGAGGATTGATTGTTGTTGAAACCAGGTGAAATCTAAACCTCTAGACCATTTTTCTCTGATTGGTATCTATTTGAAAGTTGTGTGCGTGCTATCAAAATTCATTGATTATTTTATTTTTCTGAAAAAATTCTGAGATTGTGATTTTCTAGATAAAATTTAGACTATTTTAATTACAAGTACTGAATATTTCATTTTACTCCTCGTGAGATCGACACTTTCTTTATCACTATATTAAAACTTGACACTCGTGCACTTGCGAGCAATTTTCACAACAGTTATATATCCTTCGAACAATATAAACACCAACGATGTATCTTCCTATTGTATTCAAAATTCCCTCTCTCGAGTGATGAATTTGAAACAATAAATCATTCAATCTATGGTCAGTAAATTGAAAGTATTAAAAATATAAAGAAAAAAAACAAGAGGGACTTGGAGATAAATCCCCAATCAAAAACACAACTCAATGATCAGTCCATGTGTCATAAATTTGTATTTTGCAGTCCGCAATGGTACAAATCTTTGTTTCCACTACCTATTGCACATTTTATCTCATTTTCCCTTTAAATTTTATTTTATTTACATTCTTAATTTTATTTCCTCTTTATCCACGTCACTTTTCTTCCCCTTCCTCAATTCCATTCTCACGTAACCACCCATTTGCATCTCTTATATCCCTCTCCCGATTCCTATCTTCCGCCGAGATAGTTAAATCTCTCTCTGCCGATTTATATCTCTTCTCCTCAAAGTCGAGGCCACACAAAATCCAGTGGTCATAGGAACCCATCGACTTGCGATGCCTGTGGATGACGATTTGGAAATGAGTGAAGACGAACTGATGCAAAGCAAGCGAGAGAAAGTGAGTTTCTTCTTTATTGTTTATTTTTTTCAATTTGGAGTTTCTTTTTATTTGTTTTTTTTTCAATTTGGTCAATGTTTCATGAGATTTGTGCTGGATTGTTTTAATTTTCTTAGATTCTTGGAAATCAATTTTTAAACCAATTGTGTATCCAGTTTTGAAAATTTATTTGTAAGCTTCACAGTTCAAACCAGATTAAGTCAATAATTTATTTGGAGAAAAATATGTATATTTGGGTGATTATGATGCTCACGAAAGGAGTGCAATCTTTTTTTTTATCAACACTTTAATTCAAGATGCATGATTGGCGTAGGAATGAACTAGGGTTGTCAAAATGCATATGGATATGGGGTTGTCAAAATGGATATAATACTAAAATAAAAGAAGTTAAAATAGACAAAATACTAAAACACGATATTATTGCACACAACTCTAATTTTTTTTTATTTATGAAAGATCGTATGTACAGAAAACAAATGCATTAATTCAAAAAAAAATGTATAAGGTGGTTAAATTTTAATTTGTTATTAATATATTTGTTGACTTGTTATGGAACGTGCTTTTATTTATACATCTTGCATTTGGTTATGATGTTGAATTTTAACTTTTCTAAATGGTTATCATTGTTGATTTTAGAATTTTCATGAAAATTAATTATTTTGTGCGATGGTTTAGTACCTAGATTGACTACTCAGAGACTTGTCACTAGTTTGGTAAATGGTTATCATTGTTGATTTTAGAACTTTCTATTTATAAATTTTTTGAATCTCATATAGATTTGGTGTGCCACTAGTTTGGTGACCTTTGATCCCATAAAAAATTCACTAATTTGGTTTTTTTTCTATTTATAAATTTTTTTAGTAATGAATGCATTCATGAAATATTGGGTTGTTTTTTAAATGAAAATTGACCATAATATTTAACTTTTTATTGCTACTCAAAGAAGGATTTTCAAAGAGAGAAGTGGATTTTCTATGTCATTCGAAATTGTGTTTTATTTTGATAACCCATTGATAGAAAAAGAATTCAATCAAAATAAAATTGGCAATCAAGATATGCATACAATTGATATTATTTTTTATTATCCTAATTTTGTTTTATGTTTATTATTTATGTTGGGTGTTTGTATAGATGTTGAGAAATTTAGTTTTGGTATTTACAAACGAAAGCCAAACTAATAGAGCAACCACAAAAGGGCTAAATTGGTATTCGGAAATTATGACGTCATTATCAACGACCACATGAATTAGGGATGCAGTTACCTTGCTAAACTGAATCGCTAAACCGAATCACCAACAACCGCGCTCAACTAGCTAAAGGAATGCAAATTAGTTTACCTTGCTAAACTGAATCCATCAGTTTACCCCTACCAAACTGACTGCATCAGTTTATCCACAACAGTTTACTACCATGCCATTTCTGGATAAGATCAGTCCATACTCTGACAACTCTGCATAAGGTAGTGCCGCGATACTAAGGGAATGTCGGCTCCAGAAATCGTTGATGATAGTGACAAATCCAACGGGAATAATTTAAATCCTATCTGAAGGATAATTTGAATTTATGACCGTTGGCAAAACCAAAGGGTATAAATAGAGATCTTGATCAATCTCAGAAAGAACTGATGTTCTGAAACTCTGTCATTCTTGCGAAAATACTAAAATCTTTTTACGCTCAAGATTTGATCAAGAAACTCAAAGCACAAACGTTCAAAGCATTATTCTGATCATTGAAGGGTCAATATTTGTGCTAAGGATTTCGAGTTGTATTCATTCTATTGTACTATCAATCTAGGAGGACTGAAACTAAGGTGTTATACTAGGAGTTCTTGTTTAGGCGGTGTCTAAGTCCTAAACTGGATTGGGTTTGTGCAAATTACTTGTATAAATCAAAGTCTTCTAGTGATATCCTTTCGAGGTGGAAGAAGGGGTGACGTAGGAGTGTTTGAAATCTCCGAACATCCATAAACAATTACTTGTGTCATTTTAGTTTACTCACCATTATCACACCCACCCTAAAATAAACTTCACTCAGTGTTTTAAATCTGCAGCTTGACATATTTCCGCACATACTTTGTTTTCCAAACTGCATCTGACACTAACATAAGCCTTGAACTCATTCATTAAACTGATCGAGTTCAATATTTCCTACTAAACTTCTTGAAAGTATATTCACCCCCCTCTAGACTTTCAACCGATCCTAACAAGTGGTATCAGAGAGGTTATTATCTTACTCTTAAAACACTGCACCAAAATGACTTCGTTCAGCAAAATTCCTATGTTCTCAAAAGAAGACTTTGATGACTGGAAGATTCGTATGCAAGCACACCTATCAGCACTAGATGATGACATTTGGTTTGTCATCACTGATGGACCTCTTGAAATCATCAAGATCAATACTGCTATAGCTCTCTCTGGAGGAGGTCCACAGTACATTGAGAACCAAGAATCGAATGGACTTCTTAAGACAAAAAGAAGGCAAATCTGGACAATGTGGCTAAAGATATCTTGTATAAAACTCTTGACAATAATACCTTTAGCAAAATCAAGACATGCAAAACTGGAAAAGAAATTTGGGAGAAGTTGATTCAACTCTGTGAAAGAAATGAACAGACGAAGGAAAACAAACTGTCTGTCTCCACTCAAAAATTTGACAACATCAGGATGAAACCAGGTGAATCAATGATAGAATTTGATGAAAGAGTAAGCAACATTGTTATTGAGCTTAATGTATTGGGAAAAACATATCCCAACAGGGAAGTTATTCTCAAGGTAATTCGAGGCCTTCCCAAAGAATGGGATGTGAAGACAATGGCCATGAGAGAATCGAAGGACTTGAACAAACTAGAGCTGCATGACTTGTTTCCAGATTTAAAGGCCTATGAATTCGAGTTGCAAACTCGAGAAGAAGATCATTCTACCTCACAATTGAACAAGGCCTTGACTGCAGTTAAAATAGAGTCACCAGCTAAATCAAAAAAATTAGCAGAACAACTGAGCAGTAATGCCATGTACTTGTTTGTGAAGAAATTTGGCAAATTCATCAGAAGAAACCAAGAAGGATCCTACAGAAGAAATTTCCAAAATAAAGATGCAGTCGAAGAACCAAGAAGTTGCTTCAACTGTGGGAAAACATGACATTTTATTGCTGACTGTCCCAAACCGAAGAACTTTGACAAAAAGAAAAGTTCAAGGGATGACAGAAACACTTCGAGACAGAAACATGAAGCATTGGTTGCAAAGGACAGCAAAACCAAGTGGGTAGAAACAGATAGTGATTTAGAGGAATCCAATTGTTCCTCCAGTTCCAGTGATGATGAAGAAGAGGTCAAGTGTCTTATGGCAAATGATCGTGAGCTTCCATCCACTAATGAACAGGTATTTGATTTCAGCTCTAAGGAATTTACCAGAGAGGAACTGATCAAAGCTCTTCATGATATGGCAAATGAGTATCATCAACTGTCCTTAGCATTCGATGAAGTCAGAGTCAAGCAAAAGGATCTGCAAGATACCTCAACTGAACCCTCCTGGGAACAATCAGTTGAGATAAACTGTTTTGAACATAGATTGCTGTACTCCGAACTGAGAATGAACAACTCAAGATCAATATCATGAATCTTACTACCGAAAAACATAACATGGATGAATTAGTAAGATCATGGAATAAATCTTCGAGCCTGTTGACAGAAATGAATGATTCACAAATACCTCTCCATGAAAAAACTGGTCTTGGATATGGTAAGACGGTGGAAACTGGTGAATCAAGTACTCTACCCAAACTGAACATGTGCAAAGGCAAATACAAAAACTTTGTACGAGAAGTTAGGGAAAATAAAAAATGAAAAACCTATCCTGATGACTTGGCAGCAAATAGAGCAGATGAACATAAAAATATTTGGTATCGGCTTCAATCCTCTGGAAGCTAAGGTAGAGACTGCTAAAAGTCCTGAACGGACTAATGCATATCAAGCTAACTCTATGAGAGGAAATCGAAGTCAATAACACAATCAACGTCCAGTTCAAAAGCGATATAGAAACTTCAAGGATACTGGAAAAGGCAAACAACATATGGTCTCACAAGCACATCACACTCCACCATCTAGAGCATCTAACTTAGTACACACCTATAGGAACACAGAAACTGGTACACTGGTTAAAGTATTCCAGGTTTGGGTTCCTAAAGGATTAATCCCTCGTGGACCCAAATAAATGTGGGTACCAAAAGTTATTCAACCTTGTGAATGCAGGTAGCAGGTACCAAGGAAAAGGAGGATGAATTATGGTAATTAGACAGTGGATGTTCAAGACACATGACTGGAAATGATAAACTACTGTCTGAACTCGTTAAATACCATGGTCCCACTATCACTTTTGGTGACAAATCAAAGGGTAAGACCATGGGTAAGGGTAAGATTATCCACGACAAAATTATCATTCAAGATGTTCTATTGGTTGAAGCTCTGAAATATAATTTAATCAGCATTAGTCAAATGTGTGACTATTGGCATTATGTTGAATTTTAAAAGCTAAACTGCATTGTTAAAGATGCCTCTGGTAACATTTTTTTGACAGGAAACAGATATGGAAACACATATAAAGTATGCTGGAACATTCAGTCTAGTAAACCAGTTTGCCTCGTAGCTTCCAATTCTAAGCGCAACTGGATTTGGCACAAGCTAATAAATCACCTTAACTTCAAATCAATTGCCAGTCTGAGTAAGCTCGAGCTAGTAACAGGCCTGCCTAAAATTGATTTTTCCAAAGACAAAGTTTGCTCAGCTTGTCAATTTGGGAAGCAAGTTAGGTCATATTTTAAAAACAAGGGTTATAACTCATCTTCTCGATGCTTGGAACTATTGCACATGGACTTATTTGG
Organism: Henckelia pumila; assembly: GCF_033568475.1. Taxonomy (NCBI): domain Eukaryota; kingdom Viridiplantae; phylum Streptophyta; class Magnoliopsida; order Lamiales; family Gesneriaceae; genus Henckelia; species Henckelia pumila. The sequence continues at coordinate 37,744,702 of NC_133123.1, read as the reverse complement.
TCCAATTCCAGTAACAAGTTTAGGGGGAATGAGGTATACTCTTGTCATCATTGATGACTACTCACGTTTTACCTTAGTCATTTTATTAAAATCAAAAGACCAAACTGCTTCTCAACTAATCAAAATTTTTAAAAGACTTTTTAACGAAAAATCAAGTAAGATTGATAGAATCAGAAGTGACATAGGAACTGAATTTTTCAATCAAATTTTATCTTCTTTTTTAGAGCATTATGGAATCAAACATAAATTCTCAGCAGCTAGAACACCACAACAAAATGGTGTTGCAAAAAGGAAATATCGTACTCTTAAAGAAGCTGCGAGAACCATGTTAGCTGACTCCAAAGTTTCTCACTCTCTCGACAATGATGTCTCCTCTTTCCACGATCTCTCGGATGATGTGGTATTTCCTCAGTACGTGTTTGGATCTTTGATGAGACCTTGGTTCCTTTTCCTGAGCAACGGCACCAGTGTTGTCACAGTACACCGGTACTGGACCAACAGCTTAAGGAATTACGCCCAACTCTTGGACAAAATTCCTCATCCAAACGACCTATTTAGCAGCAGCTGATGCTGAAATGTATTCTGCCTCAGTGTTGGAATCCGCTATTGTGTCCTGCTTGGAACTCTTCCAAGAGACATCACCGCCATTGAGCATGAATACAAATCCAGATGTTGACTTTGATTCATCCACGTGACTTTGGAAGCTAGAGTCGGTGTAGCCTTCCAATTTTAATTCTCTTCCTCCATAAACCATGAATACATTCTTAGTTCTTCGTAAGTACTTAAGAATATCCTTCACGTCTTTCCAATGCATTTGACCCGGATTGGCTTGATATATACTCGTGACACTTAGAGCAAATGCCACATCCGGTCTGGTAGATATCATCCCATACATGATACTCCCTATGGCTGACGCATATGGTATGTGTGTCATTTTTTCTATCTCTTCGTCAGTCTTGGGAGACATAGACTTGGATAGATAAACTCCATGACATATAGGTAGATTTCCTCTCTTGGACTCATCCATAGAGAACCTTTTTAATATGGTGTCGATGTAGGTTTCTTGAGTGAGTCCTATCATTCTCTTAGATCTATCTCTATAGATCTGTATTCCTATAATATAAGACGCCTCAACCAAGTCCTTCATCGAGAATCTACCTGATAACCATACCTTTGTTGACTGAAACATCCCTACATCATTCCCAATGAGTAGGATGTCATCAACATAAAGTACTAAGAATGTCACAGCATCCTTAACTACTTTCTTATACACGCACGGTTCCTCCGGGTTCTTGATGAAACCAAAATCCTTTATTGTTTCATCAAATTTTTGGTTCCAACTTCATGGTGCTTGTTTGAGACCATAAATTGATCTTTGAAGCTTGCATACCTTATGATTGCTTCTCATAGATGTGAATCCCTCGGGCTGCATCATATAGATCTCTTCCTTAATGTTTCCATTAAGAAATGCAGTCTTCACATCCATTTTTCATATCTCATAGTCATACCAAGCTGCTATGGCAATAAGGATTCTTATGGACTTGAACATTGCGACTGGTGAAAAAGTTTTATCATAGTCAACTCCTTGTCTTTGAGTATAACCTTTTGCTACCAATCGTGCCTTGTAGGTCAGTACCTTACCATCAGACCCAAGTTTTCTCTTGTAGATCCATTTACACCCTATTGGAACAATTACATCGGGAGGAACTACTAAAGACCAAACTTGGTTTGTATGCATCGAGTCTATTTCCGACTGCATAGCTTCAAGCCATAAATTCGAATCATCATCAGAAATTGCTTCCTTGAAGTTTCTTGGATCACATCCAATGTCGGGTTCACTTTGATCCCCTTCAAGAAGTAGACCATATCGAATAGGAGGTCTAGAAGTCCTCTCGGATCTTCTAGGAATAGGCGTGTCGTTTAATGGTTCCTGAGGTGTAGGATCGTTATTTTGTATCTTGGGTTCTTCTCGAATTTCTTTGAATTCCATCATCTTGCCTTTCTTATCAAGTAAGAACTCCTTCTCCATGAAGGTGGCATTCCTTGAAACAAACACTTTTGTTTCAGTAGGATGATAGAAATAATTTCCGATTGAATTCTTCGGATACCCTACAAAATAACATAAGGTGGATCGACTATCTAACTTATCTCCCACTGTCTGCTTCACGTAAGCAGGACATCCCCAAATCCTCAAGTACGAATACTTAGGAGCTTTGCCATTCCATAACTCGTATGGAGTTTCATTCACTGCTTTGGTGTGGACATTATTTAACAACAATACCGTCGTTTCAAGTGCATAGCCCCAAAACGAAGGTGGGAGCTCAGTGAAGCTCATCATTGATCGAACCATGTCCAACAAAGTTTGATTGTGACGCTCTGAAACACCATTTAGCTGAGGTGTCATAGGAGGAGTCCACTGAGAAAAAATCTCATTCTCTTTTAGATAGCCCAAAAACTCGGTACTTAATTATTCTCCACCTCGATCCGATCGAAGTGCTTTAATACTCTTACCTAGTTTGTTTTCTACTTCAGCCTTGAATTCTTTGAACTTTTCAAATGATTCAGACTTATATTTCATCAAATATAAATACACATACCTATAATAATCATCAGTAAAGGTAATGAAGTAGGTGTGACCAAATTTAGTACCAATACTAAATGGGCCGCAAACATCTGTATGGATCAAATCTAACAGATTTTGACTACGCTCAGGTTTCCCTTTGAAAGGAGATTTAGTCATTTTTCCTTTTAGGCAGGACTCACAAGTAGGTAGAGAGTTAATATCAGACATATCAAACATGCCCTCTCCCACTAGCTTGTTCATCCTCCTTGAGTAAATATGACCTAGCCTAGCTAGCATGCCAAAGGTTTGCCGGGTTTTGACTATCGTTTTTCCTTTTATTTGTTGTTACCGGTTTATCAACATAATTAATTGGAACGTACTTTAATTTTAAGTTATATAGATCGTTTTCAAGTTGTCCATTTCCAATCAAACATTAATTCTTGTAAATATTGCAAATCTCATTCACAAAATTGCAAGAGAAACCATCTCTATCAAGCTTAGAAACAGAAATAATGTTTTTAACCAAATCTGGCACAAATAAAACATCTCTCAAAAATAGCTTAAAATCGTTTTGCAAAACTAAAAAAACGTCTCCCACAGCTTTGGCTTCAACTCTAGAACCATTTCCAAGCCTCAGCTGGGTCTCACCCATCCTAAGCTTACGACTTCTTATCATCACCTGCAAATTATTGCAAATTTGAGATCCACATCCGGTATCCAATATCTAAGAATTAGTATTAAGTGAAACATTTATTTCAATGTAAAACATACCCTTTGCAGTTCGCAACTGCTCTATGTATTCTTTGTAGTTACGTTTCCAATGATCGGGTTTCTTGCAGTAATGTCAAGCATCTTCATTCTTGTTCTCATTTGAAGCCTTTGTCTTGCTCTTCTTCTTTGGTACTATTTTCTTGGGTGGGGCATAACGTTTCTTACCCTTTCCATTTGCCCCCTTATTAGAGTTAGAAGAGGAGCCAACCAAGAGAACCGATTTATCCTTCTTTAGTATGGCCTCATATGTGACAAGCATATTGACCATCTCTTCAAGGGTGGCCTCTATCTTGTTCATATTAAGTTCATCACAAAACCGTCAAACGATGAAGGAAGAGAAAGAAGTAACAAGTCCGCATTGAGTTCGTGCTCCAATGTCAAATCGAGTGTTACCAATTTTTCAATGAGCTCAATCATGTGTACCCCATGCTCACGGACCGAAGTCCCATCTCGCATGCGGCATGTCATGAGCTTTTTGACGGTGGCATACCTCTCCGATCTTGACTGAGCTGCAAAAAGTTCCTTGAGGTTCTTGTGAATGTCAGCAGCATTCATGGAATCCTCAAATCGCCTCTGAAGTTCATCAGACATCGAAGCCTGCATGTAGCATTTGTCCTTGACATTATGGTCCCACAATTTTTCAAGTTTGGCCAACTCTTCCGGACTTGTATCAGTCGGGGCTTCCTTCGGAGTAGACTTTTCTAACACGTAAAAAGTCTTTTCCGAACTTAGAACAATCTTTAACTTACGGAACCATTCCGTATAGTTTGCGCCAATCAGTTTTTTTTGTTCGAGAATCGAAAATAGTGGATTGTGAATTCATTGTAATGAAATACTGAAAAGAAACAAACAATAATCAGTGATTGCTTAATTAATTTACTAAGACATAAAATATGGCGAGATTTATTTTATGAATTTCACTCCCACTATTTTAACAATTTCACTACCCTCTAGTGAAAACGAGAAACTATTTTCTTTAGTGGGAATATGGAGTCCAATTGACAAATCATAGTCCCGAATAATATCATCCAACCATAATTTTCAAAAGGTAGAGCTCAATTGCTTCCAAAGCAATCCCCATGTTTTTACCTCATGTCCAATAAGGGCCCAATAATATGACGCCGTTTATTGTGACATGTCAAGATGACCCATCAATATTAAGTTGTGATGAACGGTCGCCATGTGGATCCCCAATAATATGAGCCAATCCCATGGGAGTTCCACCAAACTTACAACATGTGTCGATCCAATGTACAGCTTTCCGATGAACGAGCCCCCCCAATAATATGAGCCGGACCGTGCCCGCGGGTATCATCTCATACATTGATCGTTGATGGAAGGTAGGAACATTTAAACAATATTTAAATTCCCTTTTGTTTATCTTGATATCAATTTTAAATCATATTTAAAATGAGAGATTTTTAATTTTGAAAACTGTCTCATCATGCAATATTTGTATGCTTGCGGGATTCATGCAATTTAGTCTAAACATGCATACAACAATAATATCATATATTATATTAAGGATGATCGATGCCTAGATCTAATCGACCCGTGTTTCCAATCACGAGTCTATGTCCAATCCTAGGTGATATGCAAGTATGCAATGCAATCCTATTACATTGAGCTCCAATTTACATTTCTTCGGTTTTTATTGTCTGCTGGCCCACCATTGTCTTCAAATCTTTATCTCCCACTATGTCTAATAAATTTACAATAAATTTCGATGACAAGTAGGGGATATATATTTAAGGGTGGGAACGAGACATAAACCAGGACCACTTTTTATTACAAATGACAATTCAAATTGGGTCATAAACCAATCCCATTAATAAAACTCAACAACAATAAAACCAAATGTAAACAACCTAACATACACCTACGAAATTGGTCATGGCAATCGATCATCCTTTTATCCAATAATTAATTCAATAATTAAATAATTGGATAACATGCAATGGCAACATAATTAAAATATAAAATCAAATTTTATCTAATATATTCATAAGATCATATCTTATCATCAATTGTACCAAAATAATTAATTTTATAAAATCTAATATAACGGATAAAATTTATAAATTTTCCCAAAATTCAAATTTATCCAAAAATTAATTTTAAAAATTTCGGAATCAAACAATTTGACCCGATGCCTCGTGGACCAATTAAAACAATTTTCGATAGAACCAAAAACTAAAATTTCAAAAATCTAAAATTCTTTTAAAAAATCAAATTTTAATTTTTCGGGCTGCCCGGTACGTTCCCGGGCAGCCCCGCCTCCACGTGGGATAGGGCTGCCCACATGGAGCTGGGCAGCGACAATCGCTGCCCTGGGTAGCACACAGCGCTGCCCTAGGAAGCGACGATCGCAGCCCCGGGCAGCGATCCAATCGCTGCCCTTGATGCCCTTCTTAGATATTTTAAAAAAATTTATTTTGTTTCAAAAACCGAGGCTAAAAATTTTGTACAGTCGATTAATGTTAATCGTTTGATCTGAGAACAACCTGTCTCTGACGCCACTGTTGGAACATGTTTCAGATCAGTGTGATCTGATACCCGGAGTAGCGGAATTTTAAAATTTTTATTTTTTTATATGGAACGATTCCATATCGTGGGTATCAAATCCTAACGATTAAAATTAACATGTAAAATAATAATAACAATTATAATTTTACCTCTTCAAGCTATGGCTTGATTATGGATACCAACAGAATTTTCTGCTCTTGTTGTAAATCCCAGGAACTGATGACTCGCTCGATCAATCTCCTGAATTAGGTCCACGAACAGAAAACTAAAACCCTCTGATTGATTGCACTAGAAATCAATCAGATGTTTATCGAAGAGATTAAACAGATTTGATCTGTCAATTCAAAATGTAATTTTTCAAAAAAATCACAGACTGAATTCTCTCAAAAAGGATAAGGGAATTTCGAAAATCCCCTTAGAAAATATATTGTGATTTTTGAAAATTTCAATGTTGGAATGATACTTTTTTTTGAAAATTACATATATATATATTTATAACTCTAGACTGGATTAAGTTATATGTCTATTAGGACAATAACTCCTTAGGGCCCATAATCCATAACTTAAGCCCAACAAGCCAAGCCTGTTATTATAGAAATTAATATAAAATTCATCATGACTCCGATTGATAAACTGATTTTACCAATGTGCACAGAAACCATTTCTGCACCTTTTAAAGTCAAGATAATTTTTCTGAATCCGAATTCAATGATTTCCAAAAATGTTCATCCCTATGTCATTTTAGGAACTTCCACTACCTTTAGTTAAGAAGTCCAATTTTTCTTTCGCTAAATTCAACTCTTTAAATTTAACTATCTCAACGGGGATTAGTAATCCATTACTTGTGTGACCCTTAATGGTTCAGGGATACAGCTAGCCCTGGGCTCACAACTCCTTGTGACTCGGAACAATAATTTCCGACTTACCCATCGAATCATGGTAAGAGCGTCTAGCAACATCGCCCCATGATTCCCTAGGTATCACTGATAGTGCTTGCAAGAACCAGTAGGTTTTGGTTAGCATACAGTACGGTCTCTTCATCCATATATCCCGATCGAATCAACAACCATTGGTACATCGAGAGTCGTTCGAGATTCGATAACTATGCAATGCATCTTGAAGATCAAATAGTGACATCGCATGTGCTACTAGGAAACCAAGTAACCTAAAGCACATCATATACTCTGGCCAGAGATTTGTCACACTAATATCTCCTCAGATCGCATAGGATATCCACACTCGCAAGTGTGTGGTGAATCCTTGACAACAAAGCATCGACTCATATATGTGTCGTAACTGTACCCAATCTCGACACCTGATGACCCTCATAGAGTCGGTAAACGAGTCAAAGTACAGTACTCCCATATAGAGTCTCCATGATGTTTCAATTAGTAAGGACAATGGTGTACAACCAAAACCTCGAACTTATCCACTCAATTAATGATAACCACTTAGAAAGTCCGGATAGGATAGTTCGATCATTCATCATATGAATATCCATTTGCATGCCTTGAACATCTCTATGTTCCATACCAATGAAACGTGGTACTAGGCATCGTAAATTCTAGTCTCAATCTTGAGCGATCCTTATCCTTATTTGCGGACAGCTCAATTGATTAGGAACTGTTTAGAATATACAATGATTATAAGATGTGTTTCATGATAGTCATCCCAATGTACTATCACATCTTACATGCACTCTAGTATATTCAAGGTCTTCATCTAAACATCGTATAGTATGTCACAACATAATAATATGATAAAAGATAAAATAATGTCATTATAAAAATGTAAATTATATTAAACAAAGATTGTTTACATATAGAGTCATCAAAGCCCTTAGCCACAAGTTGGCTAATCGGGCACCCACTCTTTCAGATAAAGAGCTGCAAGAACCAATAACTGAATCTTCCCCACATGAACAACTTTTCAATGATTCATCTCCTCCTTCCAAAGCTATTGAGAATGAGACTCTACCTCAAACTCTAGCAATGTTTGTTCACACAGCTCCTAAATCCTCAACTCATCAGGACAAGGGTAAAGACAAAGTTGAAATGCTCACAAATACTCCTCCATCACCTCCTAAAGGACAAAAACAAGATGTTGCCCAATCATATCTCTCATTCACTGACAAAGGACTTCCATCTCCAACCTCCACGACTGCTGATGATTGGTATCAAACTCTTTCTCAAATTGAGAACTCAGTCTATGCCATGTCCAAAACTGTCACCTGTCTTAAAGAAAATCAACAAACAACAACTAGCAACATCTCTTTTTTGAGACAATCGATGAATGTTGAGCTTGGAAAACTTCAAGAAAATCTTGCACTATTGGATAACCTCCTAGCAGATTCAAACCAACCAACTAGTTCACTGTCTCATCTGCTAAACTCTCATCAGTCTTTGGAGACAAAAGTTGACAACTTTAATGGCTTTGTTCAATCCTTTCACAATTCAGTTCAGTCCAATTTTCAAGGGATTTCTCGGCAACTGAACTCTTTGGCTAGCATATCGCAGAATATCTTGCGAGCTCAACATGAAACTCAAGCTCTACACCGTTCTAACTCAGCAGCTCATCAGCCAACTCGAAGTTCATCATTTCACAGACCATCTTCCGATCGGAGATAGTTTATTTTCCTCACATCAAGAACTTTATGTTATCTACTCTTGTATCTCTCCTTCGAGATCGATACCTCTCAGTTTATCAGAAAGGGGGAAAGAGTTCTTACGACCATGATTAACTTTGCATGACAATGTATATCAGTTTATGATGATGACAACATATATATCAGTTTATGATATGACAAACTGAAATGTTTTTATAAACACCAAAAATTGGAAAATTGTTGGGAAATTTAGTTTTGGTATTTACAAAAGAAAGCCAAACTACTTAACGACAAAAGGCTAAACTGATATTCAGGAAATGATGACGTCATGATGACCTACAGGTACAGTTTATAGTGCTAAACCGAAACGCTAAACTGAACCGTAAACGATCACGCAATAAGGACACAATTCAGTTTACCTCGCTAAACTGAATCCATTAGTCACGCAAAAAGGAACACAATTCAGTTTACCTCGCTAAACTGAATCCATCAGTCCATCCTTACTCAACTGATTGTTTCATAGATACAAAGCAGTTTACCTTGCTAAACTGAATCCATCAGTTTATCCTTGTCAAACTAATTGCGTTAAGTATTCACAGCAGTTCACTGTCATACTATTTCCGGATAAGATCATCCGTACTCTGACATCTCTGCAGAAGTTAGTTCCGCGATACTAAGGGAATGTCGGCGTCAGAGATCGTTGATGATAGTGACAAATCCAACGGGAATAATTTTAATCCCATCTGAAGAACATTTTGAAATTATGACCGTTGGCTATCCAAAGGCTGCGTTTACTTAGTGGGATATGATTAAATATGGATAAATAATACAAAGACTATTAAAATGATTTTCAAGGATGTTGAATAATAATGGATAAACAATAACATGTTTACTTTGAGTTATTAGTTTTGGGATAAAAATAATGATTGAGTGACAAATTACTGTTTCACCCTTCACCTATGATAAATAATCTTATGTTTACTTTTGTATTCATAAAATTTGGATTGGATTATTATTGAAAAAATCAATAGAGTCGATAAATTTTACAAAAAAAAATAGTAAAATCGTATTAAGGTAAAAATAATAACGTGAGAAAAATATGTTATTTTCTTGATCATACTTTTTTTTTTGTTTTTTGTGACATTTCTTGGTTATATTAAACTGGATTCATTTCATTAATATACAAAGAAATTCCCCTCTAAACAGCACGACAGTCAAATCAAATAAAAAAAAATTCCCCACACTCGCGCTTGATAAAGAAAATAATATATATAAACCAACAATTAAATCGTAATTTGGAAAATCAAACAGATCAAAACTGGAATCACTATCTCTGCCATGAATGAATTTTTGAAAATTTTGTCCATCTAATGATGAATAATTTTCAACCCAATACACAACATACCTCCTTTGAATTTCATGTTTGATTACTCCATGTGAAATTATCGAAGAATATGTTCAATTTTGAAATCAAAAGCCAAATCAAGTCAAATAAGATAAAATGAAAAGAAGAAAGAAACTTTGCTCACCACGCTCGCGGAATCCAGAACAAGGGAACAATACACTTCAATTCAACTAGGGTAAATGAAGATGGAGCCATAAAATAAGAGAAATTGGGAGGGAAAAGAAGGAAATGGGAGGGAAACGAAAGAACAAGAGAAAAGAAAAAATCACTCAAGGGTAGATTAGGTTTTACGTGGATATTTTTTGAGATATAAAGACCAGGATATGTTATACCTTGAGAAATTAAGGATTAGATATCCTATAAAATCATGGTTGAGTGATGGGCTTTTGGATTTGAAGGAAATGAACTTTTTTTAAGTAAACAAGGGATGAGGTTGGATTAATAACCTCATCCTACCTTTATCAAGCCAAGTAAACGTAGCCAAAGAGTATAAATAGGGATCTTGATCAAGTTCAGAAAACAACTAATGTGCTGATATCTCTGCTATTGCTACAAGAACGAAAAGCATCTTACGCTCAAGATTTGATCAAGAAACTCGAAAGCACAGATACTCAAAAGCATTATTCTGACCATTGAAGGGTCGATCTTTATGTTAAAAGATTTCGAGTTGTATTTATTCTACTGTACGATCAGTCTAGGACTGAAACCAAGGTGTTATACTAGGAGTTCTTGTTTAGGTCGTGTCTAAGTCCTAAACTGGATTGGGTTTGTGCAAATCATCTGTATAAATCAAAGTCTTCTAGTGATATCCTTCCGAGGTGAAAGAAGGGATGACGTAGGAGTGTTTGAAATCTCCGAACATTCATAAACAATTACTTGTGTCATTTCAGTTTACCTACCATTATCACCCACCCCAAAACTGGTTTACACTCATTGATTTAAATATGTAGCTTGACATCTTTCCGCACACACTTTGTTTGACAAACTACATTTGACACTAAGATAAGCCTTGAACTCATTCTTTAAATAATTGAGTTCCATACTTTATCCTAAACTGCTTGAAAGTACATTCACCCCCCCCTCTAGACTTTCAAACGATCCTAACAAAATCCGTCTTATAGAGTTGACTCGCTAGACAATCTCACGATAGTATTTATGTTAAGAGCAATGCTACATGTACAACCAAATTTGTACACAATTTTTACACCACAAAAAATCAATACAAAATTTTAATTTATCAAATCTCAAGATACATTGAATGCAAAATCTCACGATATCATATCAAAATATCATGAGATAATAACAAAATATCACGACATAATTGTTGTAAATATCGATGTATGATATATTGGTTGTACCTCTAGCATTATTCTTGTGTTAATTTTGTTTCGAATTATAATTACTCCAATATATATGTAATTATAAAAACAAATACTCAAAGAATTGTTGTTGGATTCCTTTCAACAAATACTACCCCCCCGGCTGTGATACCAAAGCACACAATAGGATTCTAAGGGGATAAGGAACATCAAAGAAATAATAATAAAAAAATTTAAAAAGCAATAAATAATTGAAAAACACAATGATTAATAAAAACAAAGAATATAATAATTTAAAATATAATATAATTATAAACATGGAAGTGACACAATGGAGCGACACAATATTCTCACAATAATTCAAAGCATTTAAAAATGGTTCCTATTGAAAGAAATCCAAGGTAATAAAATATAAATAATAAATATATTGGGTTTTACAATACCACTTTTATAATACGGAATTTAAATGCGAAATTAAATTTCAGAAAATAAATTGCTGGAATTTAAATATAGTGGGTTTTATAATACCAATAATATATATATATATTGAAATGCATATGTCCTAATACTACACAATTTTTTTTCATATAAATAAGTAATTATCTAAATATTTAATATAACATATATTTAAAATCATGCATCCAAAAATGAATAAATAAATAAATATCTAATACTTAATATAATATATATATATACTTAAAACGTAAAAATATATATATAGATATATTAAGTAATTACTTTCTAAAATAATTATAAACATAAACAATTTTCCATAAAAATGTTCCAACTAAAATCCATAATAAGAATTTGCAACCCATAAATAAATCATAAAACATGTGCGTAAAACATAATAATATCCAATTCACTAAAAACATGACTAGAGCGATGGTCACGGGCTAGCCAAATGTCGGGATCTCATACGTCATCACCGTCAGTCGAGGCAATATGCTCTACATCAGTGTCTACCTACTCACCTGCATCATTTAAGTCTAGTGAACCTAGAGGCTTAGCACGATCTATCTCATAATAACAACATGATAAAAAATAATGCATCACGCAACACATGCACTATACATAATAAATAATATATATACATGCATGTCTTAAATACATAGCTCATGGTCATCTCATAACATAACATACATAATCATACATAATCATCATGCATCATAATTAGGGCATATCATGATTTAAAAACTCTGAGGTTATATCCATGTCGTGTAACCGTGTAAATGATTGATCAATCAAAGAATCAACGTACGTGGCGGTGGAATCTCCACATCTTGGCCCTTCATCAGGCTGACCCTGGATCCGTAGGCAAATCATCATAACATATGGAAAGGAAATCAGGCCCCAGTATCCCGACTCTCAGTCTCGTACTCTATGGAAAGGGCTCCGGGCCTAGGTATCACATCTCCAATCCCGTAATTGTCACACACCCACTTCAACTTCCTTAAAATATTTTTATGCCCAACAACATACATATACATTATCATGCACATCATAAAAATCATTCATGATCTTATTTTTTTCATAAAATATTGCCCGTAAACATATATATAATTATTTAATAATAAATATAAAAATAATACTTTTTCATACTTAAAATATTCATACAATAATTAAATATATATTTACGGATCATGCATAATTTTCATGGATTGGTTCAGGTTGCTGACTCCTTAGACTTAAGCTCATTAACTTATATTTAAGCTCAAATAATTTATTCAAGTTCAATAAGACATATCTGGCCCAATGGGCCCAATATCCCAAAAACTGATCCAATAAATTCTATGGGCTCTAGGCCCATAAAAATTATTGGAATTACTTAAATAATTATTTAAGCTCAATAACTTAAACCCATGAATCCCAATTATTTTAATTAACCCAAATTAGGCCCATAAATACTCTTAAACTATTAATTAAATTTAAAAAAATAAAATACCCAAACCCGACTAACACAACCCGGAGCCGGACCCAACTGACATGACCCGACATGTTTTTGACCCGACCCGGACCCAACCAAAGCCCAGCCCGTCTTTAGACCCTAAAGCCCAAACAGTACGTATGACTTGCACTCTAGTGCAGGTCTTGGCCGTGAGCAGCAGGCTTTATGGCCTCCTGTCGGCCAGCTCAGGCTGCCCCCCGGCCGGAGCTCCACCTCCCAGACGTAGCCAACGTCTGGGCGGTCCAAACCAGACAAACCACTGTCCCAACCGATCACCACACTGCCCTTGGCAAACCACGCTTTCGGGAAACCCGAAATTGTCGTGATCTGCTACCCTCAACCTTAACCAGCTTCGGCCTTGACCCATATACAACCTATAGAGGCTGAACCAACATAAGAACTAGACCTATAGGGACCCTAGTATGCCCTCTAAGCGGTAGCAGCAACCATGGCCGATCACATGAGAAGAAAAAGACAGAAACGTCAATGTTCATGGCTTTAAAAGAAAAACTGCATACACATACACGCATAGCTCCACTTAAAAACGGATATAACATGCTAAATCATATAATTCATGCTCATATCAGAATATAGGACTTATATGGTGGCCAAGGAGAGAATTCAAATGTGCCTTGATTTATTTTTCGATGAAAAACTTGGTTACGACGCGTACAACGATCACCGGGAAAACGACTTCAAATCCTTGGATTAAATCTTCAAAAACTTGTGTGTTCAAGTGAGTTTCTACTGGAAACGTGATGAAAAGATGGAGATGGTGGCTACGGTAGTTTTAACGTGAAGAAGATTGATTAAAATAGGCTAGATAAAATTATTTGGTAATTATCTTATTTATTTAGATTTTTGGGTAGATAATACATCATGTTAATATAAATATAAAAAAATATAAAAATCTTAAAATTAAATATATTATGATAAATTTTCATAATATATATTTATATAATTTTTAAATCTCCTTAAAAGAATTTTAAATAGCTTATTTTTGTGAAAATTGGTTTCATATATATGTATATATATAAACTATTATTTTATGAAAATAATACCTTAAAATAATATTTTAAGGCTCTTAAAATTAACTCAAACATTTTAAGAATAAAATCCATAAATTTCGTCCGTCCGCGGTCCCGTCTACGCGAACGAAAAACTTTATTTCTAAAAGTATTATAAATTACATAAATGCGGGTTAAGTTCTATAAAAAATATTTAAATCATGCAAATAAATTCACATAATCCACATAAAGTCATTTAACCCATTTTCTAAATTTTAATTTAATTATTATTCCTAGTTATGCATGCGAAATCACCTAAGAAAATTTTGGGCGTTACAAATCTCCCCCCCCCCCCCCCTTAAATTGAATTTCTTCCTCGAAATTAGATTACATACCCAATAACTTCGGGTAACGAGCCCTCATGTCGCCCTCGGTCTCCCAAGTAGCTTCTTCCTCGGAATTATTCAGCCACTGGACTTTGACCATCGGAATAGACTGCGTCCTAAGCCTCCTTTCCTCACGAGCTAAGACTCGAATGGGTCTCTCCTCAAATGCTAGCTCTGGCGTCAGCTCTATAGGCTCGAAATCCAAAACATGCGATGGATTAGAGACATACCTTTGAAGCATAGATACATGGAACACCTTGTGAACTGCCGCAAGGCTCGGTGGTAGTGCCAAATGGTAGGCCAACGTGCCAATCCTCTCCAAAATCTCGAACGGACCGATATACCTCGGGTTGAGTTTGCCTCTCCTACCAAAATGCATCACGCCATTCATATGCGAGACCTTAAAAAACACATGATCTCCCACGGCAAACTCGAGATCTTGTCGTCGTCGATCAGCATAACTCTTCTGACGACTCTGTGCGGTCTTAATCCGCTCTCTGATCTAAGTCACAATATTCGTTGTCCGCTGTACTAACTCTGGTCCTAGAAGAACCCTCTCTCCAACCTCGTCCCAATGAACAGGAGATCTACATCGTCTCTCATAGAGAGCCTTGAATGTAGCCATACCTATGGATGCTTGAAAACTGTTGTTATAGGTAAACTCCACTAACGGCAATCTCGACTCCCACGAGCCCTGGAAGTTGATCACACATGCCCTCAACAGATCCTCAAGTGTCTGAATTACTCTCTCTGTCTGACCATTTGTTTGAGGGTGAAATGCAGTGCTGAACAATAACTTAGTCCCCAAAGCTGTATACAGACTCTTCCAAAATGCAGAAGTGAACCTCGAATCTCGATCTAACGCGATGGACACTGGAATACCGTGAAGTCTGACTATCTCCTTAATGTAGAGCTCTGCAAACTGAGTCATAGTAAAATTAGTCCTCACTAGAAGAAAGTGTGCAGATTTGGTGAGTCGATCGACAATCACCCAAATCGATGTAGGCCCTCTAGCACTCCTCGGTAATCCAACTACAAAATCCATAGAGATATTCTCCCATTTCCACTCCGGAATGGGAAGTGGTCGTAGTAATCCTGCTGGTCGTTGATGCTCTGCCTTGACTTGCTGACAAGTCAAGCACTCGGAAACAAATCGACCAATATCTATCTTCATACCCGGCCACCAATATAAGTTTCTCAAATCTCGGTACATCTTTGTGCTCCCGGGATGGATGGAATATGAAGATGCGTGTGCCTCTGTCATGATATCTGCTCTTAACTTATCAGTACTCGGCACCCACATACGTCCTCTGTATCGAACCACACCATCATCCACTATATAAAGAAGACTACCCTTCGAATTCATGCGCTGCAACTGCTCATCAGTGATATGTCCCTCTCGAATCCGATCTTGTAGAGTAGATCTCTAAGTCTCGATGCGCTGCAACTGCACTACAAGAGCGGATAATCTCGATGCGTGCCCACTGGAGTAGATCTCTAAGTCAAACCTCTGAATCTCAGCCTGTAGAGGATGTTGAACTAAAACACAAGACAACACCGAAGTCTTCCGACTCAAAGCATCGGCCACTACATTAGCTTTACCCGTGTGGTAGCTAATGTCACAGTCGTAATCCTTAACTAACTCCAACCACCGACGATGTCTCATATTCAACTCGTTCTGGGTGAAGAAGTACTTGAGAATCTTGTGATCAGTGAAAATCTGGCACTTCTCACCGTACAAGTAATGTCTCCATATCATGAGTGCAAACACAACAGCTGAAAGCTCTAAATCATGTGTCGGATAGTTCTGCTCATGAGTTTTCAACTGTCTCGATGCATAAGAAACCACCTTACCATTCTGCATAAGAACAGTGCCTAAGCCCATCTTAGACGCATCTGTATACACCCAAACTCCTCATGATCCATTGGCAATGCCAACATTGGTGCAGAAGTAAGTTCCTCCTTAAGCTGATCAAAGCTCCTCTGACACTCTTGGCTCCAAACATACTTAGCGTTCTTCTTGGTCAGTGATGTCAAGGGTACTGCTATAGAAGAGAAACCCTTGATGAACTTTCGATAATAACCGGCTAAACCCAAGAAGCTGCGTATCTCAGAGGCATTCTTTGAAATTCCCAAATTTTGGATAGCCTAGACTTTTGATGGATCCACTGCTATGCCCTCCTTAGAAACAATGTGGCCCAAGCATGCCACCTGCTCGAGCCAAAACTCGCATTTGCTGAATTTTGAAAACAACTTCTGCTCTCTCAAAGTCTCCAAAGTTGTCTGCAAATGATGTCTATGATCCTCCATGCTCCTCGAATATATCAGAATATTGTCAATGAAGACAATGACAAACTGATCAAAATATGGCCTAAAGACACGGTTCATTAGATCCATGAAAAACCGTCGGCGCATTAGTCAGGCCAAAAGGCATTACCATAAACTCGTAATGCCCATAACGTGTTCGAAAAGCAGTCTTGGACATATTCTCCTCACTGACTCTAAGCTGATGATAACCCAATCGCAGATCGATCTTATAAAACACCTAAGCTCCCTGCAACTGATCGAATAAATCATCTATCCTCGGCAGTGGATACTTATTCTTCACAGTGACTCTGTTCAGCTCTCGATAGTCAATACATAGCCTCATACTGCCGTCTTTATTCTTCACAAATAAGACCGGTGCAACCCAAGGGGACACACTAGGGCAAATAAAGACCTTGTCTAGCAACTCCTGAATCTGATCCCTCAACTCTTTCATCTCAGTGGGAGCAAGACGATACAACACCTTAGAGTTAGGCACAGTACCCAACATCAGCTCAATGCTGAACTCCACCTCTCTGACTAGTGGAACTCCTACTACATCATCTGGAAAGACATCCGAAAACTCACGAACGATCTCAACATCTGCAATAGATTTAGAAGACGGATCATCCGCTGCAACTACTAAACTTGCAAGGAAGCCCTGGCAACCCTTGCGCAATAACTTCTTTGCACGCACATAAGATATGACATGCGAAGCACCACTGCTCTGAGCTGAAAAGAATATGAAAGAATCTCCGCCTGACGGATTCACTGAAACTGATCGCCTCCGAAAATCTATCGAAGCTCCATTAACTGATAACCAATCCATGCCAAGAATGAGATCAAATCCTGACATCGGTAGAACCCACTAGATCGGCTCTAATCAGATTCCCCTGAAGCTCCAAATCAACACCATTAAGTACACTAGAGGTAGTAAGAATCTCGCTAGATGGCAAGGTAACATCATAGCCCGTAACAGCATCCTCAGGTATGATGCCTACCCGCCTAACAAATTCTTGAGAGATAAACGAATGTGTAGCTCCTGAGTCTAGCAACGCATACGTAGCATTACCTCTAACGAGGATCTTCCATGCACTCAAAAAATGTCCCAACGCACATACAACTTAAGAATAATTAATTAAACCCATAATTCTTAACAATTCCCTTAAGCACACTATTACCCAAATTACTAGACATTTCCCTTATACTAAACATGCAAGAGCAATTCACTCAAAATATCACATAAATACAAAATTTCCATGCCATCCCAATAATCATGCAAACTATCGAATCTTAAATACAAAAGTTAGGATTACCCGTGATCAAATACGTGTCTGGGTCAGCGTCCTCTGCCTGCATGACATATACACGCCTCAGGATGTTCCTTGCATTAGGGCAGTTCATCGCAACGTGCCCCGGTAGCTTACACTTGTAGCAGACTCCCGTACCATACATGCACTGCCATGAATGAGGCTTCTGACAAGTCTTGCATAAGGAATACCTCCATGATTTGGGGCGGCTGCCCCTTTCTGCTACGGCCTCTGTTGGTCCTGCTGCGGCCTCTGCTATTGTCTGGAAGGATTTGAGCCCTTAATCGTCCCAGTAAACTGCTTATTCGCCGGCTGCGAAGACTGACCACGGAAAGGCTGCTGAAACTGCCTCTTCTGCTGGTAAGCTGTTTGCATCTCCTTCCTCCCTTGCTCGGACCTCAAAGCTCTCTTTACTGTTGCACTATAATTTGCCACATCTGCCATGAAAACATCGTGCTTGATATCCGGTCTAAGCCCATCAGTAAAGTGCCTTAGCCTCTTCTGCTCGTCATTTGCAATCAGGGGCGCGAAATGACATCCTCTTTCGAACTGCTTATCATATTCAGCCACAGACTTGTCTCCCTGACGGAGATTCATAAATTCCCGGATCAATCTACCCCGAGCCTCTGCAGTGAAGTACT
The DNA here is from genome assembly GCF_033568475.1 of Henckelia pumila. NCBI lineage: Eukaryota > Viridiplantae > Streptophyta > Magnoliopsida > Lamiales > Gesneriaceae > Henckelia > Henckelia pumila. The sequence goes on along the minus strand of NC_133123.1, from coordinate 37,725,917 downwards.
TCTCAAAGAACATTGTCCAGAAATTCGCCCAAGTCAGGGTCGCCAAGTTCACCCCTATCACTGCTCCTTCCCACCAAAGTGATGCATCCTCCTTCAACGTGAAGATAGCACATCGCACCCTGTCAGCATCAGTGACTCCCATATAGTCAAATATGGTCTCCAAAGACTGGATCCACTCCTCAGCAACAAGTGGATCGGTAGTGCCACTGTACTCTTTGGGCCCCTGCTTCTTGAATCTCTCCGCTACATCCTCCTCATAAGACTTCCTTGGCTGAGCAGCTTGGTTCTCGAGCAGTCTCGTAATCCCGGCCCACATGTTCACACTGGCCTGCTCGAACGGTGTAAGTGGAGGTGGCGGAGGCGGAGGTGGATTTTGGTTTGTGTCATCGCCGTTATTGGGGTTGGTTTCCTGAGGATTCCTTCGGGGACCCATACTGCAATTTCCATAAATCTCTCACGTGATCGCAATGCATAACTAAGTATACTTAAAATTTTTCATACTTTAAACCATTATATCATAAAATCTAAGCCCCATAAATAAACATAAGTAAAACATTCAAACTTACAGACTGGCAGTGCGACTTCTGAGCTCCACGCAATAGGCTAGTACCCTCCAAGAAACTGTCTCTGATACCAATTGAAACGCCTATTTCCTAATACTACTCAATTTTTTTTGTATATAAATAAGTAAATATCTAAATATTTAATATAAATATATTTAAAATCATGCATCCAAAAATGAATAAATAAATAAATAACTAATAGTTAATATAATATATATATATATATATATATATACTTAAAACGTAAAAATATATATATAGATATATTAAGTAATTACTTTCTAAAATAATTATAAACATAAACAATTTTCCATAAAAATGTTCCAACTAAAATCCATAATAAGAATTTTCATGCAAATAAAATAAGTAGAACCCATAAATAAATCATAAAACATGTGCAGAAAACATAATAATATCCAATTCACTGAAAACATGACTAGAGTGATGGTCACGGGCTAGCCAACTGTCGGGATCTCATACGTCCTCACCGCCAGTCGGGGCAATATGCTCTACATCAGTGTCTACCTGCTCACCTGCACCATTTAAGTCTAGTAAGCCTAGAGGCTCAGCACGCTCTATCTCATAATAACAACATGATAAAAAATAATGCATCACACAACACATGCACTATACATAATAAATAATATATATACATGCATGTCTTAAATACATAGCTCATGGTCATCTCATAACATAACATACATACTCATAACATAATCATCATGCATCATAATTAGGGCATATCATGATTTAAAAATTCTGAAGGTTATATCCATGTCGTGTGATCATGTAAGTGATTGATCAATCAAAGAACCAACGTACGTGGCGGTGGGATCTCCACCTCTTGGCCCTTCACCAGGCTGACCCTGGATCCGTAGGCAAATCATCATAACATATGGAAAGGCAATCGGGCCCCAGTATCCCGACTCTCAGTCCCGTACTCTATGTAAAGGGCTTGGGGCCTATGTATCCCATCCCCAATCCCGTAATTGTCACACACCCACTTCAACTTCCTTAAAATATTTTTATGCCCAACAACATACATATACATTATCATACACATCATAAAAATCATTCATGATCTTATTTTTTTTCATAAAATATTGCCCGTAAACATGTATATAATTATTTAATAATAAATGTAAAAATAATACTTTTTCATACTTAAAATATTCATACAATAATTAAATATATATTTATGAATCATGCATAATTTTCATGAATTGGTTCAGGCTGCTGACTCCTTAAACATAAGCCCATTAACTTATATTTAAGCCCAAATAATTTATTCAAACCCAATAAGACATATCTAGCCCAATGGACCCAATATCCCAAAAACTGACCTAATAAATTATAGGGACTCTAGGCCCATAAAAATTATTGGACTTACTTAAATAATTATTTAAGCCCAATAACGTAAATCCATGAATCCCAATTATTTTAATTAACCCAAATTAGGCCCATAAATACTCTTAAACTATTAATTAAATTTAAAAAAATAAAATACCCAAACCCGACTAACACAACCCGGACCCGTACCCAACTGACTTGACTCAACATGTTTTTGACCCGACCAGGACCCAATGAAAGCCCAGCCCGTCTTTAGACCCTAAATCCCGAACAGTACGTACGACTTGCACTATAGTGCAAGTCTCGACCGTGGGCAGCAGGCTTCCGGCCAGCTCCGGCCGCCCCCCGGCCGGAGCTCCATACGTTTGGGCGGTCCAAACCAGACCAACCACTGTCCCAACCGATCACCACACTGCCCTTGGCAAACCACGCTTCCGAGAAACCCGAAATTGTCGTGATCTGCTACCCTCAACCTTAACCAGCTTCGGCCTTGACCCATACAAACTATAACGGCTGAACCAACATGATAAATAGACCTATAGGGACCCTAGTATGCCCTCTAACCGGTAGCAGCAGCCATGGCCGATCACATGAGAAGAAAAATACAGAAACGTCAGTGTTCATGGCTTCAAAAGAAAAACTGCATACACATACACGCATAGCTCCACTTAAAAATGGATATAACATGCTAAATAATATAATTCATGCTCATATCAGAATATAGGACTTAGATGGTGGCCAAGGAGCGAATTCAAACGTGCCTTGATTTATTTTTCGATGAAAAACTTGATTACAACGCGTACAACGATCACCGAGCAAACATCTTCAAATCCTTGGATTAAATCTTCAAAAACTTGTGTGTGCAAGTGAGTGTTCTGCTGGAAACATGATGAAAAGATGGACATGGCAGCTAGGGTAGTTTTAACGTGAAGAAGATTGATTAAAATAGGCTAGATAAAATTATTTGGTAATTATCTTATTTATTTAGATTTTTGGGTAGATAATACATCATGTTAATATAAATATAAAAATCTTAAAATTAAATATATTCTGATAAATTTTCGTAATATATATTTATATAATTTTTTAAATATCCTTAAAAGTCTTTTAAATAGCTTATTTTTGTGAAAATTGGTTTCATATATATTTATATATATAAAAACTATTATTTTATGAAAATAATACCTTAAAATAATATTTTAAGGCTCTTAAAATTAACTCAAAAATTTTTAGAATAAAATCCATAAATCTAGTCATAACTAAAAAAAGTACCGGCTTTTAGTTGTCGGGGACGAGTTGGGCATCATTGGTTGGGCAGGTGAAAAAGTAAATTGCTAAAATTTAAATTGCGGTATTTAAACATCTCAGATAATATTGTGGTTCCTTCAGTTTTTGATACATATAATCAAAGATTATATGCAGAGCATACTTTTGCAAAGAACGTCACGAATATTAATGGACTCGGTTAGGCGGTATAACCAACCATATAAGTATATATATATATCTATAATATTTAGGCTGTATAACCATCCATGTAATAATATATATATAATTATATAATATAAACAATTCAAGAATATAAATTAAACTTTCATTACTAACCTTGGAATTTATACAACTCTTGAAATCTTCAAAGTATTTACAACTTTCTTCAAGATACTTGAAGAACTTGAAGATATTATAAACCTTGGGATGAAATGAAAATTCCTTTCTATTACCAAGGAATATTAAAAACCACTAATTCAGTAATATTCAAACATTTCTTCCTTCATGAAAAGCATGAAGATCCAGCTTATTCTACATGCAAAATTCTAAAAGCTATAGCACCCATGGACTGGGGTCACCATCTATCAAAAGCCATCATTTTCCCTGAAAAATATAAAGAAACCTCATTCTTTGATATTCTTTTTAATTATTGGGACTATCAACAATCTTGGTACAATGCCTTTTTGATACAAAACCAAAAACATAAGCATACCTGTTTATTCTATTTTGATAACAAAAATTGTGATCTTAGACAATTCCCAAACTGGTGGAACTTATGGTGGGAATTTTTTGGTTCAGCCTATGAAATTCTCAAACACTCTATCCAAAATTCTTACAAAGTGTTTAAATCCCAGTATAAGCCTTCAGAAGAAGAAAAAATATTCCAACCTCTAGCATTATTTTGTACAAAATTCTACCTTCCATGAGTACTTTCCTGGACAGTTGAATATTCAGATGACAAAGCCTCACAGATCAGAACAAAATTCAGAATCAAATGGTGGGACAAATTTAAAATTCCCCAAAGCCTTTCAATACTCAACATACAAATTTGGATTCAAAATAACAAGAATATGAGAGTTCCTACCCAAAAACCTCTTACCCAAAAACCCTTTACAAAACCATCGCAACCATTACAACAAACAGCTTTTTCAACACAAAAATCCCAGATGGCAGCCTTACTTGCATCAGCAAAAACTCATGAAGAAGTATTAACCATGATGAAAAAATTTTCAGCAGGGCCATCCAAAGAACCACAATCTCCAGAACCTTCAATCAACCTAGATAACGACGATGATCTTGGAGATGGACCAATCTTTGGAAATAGTGGAGTATAAATACCTTTAAATTAAATTTTGTATTATACATTTCCATTTTTCTGTATTTTTCCTGTAGTTGTATTACTTTATTAATATGAAAAAAAATAAATTAATTAATTAATTAAATATTCCAAAAATTCCCCATATTTATCTATAAAAGGGGAACCCCTCCTCACTTCATAACATAACTTCCAACACTTCATAACATCTCATTCTACACTTGAAAAAACCTCTCTTCTAAATTCCCTCAACCTTTCTAAAACCTTTTCCTTTCTTCTCTTTCTTTCTTCATCCTAGTTCTTTCTAAATACCTTTTTGATTCCTTCAACCACTCTAAATACCTTTATAACTTGTTTATAGTATGCTTCAATTTCTTCAAGTATCTTGAAGAAAATTGTAAATACTTTGAAGATTTCAAGAGTTGTATAAATTCCAAGGTTTGTAATGAAAATTGTGCTTTGATATCAGAGCCAGGGGGTAGTATTTTTTGAAGTTTGCTTTTTATATTTATAAAATTTGAACCGAGAATTTTAGTTTCTCCTGAGTGTTTTTGCCTATGAAGGTCTCGGTAGTTAGTCCTTGAGTGAAGGCCGTAAAACCTAAGAAGTTCTTAGAATTGTATGGAGAAGTTAAAATTAAAAAAAATTATAAATATGGATTCAATTTTCAGTAGATCTACTTCTTTAAACTATGCTGCTACAACCTCATACGATTCTAAAAGGATAATTAATACTGAATAAATTATAATAGAAAATTTTGAAGTAAATAAACAATTCTTACATGATGATTTTTATGCTAAACATAATTTAAAAAAGAGATTATGGTTCTTTTAAAAAAAATTAGATTCTAGAAAACTAATACAAAAACAATTTTATGAATTTATTAATACTAATAAAAAACATATCCTATTTTTTGATTGGTTTGAAACCTATGCTACTCAAAATTCCTTAGAATATCCTTTTTCTAAAAAATCTTCTTTACAAAAAACTAAAATAGATATGAAAAATCCAGTTTTTAAACCATTTCAAATATAAAAAAACTAATGTTAAAAATATTCAAGATAATAAGACTGAATTTATAAAAACTAATCAAGATCAATTAAGTAAAATAACAAATAGCTCTAGTGAACTATTAAAACAAGTTACTCCTAATACCTTAATATCTAATGAATCTGATATCAGTAAAGCTTCAGAACAATTCCAAAATCCTACAAAAGTAAATAAAATAATTTGGGATTTACCCATACAACAACCATAAAAAATAATTCCTGCTCCAGATTTAGGAATAACTAAATCTTTAACAAAATATAAGTTCAATGCCTCTTCTGTCTTCAATTGGAATATAGATGGAAAGACAGAATATAATATCCTTAGTCTTTTACAAAAAAATGACTATGGTTGCAAATGCTTATAAAACTCAAATTATAATGGGTAAATTCGCATTCAGTACCTAAACCCAAACACATATGCATGTTCAGTACCTGTCAGAAAAATATTTGTTTCAACTCCCTGGGCCCACATTTTTTTCTCGGATGAAAATGAGTACAAAACATTGAAAATAAGGTACGAATATATGATATTCCAGTACAAAACATTGAAAATCTGGTACAAAAACTAAGATTTTGAGTATAAAATAACATAAACATTTTTATTAATAAGAAAAATATGTCATTAATATTAATATTTTTAGTATTCAAAAATCATATATTTGTACCAGATCTAACACATTTTGTACTAAAAAAACATATATTAGTGCTCTATTTCTGATATTTTGTACTCATTTTCATCAAAACATACAATTTGTCATTAATGTCAATATTTATCTACATATTTGAGTACTCAAAAATCATACATTTATACCAGATTTTCAATGTTTTGTACTGGAATATCATGTATTCGTACCTTATTTTCAATGTTTTGTACTGATTTTCATCCGAAAAAAAATGTAGGCACAGGGAGTTTAAACAAACATTTTTCTGACAGGGGACTGAACATGTATATTTGTTTGGGTTTAGGTACTGAATGATACTTTACCGAATTATAATTCATGATAAAACCATTATTGAACTCCCCATAGCAGGATTCTCTGGTCAAATAAAAGGTTGGTGGGATAACCATCTCACAAGCCAACAACAATAAAAATATTTAAATTCTATAAAAACAAATAAAGAAGGAATACGAATTCTTGATGAAAATGATAATCCGCAACAAGATTCTGTAGAAACTTTAATCTTAACAACTTTTTTACATATTATTAAAAACCATACACATCTAAAAGATAAAAAAATCCAAATTATTATTAAATTTAAAATGTAAAAAAAATGGTATAGAAATACTTTCTCAACTTGAATAATGCTAAGAAAAGACTATAATCAACCTTTTTGGAAAGAAAAATTTCTTATATATTTTTATTTGTGTTGTACAGGTTTTTCAATGTGTCCTATTTACGAATAGGTCATGCCAAAATTTTTGTAAACCCAAAACGCAAAATTTTAACTCGTTTTCGATGTTTACATTAATTAATCCTTATTGTTTGATCATTAAATATTAAAACAGGACACGGGCCCTTTCATTGGTATCAGAGCATACTCTTTTAAAAAAAGGTAAGAAATAAAATAATATCATACAATGATTATACTAATAGTCAAATAATAAACCTAACTCAACAGGATGGTTTAAATTTTTTTCAAGATTTAAAATTACAAAAACATTTAAATTTTAAAATAAGAATAACAAAACAAGAGTTAGAAATATTTTGTAAACAATTTAATATAAATATTAATAAATCATCTTCTTTAAAATAATTAGGATATTTCCTAGGAACACATAAAACTTCAAATAAAGAAAATTTTGAGAAAAAACTTAAGAATTTTAAGAAAACAAAAGAAGATTATAAAAATCTTTGCAAAAGAATTTATAGAAAACCTTTCAAAAACCCAATAATTCAAAAAAAAAGTCCAGAATAATACTTTAAAAATATTGAATGTACTAAATGTCATAAGACATGCCATACTAAAATATTTTTGTAAATTAAATAAACAATTAAATATGTTAAATTTAGATGAAAAATCTTTAGATAAGGTTTTAATAAATTCCTTTGATTCTTATGAAAATACAGATATTAAAAATCTTGTTAAATCTTTACAACATGATGAGATAATCACAAATATTGAAGGTTCATAAAATCAAATTAATATGCTTTCAAAAGTGATAAGTGCATATTGTGCACTTAATTTGTTGATAATTTAACTTGACTCTTGTGATTTATTGGGAGATATTGCGTGAATTGGTGTTGTTTTTGTGATTATAGGAAATAATGGAGTATGATGAGTTTAAGTGGAATTAAGTCAAAAAGACCGAAGAAAATACTGGAATTCAAGAGTTGATGAAGAGAAGAAAATGGCCAAATTCGAACAGAAGGCGCGCCCGCGCCATGAAGAGGAGTGTCCGCGCTGTTGGTGAAGAAAAATTGAAGAAGAGCATAGGCAAGGCGCGCCCGCACGTTCCGGTAATTTTTGGAGACTGCGATGCGTGAGCAATGCGCGCCCACCACACTTAATTACGCGCACGCGCCGTCGTCGTGATGCAGAATTTAGAGTCCAAGTTTTTATGGAAACTTTTGAAATTATCTTGGGATTATTTTGGGGCGATCTTGGGGGCATTGACCGCTTAAATCGGTGTCTACTAGCAAGTACACTAGGTCAAGTAATAGTAAAGTGGACAGAGAGTCCAAGTATCGATCCCACAGGGACTGTAGTCAATTCTCAAGAATTAATTATTTTACTTAATCTAGACAGAATAATAAAACGAGCACTAAGAATTAAATAAAAATTTAATTACTAAAATAAAATAATAATAAATTCAATTAAATAGAGACAACCAAGACACACGCAGGTACCAAAAAAATTATGCAAACACGTGGCAAATCTAGGATCTAGATTTAATCTTAAATCACGGCGAATTATCATATCTTGTTTAACAGTCTATTTTTAGTACATGTTAAACCTATTCAAGTTATGACGGATTAATTTTCATAATTCTAATCAAACATGAATGCATTCAGTATTTGTGATAATTCAGTTTTCACCTAAAACCGCATACTGAAACCGAATACTATTTCTAGTCGGTTTAACCATATGTCAATTATTGGAGCGATCGAAATCAATTCCTCCTCTGTCGAATTGGAATCAATTAACAAGCAAGTAAATAATTGATCAGGTTATTCACAAGACAGAATTTAAATCCAACAATCAATAATATTAACAAAAATCCGAAAATCCTAAATAAACATCCAAATATTCAACATAAAACTGTCTGGCCCAATCTCGCGGTCTTGGTTGAATAAAAACTAATCAATAAACGAAAATAATATTCAACAAAAGTTTAATAATCTAAAGAAGAAAGAAAAAAAAACTCGAATGAAGCGTTCTTCAATCTCCAAGCCTCTTAGCCGCCGTCTCTCTTATGCGATTCCAACCCCTTTTACGTCTGACAATCTCCTATTTATATGTCTTTGAAAGCCCAAGAAATAAAGCCGGGAAAGTTGAAAGTTTTAATTCCCAAAAATTTATTTTTTTTAATTCTGCGACATGCATGGAACCTTATCCTCCGGATGCCCTCTGCCTCAAATTATTTTTTTTTTCGCGACATGTCCGGACCCAGTGCCACCTCCGTGCATACAAATTTTCCAGCGCGCAGTTTTCTTGAAAAGATCATAACTTGAGTTCTAGCCGTCGGATCGAGCCGAAATTTGGACAGAAGCTTCGAAATATCTTGAACTTGATTTTGAAAGGCGAAGATCAGATTTGGATGTTTCTAAAATTAAAAATTATTTTTAGACCAAAGCTGCTCCGTAATTCACTCTTCAAAAATCCATTTTCCTACAAAATCAACCGGGAGAGTGAAATACACACACATGCACTAAAACACATAAAAACAATATGAATGCATACAAAATAGACATAAAAATATCACAACCTAATGCATACAAAATGCACTTATCAGGCATATAGGAGGGTTTTCTGAGCATAGAACGAGGATCTTTTTGGACGCATATTAAGGAGAATTGCTTGGAGGCTAGGTTTTGTTTTAACTTTTCTTGGATTTCTTCTTTTCTTTTGATATTTCTTGAGAATTTCATGAATATTGTTGGCTAGTTTCTAGAACTTGGTTGAGAAAGACAAACCCTTGATTTTATTTGTTTGTGAGATTCAGTTTTTCAGTGTTTAATTATTATTGAGTATCAAAAGTTGTTATGTTTTATTCCATGCTTGTATGTGAGATTTTCGGCTTGATCACCTAGGATTTCGCTATACAATCTACTGCTAAATTAGAATTCAAATCCGTAATTGTTTGAATCAACTAATTTGTGAAGCAACTGCAATCAATAATCGTCCGCTTGTGAGTTTATTAAATTGTAAGAACAACAATTGACTAGATTAAATACATCCGCTTATGTATGTGTTGTCTGGATTCATCAGTTTTACTAGTTTGCATGCTATCGTGGATTTAAATCTAATCGCTTGTATTGGTTAATTCATTGGTAAGGGTTAACTTAGAACGCTTGTGTCTAGTTAACTAAAATTAAGGTGAAACAGAAATTTAATTTTCAATGATGAATATTTGATAGAATTAATTATTTCTAGGTAATCAATGATCGAATGAATAATTTCAAGGGTGTAGTCGACCGATAACAAGGCTTGTTTCTCATTAATTTCTTCTTTATAATTTAATCTTGCATGATAGTTTATAGAATTTCATTATAAATTGCTTTTAAATTTTTAGTAGTTAAATTCAAATCACAAAACCCCTTTTATTTATTTTCAGTATCTTTAACAACACTATTAAATTTCACCTTCCTCGTGGGAACGATCCCTACTCTCACTACTGCATAATTTGTTTATCTGATTTGAGTTGGGTAATTTGGGCGTGATACGACTTAGCACTATAAAATTTTGACGCCGTTGCCGGGGATTGGTGATTAATTTATTGTGTTTTTTTTATTTTTATTTCATCTCATTGTATTTTCTTTTCTTTATTTCTAGTACTTCTCCCGTCGTTCATGCTTTCAGGTGACTCTTCTGATGAAGAATTTCCATACGATCCGGAGATTGAAAGAACTTTGCATAGACGTAGGAGGGAAGCTCGTAGGAGACAAGAAGAGGACGAGATTCGAACTGAAATTCTTGAGGAAGAGATGGCTGCCAACGCAAATCTGAGCCTGAGATAACTGGGCACTCCTGATCTAAACCAGCAATCTTTATGCATTACTTTTACTACTCTTGAAAATAATGCTACTTTTGAGCTTAAATCTGGACTAATTCATTTACTGCCTTCTTTCATTGGTCACACAGGTGAGGATCCCCACAAGCACCTGATGTAATTCCATGTGGTATGCACGAGCATGAAACCTCATGGAGTGACAGAAGATCAGATCCAACTCAGAGCCTTTCCTTTCTCTTTGAAGAGTGCTGCAAAGGATTGACTGCACTATCTGCCCTCCGGATCGATAACAACCTGGACTGGCATGAAGCAGATTTTTCTGGAAAAATACTTCCCACCCTATAGAGCAGAAAATATCAGGAAGGATATATATGGAATCAAGCAATATATGGGGGAATCACTGCACAAATACTGGGAGTGGTTCAAAAAGCTTTGTGCTAGCTGTCCGCAACATCAGATAAGTGAGAACCTTTTAATTAAATATTGCTATGAAGGTTTGTTACCTCATGAAAGGAGCATTGTGACGACCCGAGTTCTAATCTCTCGTAATAAATTAATCAACAATAATAGACAAATATCAATGTCTAAACAAAAGAATAAAAAAAAAATTCAAAGGATGAGCACCTCGCTCGATCGGTGAAAAATCACCGATCGAGCGAGCCCCCTCCGCTCAACTCTCGGGTGCAGATAATAGTGGTCTCGCTCGATCCGCAATATATCACCGATCGAGCGAGCCACAATTCTTCAAGTTTATGTTCAGGCAAACATGGCCTCGCTCGATCCGTGATAATTCACCGATCGAGCGAGCTCGTCTCCAGAAACAGAACAGAAGAACCTTTCTGTTGTCAAAATGAATCCAAACATGCATTCTCATTCAAGATCATCTCCTACAAGGATTCATACATGATTTAATCCATAGCAACATCTAACATGCATTCTAACATGCTATAATTGATAGGAATAAACCATTACAAGGCCTTAAAACATAATCATAAAGGCTTATAAACATGCAAGAAGCAATGTTATACATGCAAGATCAAGCTACAATATCATATTGTATCAAGGATTAACATATCTTCCAAATCCTATGAACAACAACAAGACCAAATCTAGATCAACAAGTCTCAAACCAAGTAGCTAGAACATGCTCATGTTTAGAATTCAACTCTACATCATGACAGCTCACTCAACTCGTCTAACTCAGATCATCACGCTATGTTCATCTCATTCCCTTGTTCTTCAAGTACGCCTTTGCCCAATTCCACTCCCTCCTATTGCAATGACACATACAACAAAACAATAGCCAGATAACTCCGGTGAGAAATATATTTTCCAGTAAAAGCGACTAAACATGCATAACAAACATATATCAAAATCATGATATAAAAGTAAATACAATGCATGTTTTCAAAACAAGGTTCATTTCGTCATTCGTCGGTTGGGATCCCGAGAAGAAGATATCATAGCTAAACCACCGACACAACCAATCGAGGTGAGGCTACTATCTTGCTTCTCTAGACTTTGAAGCCATTATATATGTAGATCAGACGCTAGGCTAAAACAACCACCCAGGCCATACATATACAATCCCTCAAATCGTCTAATTGAACATTTCCGTTCATTTCAAACTCAAGGAATAAGTCTTGCAAGATGAATGCAACATATATCATCATCAAAGCATTCATAACATCTAAGACTCATTCAATAAAGCATAGAAGCACATATACAGCAATTAAGCAAAGAAGTATGTGATTTAGGGGAACTCGATACAAACCATCTCGAGTTGTAATCCCAATCAAATCGTAGTCCACTTTTACCTTTCAACTGTGATGTTTAGGATGTCTTCTCACTTTTCCAAATCTTTACAACATCAACCACCAAAACTCATCTCAAAATCTGCTCAAGTTCAACCCAAAATTCAACAAAACTTCAAGACAAACTCTACCAACCTTGTTCTATCTTCTATCATTTTCGAAGTCAAGATCAATGAGTTGAAATGTCCTGTTCAAGCACTGAAATGATAGCATAACAAGCAAGGATTCATCAGCTAAAACTTCAGCAACTTCTAAGTTCAAGAACAATAGCAAATCACTTCAAATCATAAGTTCGACGGCATATCGGTATAAACTCGGCGATTCCAAACGCAACTATAACAATATCATCTATATAAGATTCAAAACCAGCATAATACTCAACATATCATCAGGTATAAAGATCAAATCATAGCTGGGACATCATAAGAACATGATATAACAATCAATCCTCAACCCAACTTCAAGATTACACAAGATAGAAGCTATCAACATCAATTCAATACCAGCTTATGATCCCTGCCATTTTCGAACTATCAAACATTTATGAACAAAGAAGAAACTTACATCAAATCGAAGGTTTCGTTGCGAGGATTCCAGAACATCTTTCGGAATCGAAATCGGACACCCGTAGCTCAAGATATCTCAAATTGAAGAAGAAGAAAAGCTTGGAAGAATTCTCTGTTTCTTGCTTTCAGTTTCTTGACTTGGATAAATCTGATGAAATTTGATATTACACGTGAATAAGTTTAAGAATCACAAGTGTCCCACTCAAATCCACTAGTTTGCACTTTAGTCCTTCATTTCTTGCTTCTTTTCAATTCAGTCCTCTATTCCACATTTCATTCAATTTCAATCCTAATCAATTTAAGAATATTAGAATTTCAATCAAAACTCCAACTATTCCCAAACTAATTATTCTCGGATTAACATTAAATATTTCCGGGCGTTACAATTCTCCCCCACTAAGACACGATTTCGTCCTCGAAATCTTAAGTACTATCAACAGATCATACATGATAAAACAGAAAACTGAACGAGACTCACATCATAGAAACATCTCTGGAAATCGTTGTCGCATATCTGATTATGTCTCCCAAGTAGCTTCTTCAATACCATGACGACTCCACTGAACTTTCACAAGCGGAATAGTCTTCGTTCAAAGTTGATTATCCTTACGATCAAGTATCTGAATAGGCTTTTCGAAATAACTCAAAGTTTTGTCAAGTTCAGCCTCATCAGATTGAAGCACATGAGATTCATCAGCAAGGTATTTTCGAAGCATCGATACATGAAAGACATCATGTATTCCAGATAACGCCGGAGGAAGAGCTAATCGATAGGCAAGATTGCCTATTTTCTCCAGAATTTCATAAGGACCAATGTAGCGTGGAGACAACTTCCCTCTCTTGCCAAATCTGACAGTACCTCTGAACGGAGAAATCTTCAGAAATACACGATCTCCCTGTTCAAAAGACAAAGGTCGACGTCGAACATTGGCATACTTCGCTTGTCTATCCTGAGCTGTTTTCATTCTCTTCTGAATAAGCTTCACTTGTTCAGTCATATCTCGAATCATGTCAGGTCCAGTATCAGGTACCTCAGAGATATCATCCCAGAAAAGAGGTGATCGACACTTCCTACCATACAGAGCTTCAAAAGGATCCATTCCAATACTCGATTGATAGCTGTTGTTGTACGAGAATTCACAAAGAGGTAATGAATCTTGCCAACTCATGCCAAAATCAAGCACTACAGCTCTCAACATGTCCTCCAACGTCTGAATGGTACGTTCAGACTGTCCGTCTGTCTGTGGATGATAAGCTGTGCTCAGATGTAGCTGAGTACCCAAAGCACTCTGTAAGCTATGCCAGAAGTGAGAGGTAAATCGAGGATCACGATCTGATACAATAGACTTCGGCACACCATGTAATCTGAAAACTTCACGAACATAAATCTCTGCCATCTGATCATGTTTATACGTCATACGATAAGGTATAAAACATGCTGATTTCGTCAATCTATCAATAATCACCCAGATAGCATCATAACCTCTAGAAGATCGAGGTAATCTCGTCACAAAGTCCATGGAAATATGATCTCATTTCCATTCAGGCACTGATAAACTCTGTAACAAGCCAGGCGGTTTCTTCCTTTCAGCCTTCACTTGTTGGCAGTTAAGACATCGAGATACAAAATCAGTGATATCGGACTTCATTGGTTTCCATCAGTATCGAATCTTCATATCATTATACATCTTCCTACCTCCAGGATGAATACTATAACGACTACAATGTGCCTCTTTCAGTAGTTGTTGTCGCACATCAGAAATATCAGGCACTACAAGGCGATTGTGAACGTAAAGAAGATCATCTCGAACCCGGTATTTAGATACATGCCCTGATCGGACTTTCTCAATCGAGTTCTGCACATTCTGATCAAGTTTCTAAGCATCTTTAATTTGCAACAATAACTCTGGTTCAACTTGAATTTGATAGAGTCAAAGAGGTTGATAATTCATGTCAAATACCAATCCAGAAAAACAACAATTTTCAATCAAATTCGATACACCAATCGTCGATAAGGACAAAGAACATACCTTTCGACTCAATGCATCCGCTGCTGCATTCGATTTCCCTGGATAGTACTTAATCTCACAATCAAAGTCTTTAAGCAAATCAAGCCACCTCCGCTGTCTCATATTAAATTCTGACTGTGAAAACAGATATTTCAGACTCTTGTGATCAGAATAGATCTCAAACTGCTCCCCATACAGATAATGTTGCCAAATCTTCAAAGCAAATACAATGGCGGCCAATTCAAGATCATGAATCGGATATCTGGTTTCATGAGGCTTCAACTGTCTTGAGGCATAAGAAATCACATGTCCTCGCTGCATCAAAACACACCCTAATCCTCGATGAGATGCATCACAGTAAACAGTGAAACCACCAGTACCTGAAGGAATCGTCAAGACTGGTGCACTGGTCAGTCGCTTCTTCAATTCAATAAAACTAGACTCACAAGCTTCAGACCAGATAAAAGGAGCATTCTTCTGAGTTAACTGAGTAATCGGCTTCGCAATACTGGAAAAATCTTTAATGAATTGACGATAATACCCAGCCAAACCCATGAAACTACGAATCTCAGGAACAGATGTAGGTCTAGACCAACTAATCACTGCCTCGACTTTACTTGGATCAACAGAAATACCATCTCCAGATATAATATGTCCAAGAAAAACCACCTGTTTCAGCCAAAACTCACATTTCGACAGTTTAGCATATAGCTTCCCAGATCTCAGAGTCTTCAATACAGTCCTCAAATGCTCAGAATGTTCAATCAGATTCTTTGAATATATCAGAATATCATCAATAAAAATAATAACGAAGTCATCGAGATATTTCTGAAATACACGGTTCATCAAATCCATAAATACAGCTGGATCATTCGTCAGACCAAACGGCATAACTATAAACTCATAATGGCCATACCTGGTTCTGAAAGCAGTTTTCGGAATATCAGAATCCCTAACTCTCAGCTGATGGTATCCAGATCTCAGATTGATCTTGGAATACACAGAAGAACCCTGCAACTGATCAAATAAATCATCAATACGAGGCAAAGGGTATTTGTTCTTTACCGTTGCCTTGTTCAGTTGCCGGTAGTCGATACACAATCTCATTGAACCGTCCTTCTTTCTAAAAAACAGTACTGGAGCTCCCCAAGGAGAAACACTGGGTCGAATGTATCCCTTGGCCAGTAAATCTTCCAACTGTTCTTTCAACTCTTTCAATTCAACTGGTGCCATTCGATAAGGTGCTTTCGAGATCGGTGCAGTACCTGGCATCAGTTCTATGTTGAAGTCAATCTCACGATACGGAGGTAGTCCTGGAATCTCATCTGGAAAAACATCTGCAAATTCACTAACCACTGGCAAATCAGCCAGGTTCGGGCTAGTTTTCAAAACATCAACTCCATATACAATAAATCCCTTTACTCCTTTCTGCAAAATTCGAGTCATAGCTAATACAGAAATAAGAGGAATCTTAGCACGAGAACCCTTACCATAGAATTTCCATTCTCCAGCCATCTCAGGTCTGAATCTCACTATCTTCTGGTAACAGTCTACGGTAGATCTGTAATTGTTTAGCATATCAATCCCGATAATGCAGTCAAAATCAGATAAACTAAGTACAAAACAATCAATCTCGATCTCATTACCATCATACTGTAACAAACAATTCTTCATTGTTTGAATCGATATAAGACCTTTCCCCAAAGGAGAAGAAACAGATACCACAACAGGTAATGTTTCGACAGGCAAAGCATGCAATGAAGCAAATCGTGCAGAGATAAACGTATGGGATGCACCTGTATCTAACAATACATATGCGGGATAACCATAAATAGAACAGTTACCTGCAATCACGTCATCTGGTGCTCCCTGTGTCTGTTCCTCTGTCAATGCAAAGACATTAGCCTGCTGTCTCTGAGGCTGGCTCCCTGTCTGACTTCCTCCTGGTCGAGTCTATTGCTGTGGATGTGCGGGTTGAAAGGAATGAACAGAAGAGGCTTGCCTTCCAGGTTGAGCCACTGATCGTGATGACTCTGCACCTCGTGACTGTCCAGAACCTCTTTGTGGACACACCCTCGCAAAATGGCCAGTCTGTTGGCATATATGGCACCTCCCAGATACACCTCGGCACTGATCGGTTGGATGACTTCCACCATAACTATTCCAAAACACACCTGACTTCTGTTTCGTGCCACTGGAACTCGGAGAACTGCTCCCGGACTTTTTAAATTGTTTCCCTCGTGCTTGCAAAAACCCTTTCTTTCCACTGCTACTACCACTTTCATAACGAGAATGTTGCTGTGCAATTGGAGCTGAGGGTTGTGACTGTCTCGGAGGCTGAGCGGTATATGAAGCTCCTCGCTGCTGTATCAAGCCAGCTTCCGCTCCTTTGGCACTGTTCAAGGAATCAGCAAAATTATTCGGTCGCCTTGTGTTCACCAAAGTAAAGACATCTGGACTCAGGCCATTGATGAACTGATCAGCCATTGCCTTGTCACTGTCAGCAACATGTGGTGCAAAACGTAGCAATGTAGATAATTTTGCAACATAGTCTTCAATATTCAAGTTCCCCTGTTTCAAATTAGCAAATTCAGTGCCCTTATCTTTGCGGTAAGACACCGAAAAGAAGCGTTGGTAGAACTTGGTTTTGAAGACATTCCACGTCAGTACAGTTCCTCTACGCTCCAAGGCTTTCTTGGTCGTGAACCACCAGCTCTTCGCAACTTCATGCAACTGGTGCCCAATCAGTCTGACTCTCCGTTCATCACCGTAATCAAGTGAATCAAACAACATTTCCATGTTATCAAGCCATCCTTCACATTCAACTTCATTTTCAGTACCTTTCAGAGTAGGCGGATGGTATGATTGGAAACGTTTGAGCAGTGTTTCCATCGGAGTAGCAGTCATGTCTGTCATGTCTCAAGAAGTACTTCCCTGTTCATTGCTCGGAACTGTAGTAACTGGAGGCACTATCGGTGTTACCACTGTCGGTGGAGTATGAACTATCTGCTCCGGTATAAGAGTAGGGACCTGTGGTAAAGTAGGGACCTCTGGTCTAAGAGGAGGTCGTCCTGGTCTTCGAGACATATCTGATTATCAAAATGGTTAGGATATCAAATCATCAAATCTATCTCAGTCCTCCTCTGATCATCTTACCTCTGATCAAGACTCGGTTCTGATTCAGGTGTAAATAAATAATCGACATACGCAACCAAGACATGCTTCCAATCAATTCCGATAATCAGGTAGCATATCATATATACAGATCACATGCCTCTAATCATTCCAGATATTCCAGTAAGCATGCGTCTATATTTATCAGAACTCATACTTTCAAATACCATAAATACAAAATCATGTAATAAACTACTTGACAGTAAATCATGCTAACATTTACAACATGTAATTCAATCATGTAAATAAATCATAGCATGATATAATAAATACGCAAGGAAGATGACTCGATCTAACCCACTCACTGTCTATCTAAGTCCAGAATTTTCTTGCTTTGATACCACATGTTGTGACGACCCGAGTTCTAATCTCTCGTAATCAATTAATCAACAATAATAGACAAATATCAATGTCTAAACAAAATAATAAAAAAAAATTCAAAGGGTGAACACATCGCTCGATCGGTGAAAAATCACCGATCGAGCGAGCCCCCTCCGCTCAACTCTCGGGTGCAGATAATAGTGGTCTCGCTCGATCCGCAATATATCACCGATCGAGTGAGCCACAATTATTCAAGTTTCTGTTCAGGCAAACATGGCCTCGCTCGATCCGTGATAATTCACCGATCGAGCGAGCTCGTCTCCAAAAACAGAACAGAAGAACCTTTCTGCTGTCAAAATGAATCCAAACATGCATTCTCATTCAAGATCATCTCCTACAAGGATTCATACATGATTTAATCCATAGCAACATCTAACATGCTATAATTGATAGGAATAAACCATTACAAGGCCTTAAAACATAATCATAAAGGCTTATAAACATGCAAGAAGCAATGTTATACATGCAAGATCAAGCTACAATATCATATTGTATCAAGGATTAACATATCTTCCAAATCCTATGAACAACAACAAGACCAAATCTAGATCAACAACAAGTCTCAACCAAGTAGCTAGAACATGCTCATGTTTAGAATTCAACTCATCATGACAGCTCACTCAAATCGTCTAACTCGGATCATCACGCTATGTTCATCTCATTCCCTTGTTCTTCAAGTACGCCTTTGCCCAATTCCACTCCCTCCTATTGCAATGACACATACAACAAAACAATAGCGATAAATCCGGTGAGAAATATATTTTCCAGTAAAAGCGACTAAACATTCATAACAAACATATATCAAAATCATGATATAAAACTAAATACAATGCATGTTTTCAAAACAAGGTTCATTTCGTCATTCGTCGATTGGGATCCCGAGAAGAAGATATCATAGCTAAACCACCGACACAACCAATCGAGGTGGGGCTACTATCTTGCTTCTCTAGACTTTGAAACCATTATATATGTAGATCAGATGCTAGGCTAAAACAACCACCCAGGCATACATATACAATCCCTCAAATCGTCTAATTGAACGTTTCCGTTCATTTCAAACTCAAGGAATAAGTCTTGCAAGATGAATGCAACATATATCATCATCAAAGCATTCATAACATCTAAGACTCATTCAATAAAGCATAGAAGCACATATTCATCAATTAAGCAAAGAAGTATGTGATTTAGGGGAACTCGATACAAACCATCTCGAGTTGTAATCCCAATAAAATCGTAGTCCACTATTACCTTTCAACTATGATGTTTAGGATGTCTTCTCACTTGTCCATATCTCTACAACATCAACCACCAAAACGCATCTCAAAATCTGCTCAAGTTCAACCCAAACTTCAACAAAACTTCAAGACAAACTCTACCAACCTTGTTCTATCTTCTATCGTTTTTGAAGTCAAGATCAATGAGTTGCAATGTCCTGTTCAAGCACTGAAATGATAGCATAACAAGAAAGGATTCATCAGCTAAAACTTCAGCAACTTCTAAGTTCAAGAACAATAGCAAATCACTTCAAATCATAAGTTCGATGGCATATCGGTATAAACTCGGCGATTCCGAACGCAACTATAACAATATCATCTATATAAGATTCAAAACCAGCATAATCCTCAACATATCAGCAGGTATAAAGATCAAATCATAGCTGGGACATCATAAGAACATGATATAACAATCAATCCTCAACCCAACTTTAAGATTACACAAGATAGAAGCTATCAACATCAATTCAATACCAGCTTCTGATCCCTATCATTTTTGAACTATCAAACATTGATGAACAAATAAGAAACTTACATCAAATCGAAGGTTTCGTTGCGAGGATTCCAGAACATCTTTAGGAATTGAAATCGGACACCCGTAGCTCAAGATATCTCAAATTGAAGAAGAAGAAAAGCTTGGAAGAATTCTCTGTTTCTTGATTTCGGTTTCTTGACTTGGATAAATCTGATGAAATTTGATATTACACGTGAATAAGTTTAAGAATCACAAGTGTCCCACTCAAATCCACTAGTTTTCACTTTAGTCCTCCATTTCTTGCTTCTTTTCAATTCAGTCCTCAATTCCACATTTCATTCAATTTCAATCCTAATCAATTTAAGAATATTAGAATTTCAATCAAAACTCCAAATATTCCCAAACTAATTATTCTCGGATTAACATTAAATATTTTCGGGCGTTACAAGCATGGTATACATAGCCAGTGGTGGGGTTTTTGTGTATTTGACACCACAAAATTCAAGGAACCTAATCGAGAACATGGCTGCCAATTCTCAGCAATTTGGCACCAACAGAAGTGAACCAGCACCCAGGAGAGGCAATGAGGTAAACTTGTCTTCTCTTGAGCAACAATTGATTGAACTGACGTCTCTTGTGCATCAAATATCTGTAGGAAATGGATAGACTGTAAAGGCATGTGGAATCTGTGCTGCAACGGGACATGCAACTGACATGTGTCCCACACTCCAAGAGAAGCGGTCGAACAGGTAAATGCAACTGGAGTATTTCCTGGAGCACCACAGCGGAAATATGATTTGTACTCCAACACCTATAATCCAGGTTGGAAAGATCATCCAAATTCTATATACGGAAACCCTCCAGTGAATCAACCTGTACCTTAGGCACCACCACACAATCAAGCTTACAGGCCATCGTATCCTCCACAACAACAGCGTCCTCAGATTCCCACACCAGGTGAGTTTCTCGAAAATTGTAAGAGTGGGTGCCCAGTGAGCCAACTGTGTGGCTATGGGCTTTGATGACTCTTTGTATAAACAATCTTTTGTTTAATATTATTTACACTTTTATGGCAATGACTTTATATTACTTCATATTGTTATATTGTGATATACTATTGTTGTTTTGATAAAGACCTTGAATATACTATAGTGTATGTAAGATGTGGTAGAACATGGAGATGTCTATCATGAAATACATCTTATAGTCACTGTATATTCTAAACTGTTCCTAGTCGATTGAGCCGTCCGATAATAAGGATAAGGATCGAGTTTGAGACTAGCATTTGCGATGCGGAGTACCACGTTTCATTGGTAGGGAACATGGAGATGTTCGAAGCATGCAAATGGATATTCATAGGATGAATAATCGAACTACCCTATCCGGACTTTCCAAGTGGTTATCACTTATCGAGTGGATAAAGTCCGCGGTTTTGGTTGTACACCATTAGTCCTTACGACTTGAAACATCATGGAGACTCTATATGCTAGTGCTGTGCTTTGACTCGTTTACCGACTCTATGGGGGTCATCAGGTGTCGGGATTGGGTACAGTTACAACACATATAGGAGTCGATGCATTGTTGTCAAGGATTCACCACATACTTGCAAGTGTGGATATCCTATGCGATCTGAGGAGATATTAGTGTGACGAATCTCTGGCCAGAGTACTTGATGTGATTTAAGAAATGGTTTCTTAGTAGCACATGCGATGTCACTAATTTGATCTTCAAGATGTATTGCATAGTTATCGAATCTTGAGCGACTCTCGATATACCAATGGTTGTTGATTCGATCGGGATATTTGGATGAAGGGACCGTACTGTACGCTAACCAAAATCTACTGGTTCTTGTAGGCACTATCAGTGATACCTAGGGAATCATGGGGCGATGTTGCTAGGCGCTTTACCATGATTCGTTGGGCAAGTCGGAAATCGTTGTTCCGAGTCACAAGGAGTTGTGAGCCCACGGCTAGCTATATCCCTGAACCATTGAGGGTCACACAGTGTAATGGAGTTTTAATCCCCGTTGAGATAGTTAAATTTAAAGAGTTAAATTTAATGAATAAAGAAGTTGGACTTCTTAAATAAGAGTAAGGGAGTAGGATTTCCTAAAATGACATAGGGATGAGCATTTTTGGAAACCACTGAATTCGGATTCAGGAAAATTTATTTTGACTTTAAAATGTGCAGAAATGGTTTCTGTGCACATTGGTGAAATCGGTTCATCAATCGGAGTCACGATGAATTTTATATTAATTTCTGAACGTGCGGGCTTTGCTTGTCGGGCCTCAACTTATGACTAATGGGCCCTAAGGTGTTAGTGGCCTGCATTATAAATAAGTTATTGCAGTACAGAAATTACAGACAACAGGTCATAATTTTTGAGACAGGATTTTCGAAACCCTACCCTCCTCTCAAAAGATTTCGGCCGAACCCCCTCCCTCTCTGTCCGAGAAATTCCGGTCTGTGATTTTGAATTGCAGTCAGGAATAACGAATCAGATTCGTTTAATCTCTTCGCAGAAAAACTTCTGATAGATTTTCTAGTGCAATCTATCAGAGGGATTTAAACCCCATTCGTGGATCTGATTGAAGGAGTTCATCAGTTCCTGGGAGATACAAGAAGCGCAGAGAAATCTGTGTGGTGTCCATTAATCTCGCTTCGAGATTGAAGGTAAAATTTAATTAATTGTTATTTGAATTTTACACACACAATAATTTAATCGTTGAATGGTTGATACCCACACCATGGAATTGTTCCATGATAAAAATTTTAAACTTCCGCTGCACCGGGTATCAATCGTGATTGATCTGACCGCCCGTTTTCCAACAGTGGTATCAGAGCAAGGTTGCTCAGATCAAACGATTGAATTAATCAATTGTACAAAATTTTTGAGTCTCGGTTTTTGAAACAAAATAAATATTTTTAAATAAAATTTTTTTTTTTTTTTCCGGGGCAAAACCCGGGCAGCGATTGGATCGCTGCCCGGAGGGGGCGGCGATGGTCGCTGCCCCCGGGGGAGGCGCACGGCGCCGCCCAAAGGGGGCGCACGTCGCCGCCCAGGGCGGTGCACGACGCCGCCCAGGGCAGCGCTGGGCGCTGCGCAGGGCGGCGCACAGCGCCGCCCAGGGGCGGCGCCGTTCACGAGATTTCGGATCGAATTGTTCGAGTTCGTAAATTTTAAAATTGATTTTGGATAAATTTGAATTTTTGGAAAATTTTAATGTTTTATCCGTAAATTGAATTTTGAATTCAATTATTTTGGTACAATTGATGATCAGATATGATCTTATGATATATTGAGTAAAATATGATTTTATTTGTAAAATTGGATTTTATAGATAAAATATGATTTTATTTGATATAGAGATAAAATATGATTTTATATGTGAAATGAGATTTTATATATAAAATATGATTTTATCTTGTTTAAATTTGAATTGCCACTGCATGTTATCCAATAAATTAATTTTGAATTAAATGTTATTGGATAAGGATGATCGATTGCCATGACCAATTTTGTAGGTGTATATTAGGAATTTACATTTTGTTTTTATTGTTGTTGGTTTTATTAATGGGCCTGGTTTATGGCCCGATATGAATGTCATATGTAATAAAAGTGGGCTTGGTTTATAGCCCGTTCCCACCCCTAAAAATGTATCCCTACTTGTCATTGTTATTTATTGTAAATGCATTAGATTTAGTGGGAGATCAAGATTTGAAGATGGTGGGCCAGCAGACAATAAAGACTGAAGAAATGTAAATTGGAAGCACATGTAATAGGATTGCATTGCATACTGCATATTACCTAGGATTGGACTAAGACCCGTGATTGGCAACCACGGGTCAATTAGAAATGGAATCGATCATCCTATATAATATTTGATATTATGATTGTATGCATGTTTAGACATAAATTGCGTGAATCCGGCAAGCATGCAATAAAATGAATATGATGAGACAAATATTTTTATAATTAAAAATCCCTCATTTTAAATATGATTTAAAATTTATATCAAGATAAATAAAGGAAATTTAAATTTGTTTAAATGTTCCCACCTTCCATCAACGGTCAATGTATGTGATGCTACCCGCGGATACGGTCCGGCTCATATTATTGGGGGGGCCCGTTCGTCGGAAAGCTGTACATTGGATCGACAAATGTTGTAAGTTGGGTGGAACTCCCATGGGATCGGCTCATATTATTGGGGGATCCACATGGCGACCGTCCATCACAACTTAATATTGATGGGTCATCTTGACATGTCACTTTAAACGGCGTCATATTATTGGGCCCTTATTGGACATGAGGTAAACACATGGGGGTTGCTTTGGAAGCAATTGGGTTCTACCTTTTGAGAATTATGGTTGGCTGATATTATTCGGGACCATAAGTTTGTCAATTGGACTCCATGTTCTCACTAAGGAAAAAGTTTCCCGTTTTCACTAGAGGGTGGTGAAATCGTTAAAATAGTGGGAGTGAGATTCATAAAATTAAATTCGCCTATTTTATGTCTTAGTAAATTGTTAAACAATCATTGATATATGTCTGTTTTTCTTTTCAGTATTTCATACAATGAATTCGCGAAATCCATTATTCTCGATCCTCGAACAAAACAAGTTGACTGGCGCCAACTATACGGAATGGTTCCGGAAGTTGAAGATTGTCTTAACTTCGGAGAAAATGCTCTACGTGTTAGAGAAAGCACCTCCGAAGGAAGCACCAGCTGACATAAGTCCGGAGGAATTGGCCAAACTTGATGCATGGTGTGACCATGACATCAAGACCAAATGCTATATGCAAGCCTCGATGTCTGATGAACTCCAGAGGCGATTTGAGGACACGGTGAATGCTGCTGACATTCATGCGCAACTCAAGGAACTTTTTGGGGCTCAGTCGAGGGCTGAAAGGTTCGCTACTGTTAAGGAGTTGATGACGTGCCGCATGCGTGAAGGGACTTCGGTCCGTGATCATGGGGTACGAGTGATTTGGCTCATACAAAAGTTGGCGACCCTAGATTTGGTGTTGGATCATGAACTCAATGTGGATTTATTGCTTCTGTCTCTTCCTTCTTCATTTGATGGATTTGTGATAAATTTTAATATGAACAAGATAGAGGCCACCCTAGAAGAGATGGTCAATATGCTCGTTACATATGAATCCACACTTAAGAAGGATAAGCCCGTTTTCTTGGTGGGCTCCTCATCTTCTGCTAAGAAGGGGCCAAGTATGAAGGGAAAGAAACGTTCTGCCCCACCCAAGAAAGTCGAGCCCGAGAAGAAGCAAAAGACAAAGGCTTCAAACAATGGAAAATCCAAGGATGTTTGCCATTACTGCAAGAAGCCGGGTCATTGGAAGCGCAACTGCAAGGAATATCTTGAGCAGTTGGGAACTGCAAAGGGTATGTTCTATATTGAAATAAACATGTCACTTAATACAACTTCTTGGGTATTGGATACCGGATGTGGATCTCACATTTGCAATGATTTGCAGGTGATGACAAGAAGTCGCAGGCTTAGAATGGGTGAGACCCAGCTAAGGCTCGGGAATGGTTCCAGAGTTGAAGCTACGGCCATTGGAGATGTTTGTTTGACTTTGCAGAACGGTTTTAAATTATTGTTAAGAGATGTTTTATTTGTGCCAGATTTAATTAAAAACATTATTTCTATTTCTATGCTTGATAGAGATGGTTATTCTTGCAATTTTGTGAATGGGATTTGCAATATTTACAAGAATGAATGTTTAATTGGAAATGGACAACTTGAAAACGATCTATACAACTTAAAACTAAAAGACGTTCCAGTGAATTATGTTGATAAACCGGCGACAACAAACAAAAGGAAAATCGATAGTCAAAACACGGCGAACCTTTGGCATGCTAGGCTAGGTCATATTTCTTCAAGGAGGATGAACAAGCTAGTGGGAGAGGGCATGTTTGATATGTCTGATATTAACTCTCTACCTACTTGTGAATCCTGCCTAAAAGGAAAAATGACTAAATCTCCTTTTAAGGGGAAACCTGAGCGTAGTCAGAATCTGTTGGATTTGATCCATACAGATGTTTGTGGTCCATTTAGAGTAGGGACTCAACATGGCCACACCTACTTCATTACCTTTACTGATGATTATTCAAGGTATGGGTATTTATATTTAATGAAATATAAATCTGAAGCATTTGAAAAGTTCAAAGAATTCAAGGCTGAAGTAGAAAACAAGCTAGGTAAAAGTATTAAAGCACTTCGATCGGATCGAGGTGGAGAATACTTAAGTACCGAGTTTTTGGACTATCTAAAAGAGAATGGGATTCTCTCTCAGTGGACTCCTCCTATGACACCACAGCTTAATGGTGTATCGGAGCGTCGTAATCGAACTTTGTTGGACATGGTTCGATCTATGATGAGCTTCACTGAGCTTCCACCTTCGTTTTGGGGCTATGCGCTTGAAACGGAGGTATTGTTGTTGAACAACGTCCACACTAAAACAGTGGACAAAACACCATACGAGTTATGGAATGGCAAAGCTCCTAAGTATTCGTACTTGAGGATTTGGGGATGTCCTGCTTACGTGAAGCGGACAGTGGGAGATAAGTTGGATAGTCGATCCAGCTTATGTTATTTTGTAGGGTATCCGAAGAATTCAATCGGATATTATTTCTATTATCCTGCTGAAACAAAGGTGTTTGTTTCTAGGAATGCCACCTTCTTGGAGAAGGAGTTCTTATTGGATAAGAAAGGCGAGATGATGGAACTCGAAGAGGTTCGAGAAGAACCCGAAATACAAAATAACGATCCTACACCTCAGGAACCATTGCTGGACACGCCTGAACCTAGAAGATCCGAGAGGACTTCTAGACCTCCTATTCGATATGGTCTTCTTCTTGAAAGGGATCAAGATGAACCCGACATTGGATGTGATCCAAGAAACTTCAAGGAAGCAATTTCTGATGCGGATTCGAATTTATGGCTTGAAGCTATGCAGTCAGAATTGGATTCGATGCATACAAACCAAGTTTGGTCTTTAGTAGATCCTCCCGATGGAATTGTTCCAATAGGGTGTAAATGGATCTACAAAAGAAAGCTTGGGCCTGATGGTAAGGTATTGACCTACAAGGCGCGATTGGTGGCGAAAGGTTATACTCAAAGGCAAGGAGTTGACTATGATGAAACCTTTTCACCAGTTGCTATGTTCAAGTCCATAAGAATCCTTATTGCCATAGCTGCATGGTATGACTATGAGATATGGCAAATGGATGTGAAGACTGCTTTTCTTAATGGAGACATTAAGGAAGAAATCTATATGAAGCAGCCTGAGGGGTACACATCCATGGGAAGCGAGCATAAGGTATGCAAGCTTCAGAGATCAATTTATGGTCTAAAACAAGCATCAAGAAGTTGGAACCAGAAATTTGATGAAACAATTAAAGATTTTGGTTTCATCAAGAACCCGGAGGAACCTTGCGTGTACAAGAAAGTAGTTAAGGATGCGGTGACATTCTTAGTACTTTATGTTGATGACATCCTACTCATTGGGAATGATGTAGGGATGTTGCAGTCAACAAAGATATGGTTATCAGGTAGATTTTCGATGAAGGATTTGGGTGAGGCATCCTACATTCTTGGGATACAGATCTATAGAGATAGATCTAAGAGAATGATAGGACTCACTCAATCAACCTACATCGATACCATATTGAAACGGTTTTCAATGGATGGGTCCAAGAGAGGACATCTACCCATGTGTCATGGAGTTTCTCTATCCAAGTCTATGTGTCCCAAGACTGATACAGAGATAGAGAATATGACACATGTACCATATGCGTCAGCTATAGGTAGTATCATGTATGGGATGATATCTACCAGACCGGATGTAGCATTTGCTCTGAGTGTCACGAGCAGATATCAGTCTAATCCTGGTCAAATGCATTGGAAAGCCGTGAAAGACATTCTTAAGTACTTACGAAGGACTAAGAATATGTTCATGGTTTATGGAGGACGAGAACTCAAACTGGAAGGCTATACCGACTCTAGCTTCCAAAGTGACGTGGATGACTCGAAGTCAACCTCTGGATTTGTGTTCATGCTCAATGGCGGTGCTGTCTCTTGGAAGAGTTCCAAGCAGGACACCACAGCGGATTCCACCACTGAGGCTGAATACATTGCAGCATCAGCTGCTGCTAAAGAGGCCGTTTGGATGAGGAAGTTCGTCCAAGAGTTGGGCGTTATTCCTGAATTTGTTGGTCCAGTCCCGGTGTACTGTGACAACACGGGTGCCGTTGCTCAAGCAAAGGAACCAAGGTCTCATCAAAGATCCAAACACGTACTGAGGAAATACCACATAATCCGGGAGATTGTGGAGAGAGGAGACATCATTGTCGAACGAGTGGCCTCTGCAGACAATATCGCTGATCCGCTTACTAAGCCCTTGCCAGGACCATTGTTTGACAAACATCGCGAAGCAATGGGTCTACGTAGTATGACTAGTTGGCTATAGGGCAAGTGGGAGATTGTAAGAGTGGGTGCCCAGTGAGCCAACTGTGTGGCTATGGGCTTTGATGACTCTTTGTATAAACAATCTTTTGTTTAATATTATTTACACTTTTATGGCAATGACTTTATATTACTTCATATTGTTATATTGTGATATACTATTGTTGTTTTGATAAAGACCTTGAATATACTATAGTGTATGTAAGATGTGGTAGAACATGGAGATGTCTATCATGAAATACATCTTATAGTCACTGTATATTCTAAACTGTTCCTAGTCGATTGAGCCGTCCGATAATAAGGATAAGGATCGCTCGAGTTTGAGACTAGCATTTGCGATGCGGAGTACCACGTTTCATTGGTAGGGAACATGGAGATGTTCGAAGCATGCAAATGGATATTCATAGGATGAATAATCGAACTACCCTATCCGGACTTTCCAAGTGGTTATCACTTATCGAGTGGATAAAGTCCGCGGTTTTGGTTGTACACCATTAGTCCTTACGACTTGAAACATCATGGAGACTCTATATGCTAGTGCTGTGCTTTGACTCGTTTACCGACTCTATGGGGGTCATCAGGTGTCGGGATTGGGTACAGTTACAACACATATAGGAGTCGATGCATTGTTGTCAAGGATTCACCACATACTTGCGAGTGTGGATATCCTATGCGATCTGAGGAGATATTAGTGTGACGAATCTCTGGCCAGAGTACTTGATGTGATTTAAGAAATGGTTTCTTAGTAGCACATGCGATGTCACTAATTTGATCTTCAAGATGTATTGCATAGTTATCGAATCTTGAGCGACTCTCGATATACCAATGGTTGTTGATTCGATCGGGATATTTGGATGAAGGGACCGTACTGTACGCTAACCAAAATCTACTGGGTCTTGTAGGCACTATCAGTGATACCTAGGGAATCATGGGGCGATGTTGCTAGGCGCTTTACCATGATTCGTTGGGCAAGTCGGAAATCGTTGTTCCGAGTCACAAGGAGTTGTGAGCCCACGGCTAGCTGTATCCCTGAACCATTGAGGGTCACACAGTGTAATGGAGTTTTAATCCCCGTTGAGATAGTTAAATTTAAAGAGTTAAATTTAATGAATAAAGAAGTTGGACTTCTTAAATAAGAGTAAGGGAGTAGGATTTCCTAAAATGACATAGGGATGGGCATTTTTGGAAACCACTGAATTCGGATTCAGGAAAATTTATTTTGACTTTAAAATGTGCAGAAATGGTTTCTGTGCACATTGGTGAAATCGGTTCATCAATCGGAGTCACGATGAATTTTATATTAATTTCTGAACGTGCGGGCTTTGCTTGTCGGGCCTCAACTTATGACTAATGGGCCCTAAGGTGTTAGTGGCCTGCATTATAAATAAGTTATTGCAGTACAGAAATTACAGACAACAGGTCATAATTTTTGAGACAGGATTTTCGAAACCCTACCTTCCTCTCAAAAGATTTCGGCCGAACCCCCTCCCTCTCTGTCCGAG
This sequence comes from Henckelia pumila, assembly GCF_033568475.1. Lineage (NCBI taxonomy): Eukaryota > Viridiplantae > Streptophyta > Magnoliopsida > Lamiales > Gesneriaceae > Henckelia > Henckelia pumila. The sequence continues at coordinate 37,695,519 of NC_133123.1, read as the reverse complement.
AAATTCCGGTCTGTGATTTTGAATTGCAGTCAGGAATAACGAATCAGATTCGTTTAATCTCTTCGCAGAAAAACTTCTGATAGATTTTCTAGTGCAATCTATCAGAGGGATTTAAACCCCATTCGTGGACCTGATTGAAGGAGTTCATCAGTTCCTGGGAGATACAAGAAGCGCAGAGAAATCTGTGTGGTGTCCATTAATCTCGCTTCGAGATTGAAGGTAAAATTTAATTAATTGTTATTTGAATTTTACACACACAATAATTTAATCGTTGAATGGTTGATACCCACACCATGGAATTGTTCCATGATAAAAATTTTAAACTTCCGCTGCACCGGGTATCAATCGTGATTGATCTGACCGCCCGTTTTCCAACAAAAATATAGTTAAGGATCTTGCAACTAATACGCTGTCTTTCCAACAAGAAACCCGAGCAATTATCCAGAACTTGAATAACCAGATAGGACAAATCGCCACCGCAATCAACAAGTTGGAAGCACAAAATTCTAGCGCTTTGTCATCCCAAACAATTCCGAACCCAAGAGAGAACGCAAGTGCAGTTACTCTAAGGAATGGAAAGGAGTTGAAAGTCAAGGAGAAAGAAGTTGATGCCTCATCCAAGCAGGAGCAGAATGAAAAGCAAAAAGTGGTTGATGGAGAAGTAGCTCAGGAAGAAGCACCAAAAGGTAAGTTTCCTCCCCTTTTTGAATATAAACATGTTGCCCCTTTTCCCTCAACACTTAAGGATTCTAGAAAATATGAAAGGATTAAGGAACTTTATGAAATTTTTTGTAGATGTAAGGTAAACATTCCATTGCTAGATGCTATCAAGCAGGTACCTCGATATTCAAAGTTTTTGAAGGAAGTGTGCAAAACAAAGAGAGAACAGACATTGAAGGGATGTCAGAAAGTGAAGTAAGGTGAGAATGTATCTGCTGTGATCCAAAGAAATTTTCCTGCCAAATGCAAGGATCCAGGTATGTTTTCTATCCCATGCACTATAGGAAATGTTAGACTGGAAAAGGCCATGTTATATCTAGGAGCATCAATCAATGTTATGCTTTATTCTATTTATGCGTCCTTGAAACTTGGTCCTTTGAATAAAACTGAAATTGTCATACAGTTAGCTGATATGTCTAATGCATACCCTAGGGGAATAGTGGAAGATGTGTTAGTGCAAATGAATAATTTAGTATTTCCTGCTGATTTTTATGTGCTCGACATGGAAAATGGCGATCATAATAGTCCAATTTTGTTAGGAATGTCATATTTGAAAACGTCGATGACTAAAATTGATGTTCACAGTGGCACACTTACTATAAAATTTGATGGTGAGGTGGTAAAGTTTAATATTTATGATTTCATGAAATTTCCTGACAGTGATGATTGTGTTTATTCTGTTGATATTGTGGATTATTTGGCACAAGATCATTGTGAGCATGCGGGAAAAGATGAGCTAGAGGTGGCTATTACAGCACCCATTCAGCATGATGAAGATGATGAGATTTGTTGCAATAGAGAGATGAAAGAAATTTTGAACACGTTGAACAGTGCACCTGCGCTATCTCAATCAGGTAACCTCGCTTATCTCTCTTTACCAATATCTAATACTCGGCGCCTTCCATCTGTTTTGCAGGCACCCGTTATTGAACTGAAAACGCTCCCCAAACATCTTAAATATGTTTTCCTTGGAGAAGGAAAAACTTTACCAGTTATCATCTCCAACAGTTTGGAGGCCGAACAAGAGGAGCAAAAGGTCAAATTTTTAAGGGAGCACAAGACAGCTATTGGATGGACCATAGCCGACATCAAGGGAATCAGCCCCTCTACGTTCATGCATAGGATCTTGATGGAGTAAGGAGCCGCAAAGAAATTTGAACCCACCTATGATAGAGGTGGTGAAGGCTGAAATTCTGAAACTTCTTGAAGTTGGAGTCATCTACCCAATTTCTGACAGTCAATGGGTCAGTCCGGTCCAAGTGGTTCCCAAGAAAACAGGGATTACTGTGGTGAAGAACAAGGACGACGAATTGGTTCCCACCCGAATTCAAAATGGGTGGAGGGTTTGTATAGTCTATAGGAAATTAAATGTTGGAACCTAAAAGGACCATTTTCCTTTGCCTTTTATTGATCAAATGATTGAAAGGTTAACATGTCATTCTTACTACTATTTTCTTGATGGATATTCGGGTTATTTTCAGATTGCAGTTGCACCAGAAGATCAGGAGAATACAACATTCACTTGCCCATTTGGCACCTTCGCGTACCGACATATGCCCTTTGGACTCTGCAATGCACCGACCACATTCCAACGGTGTATGGTAAGTATTTTTTCTGATTTTATTAAGCATATCTTAGAGGTTTTATGGATGATTTTACTGTCTATGGTGATTCATTCGAAAAATGTCCCTCTAACCTTGCTCTTATCCTTAAGAGGTGTGTCGAAACCAACCTAGTTTTAAACTCTGAAAAGTGTCATTTTCTGGTTGGGCAATGTATCGTTTTGGGTCATGTCATCTCATCTAAGGGGAATGAAGTAGACAAAGCAAAAATTGATATTATTCAGTATCTACCTTACCCCACAAGTGTGTGGGTTGGCCATGCAGGTTTTTACATGAGATACATTCAAGACTTCGCCAAGATCTCATCCCCTATGTGCAAACTGTTGCAAAAATATGTGCCGTTTGAATTTGAAGAGTCATGTAAAACATCTTTTGACAAACTTAAGGACTCATTGACATCTGCACCAATCATCCAACCACCGGACTGGAGCAAACCATTTGAGATCATGTGTGATGCCAGCGGCTATGTTGTAGGAGCGGTTTTGGGACAGAAAGTTGGGAAAGCATCGCATGCTATGTACTATGCCTCGCGTATTCTGAACGATGCCCAACGGAACTATTCTACCACTGAAAAGAAGCTCTTGGCTAAAGTTTTTATTTAGAGAAATTTCGTTCTTATTTACTTGGTGCTAATGTTATTGTTTATTCAGATCATGCAGCTCTTCGTTTTCTGATGGCGAAAAAGGAAGCAAAGACAAGGTTGATAAGATGGATACTACTCTTGAGCAAATTTGATGTGGAAATGAAATATAAAAGAGGGACAGAGAATCGAGTAGCTGACCACTTAAGCCATATGGTTCACATTGATGAGGAGCTGAGCTTGCAAGAATAATTTTCTGATGAGCAACTATTTTCAGCAAGCACAGGATTACCATGTTATGCTCATATTGTCAATTATTTAGTTACTAATGGGTTTTCCTCTGAATTTTCCAAAGCACGAAGAGACAATCTCAAAAGCGATGCTAAGTACTTTGTGTGGGATGACCCATACTTGTGGAAACACTGCGCTGATCAAGTCATACGACGATGTGTGCTTGAAACTGAGGTAATTCCTATCCTCACATTTTGTCACTCATATGCGTGTGGTGGGCACTTTGGAGCAAAAAGAATGGCGAGGAAGGTGTTAGACTGTGGATTTTCTAGCCATCCATATTTCAAGACGCTTACGTTTTTTGTAAGTCGTGCGCTCAATGCCAAAAGACAGGTAACATATCCCAGCGAAAGGAGATGCCTCAGCAACCCATTCTAATTTGTGAAATTTTTTATGTATGGGACATCGACTTCATGGGACCTTTCCTACTTCCTATGGATTCATTTATATATTACTTGTTGTGGATTATGTCTCGAAATGGGTGGAAGCTAAGGCCATCCGTACTGACGATTCTAAAGTGGTTGCAGAGTTTATCAAGCATAATATTTTCTCTAGGTTTGGGATTCCAAAAGCCATCATTAGTGATAGAGGAACGCATTTTTGAAACCAAACTATGGCCAGTTTGCTGAAGAAATATCATGTGATGCACAAGGTCTCCAGTGCATATCATCCATAATCCAATGGCCAAGCTGAAGTTTTGAATTGAGAAATCAAATCTATTTTAGAGAAAACAATGAATCCTACAAGAAAGGACTGGAGCTTGCAATTGGATGAAACTTTGTGGGCCTACAGAACCGCGTTCAAGACGTCGATTGGAATGTCCCCATATCGTCTGATTTTTGGGAAACCGTGTCATCTGCCAGTGGAAATAGAGCATAAAGCCTATTGGGCTATCAAGAAATTTAACATGCAGATGGATGAGAGTGGCGAGCATCGAAAGTTGAAGTTGCAGGAATTAGAAGAGATCCGCAATGATGCATATGTTAGCTCCAAAATCTACAAGGAAAAGACAAAAGCCTTCCATGACAAGATGATTTCTAGAATGGAGTTTGAAGTCGGTCAAAAAGTCCTGCTCTATCACTCACGACTTATATTATTCCCAGGTAAGTTGCGTTCTAGATGGATTGGCCCATTTGTTATTACTAATGTGTTTTCTCATGGTGCAGTTGAGATTCAGAGTTTCGATACTTCGAAGATATTCAAGGTGAATGGACAGCGTTTGAAGCACTATTTTGAAGGGATCCAAGCACACGACGGCGAGGACGCACATGATCTAACACTCGATGCTCCACCATAAATTGACTAAATCGCAGCATACAGTCGGGCTGACGACTCTAAACCAAGCTCTTTTTGGGAGACATCCCAAATTTTAGTTTTTACGTCTTTATTTTTGCTCATTTCTTTTCAAATTTTTTAATTATTGTTTCAGATTATTAATTCTATTTTTTTTTGTGCCTTGAAAATTAATTTTAATATTTTGTTGGCTTTGTCAGGAATTTCCAGCCCTTAATCGAACAGACAGCGCGCCCGCTCGATCTTAGTGCGCGCCCGTGCAACCCCTAATGCTAAAATTGCACAAAAATGCGAAGACTTGGTGCGCCCGCTCCACCATTCAGCGCGCCATCGCCCTAACACCCCACGAAAATTATGAAAAAAAAATTCAAACAAATAGCGCGCTCGCGCGACTCCTAAAGCTTTCCAGGCAATTAATTCAAAATCTACACGCGCACGGCCTATCCAATTGATCGCCCATGCCTCCAACCCTCAATATCAAACCAAATATGCGATCCTCACGCACGCACCCCATCCCATGGTGCCCCCACCCCGCTCAATTTTATACCTATATCTACGTCTCTCCCTCACTTTCCTTCTTCAAATTTTACCCAATCTCTCCTACCCTAAATCTTGATGTCACCGTTTCCTTGTCTAAATCTCCTATAAAACTTAATTTGGCCACCTTTGCAACCTCACATACATATATTTCCTCATCTCTTCCACAAGTTTCCATCATAGGGCTGTGAGCGCACGATCCAAAGGGTGCCCCCAATTTTTGTTTGGGTCTCAGATTTCAGTTACTGCGTCGTTATTATCTCTATTACACTCTGGAGTAAGTTAATCATGTTAATAGTTCCCAGTTCTTGTTTTGTGGTATTCGTTTGGCGTGCTTGTCTGTGAAGCTATTGTGTGGTATTACGCTACCAAATTTTGGCGTCGTAATTGAAATTGAAGTGTGTTGATTAATTGCTTGTGGCGTATGGATTGTATTGGGAGTGTGTGGATTCTTGGATTTGTTTGTTAATCAAGTTTGTGTGAGGAAGTTGTATCATTTTTTCCAAAATTTTTGTTGTTGTGGGAGTGCATATAAGGTGTTTGAGATATGGCCCCTAAGAAAAAGATGAAATTCGGAGCTTCTACATCTGCCTCTGAACCCGCTCCTGAAGCCCAACGCTTTTGGAATGCCGCAGCTGAAGAACGTTATCAAGGATGGTTGGGAAAGAATATTTTACTCGAGAGGGGTTTCGACATGTCTGTAGGATTTGAGAAAGGTCCATTCATGAGTTCTATCGGTCGGGCTGTTGCAGCATGTCAATGGAAGAAATTTGTCACGCAACCACAGGATGCAGTTGTCCCGTTAGTCCGGGAATTCAATTCCAATCTGAAAGTGAAGCATGTGCAACTCAAAGACTCGTTCGTGGGAAGATGGTACCGTTTGACGCTCATACCATCAATACCATGTATAACCTTCCGCCGGTGTTCCATGACGAGTGTGTGGAGTATAAAAACAATGAAGTGGATTATGAGGCAATTTTGAGCCGAATTTGTATTCCTGGAGCGGAGTGGCGGATGGGCCGTGATCACATGCCATCCAAACTGAAAAATACTGATTTGACTCATGAAGCAAAACTCTGGTATACTTTTATCTGTGCTTGACTCAAACTGACTGATCATGAGCATGAAGTTACCAAGGAACGAGCTATTCTCGTATATTGTATCTTGAAGAGGAAAGCAATCGACTTGGGGCTGATTTTCCAATAAACAATTCAAGGTGTAGTTGCTGGTAAGACTAGTGGAGGATTTGCTTTTCTATCTATAATAACTGATCTCTGTGACGAGGCGGGAGTGGACTGGAGCCCGAATGAAGAATTGCAGAAACGCACCGCAGTCATTGTCTGCGAAGCACCATTCCATATGGGCCATCCTTCTGAGCAGCGAAAGCGAGAGGAACGAAGCGAGTTTAATGAAAGGGCTGCCGCACGGAGAGGACCTACACCCCAACCTCAGTCTTCTACAATTGCGCCGGATCGTCTGGAAATATTGGAGGCGGATTTGAGACAGCATCGCGAGGAGTTTCACGCCTTCCAGCAGATGTCAGGTGTGTTTATGAATTATGTGATGGATTTCACAGCTGCTCTGCCCCACTATTTACCCGATTCTGCCAGTTCCGCGCCTCCATTCCCACCGAGACCACAGTGGCCCCTGGTTTTTGACCCTGCTGACTCTGCTGCTCACCCACACACGGAGCATGACTGTAAGGCCCGAAAATATTAAATTATTAATTATGGTATTTGAGAATTAAATTCCATATTATGGGATAATATTGATTTGAGAAGGTATGAAAATGATAGATTTAATTTCCGAGCCGAAAATATTTAATTTGAGAATTTACGGGTTTTGAGAATTAAATTCCGAGAATTCTTAAATTAAAAGAATACATATTCGATTTGAATATTTATGGGATTTAAGATTAAATTACATGTTTCGGGAATTAAATAATATGAATTTTGAAGATATAACCCGAGCAGGGACTGATTTGCAAATATCGAAGTTGCAAGGGCTAAAGTGCACAAGGCCAGGATTATTTATTTAATCCGACTTTAATTTTAATCCGAGTATATTTAATTTGGGAATATTTAGAGTTTTGATTTTAATTCTAATATTCTTAAATTATTTTGTATTGAAATTGGATTAAAAAGAAGGCCGATGACTGAATTGCAATTAATGAAGACTTGAGGGACTAAATTTCAATTTAATCAATATATATCCAATGTAATCAGAATTGATACTTGAGTTAGAACAGAGGGGTTCGAATCCATTCCAATTCCTTTGTAGTTTCGATTTTCAAATTGCCGTAACTTTTGCGTCGGTTGTCCGATTTCGATTCCGAAAGATGTTCTGGAATCCTTGAGAGGAGTAATTCGATTTGATGTAAGTATTTAATCCTTTCAGCATGGTTTGAAGAACGAAATTTGGCAGAGATCAGTACTTTGGTATATGATCCTCTTCTTGATGTGTTATTCCGTTTAATTTCGAAACCGGGTCGAATATGGATAAAGAAACGAACTTGTCATGGTTTCATCATGTTGTTGATCTGTTAACATGTGATTATAGCTGCTGATATGAGAATTTTGAATGATATGAAGTGATTAGAAGTTGATAGCAAGTTAGAAATGAATTCGATACCGAGTCGGTTTCCGATTTTGAATCGCTACGCCGCCGGTTGATGTTTTAGGATCCGTTTTGATAACCAAAGATTTAGTGGAGATGTTAGTGAAATGTTAGCAATGATATATCATTTTTATGTCTCAGTTTCAATCACGTTTACATGACGAACGATGCAAGACTTCGAGATATACCAAAGAAGAGGAAGTTGAAGTTTGAAATGATATTGATTGAATCTATATTGATGATTTTGATTCAATTCTGAAATGATTGAATAGAATGAGGTTTGATATACATATTTTGATGTTATGTTTCAGAGTTTAATAAGAGACTATTTACTCAAGAACCTCAACTTGCACCGAAGAAGAAGTGATCAAATGAAGTGAATTTGAATGACGATGATTGAGGTTGGAATGGGCAGATTCTTGTAGGAATTGTTGTATTTCCTATCAGATCTGGAACATCATCAACTCGAAGATGAAAGGTATAAGACGATATTGATATTCAGGACTATGATACTCGGGATTGATGAATCTTGAGTAGTCCGCCAAAATCACATACTAGTTATGTTTATTTTGATTATGAACTTATTATTGTTCTTGTCGATCCATCACAGGTAGTGGATCTTTATTGCTTATGATACGAGAATAATACGAATTGATTCTATGCCGGTGTTGGAGGACGCCCTTATTTTCGAATTCTAGAATGGTTTCGATAGATGGATATCCATGTCAAGATCGTTTACGAATCTTGATGGCAACAAAGAAATGAGAATCAATTCTTGAGTTAGCGCGCTATATAAATTGAAGTTTTGATATGAAGTTTGAGTTGATATATGCGTTATGTTTACTCTATTCTTGAGTTGATATGTTTAGAGTTGTTATGAATTTATTTAACGCATTTATATGTCGATTATACTGAGAATGATTTCTCACCGGAGTTTATCTGGCTGTTGTTTTGTTTTGTATGTGTGCATTGCAACAGATGGGGCAGGAGCTATTTTGAGATGACATGGATAGCTCGGGAGAGATATTTCGCAAGTGTGGACTCGGGTGTAAGCGAAGGAATGATAGTGAGAGTACATCAACCTTAGCAAGAACATTAGCAACTTGTAGTCGGTATATGACTGATTGAAAAGATGTAGCTTCTTGATAATTATGATATTTGTTTGATGTAAGATTCGCATGATTAAATTAGGAAGTTGTTGTAAATTTATATATGAATGTTCCTACACTGTATAACATGTTTATACTATGATTGAATTGATGAATCATGCCCTTGTTGATAGTTTGTACAGCAGAAACAAGAATTGAAAATTCTGGGCACAACAGGTGCGCCCGAGCGGGTGTTTTTCGCCGCCCGAGCGCGGCCATTTTTGGCTAAAACCCGAGAGTTGGGTAATGTTGCTCGCTCGAGCGGGCATATTCATCCGCCCGAGCGCAACATGTTATTTTAAAAAAAAATTTGTCCAATTTATTCTTTAATTGTTTTGATTAATTGATTTAATTAATCATGATTCGCCCTAAAACGAGATTAGCAACCCGAGGTCCCCACAACAGATGGTATCAGAGCGTAAGTTTCTGGACTGAGATAGAAGCTAAGAGGGGTAGAGTGAGTGACATGCATTTATAGTATTGCATGATTATGCAGTAATTGATTTGATGATTTAATAAATTGCATGTACTCTTGATCTACTTTTGAAATTGAAGTGATTAATTTACTGATTTGTAAATTTTTGAATTCTTAACGATGGTATTATAAGAATCTCCCCGGGTGATGTAAGCACCCAGAATCGAAGAGAATATTGTTCTTTGGGTGACGTAAGCACCCCAGACTGACAGATTCGTATGGTCAGATTGAACAAAACTGTATGATTGCTCAGCCGAATGAAGTGTCTCTGATGAAACAGAACAAAATATCAGCGAATGAATAGATGTACTACAGGTAGAAGTTGTTCTGAAGAACTGATGATCAGATATTTGGCAGATACAGATGAATGATGTATCAGATTGATTGTATACCAACTTCACGACCTAACAACTAGCTGATAGACTTGGACGAAGAAATTCTGACAGAATTGAGGTATATTTATTTGTTGGTAAGTGCTAAGAATAAGGTTTTTTATTAACAATTCTTCGCCACAACAGATAGAAATGATGAGAAGGAAAAATATACCGTCTAGAAGCAGAATATTTTGAATATTGAAGAATATTCCAAACAGAAGAAGAGTATTTTGATTAGTGCAGAATGTCTAGTTAGATTTTCAAGTCTATTGCGATTCTTTGAATTGTAAACGATGAAAAAGCTCAAGAATTGAGTTATTTCATTATGACTTGAATTCGAAAAATATATGAATTCGAAGAAATAAATATGTTATGAATGACATATTCTTGTTTAGTAGAACTGAAGCTGAATGATGAATCAAAAAGACAGAAATTGTAAAGATGCTACAGTGTGTGAGAGAAACACATATTTAGCTACAATTTTGATTCCAGAAGTATACAGAGAATTAGAAATAACTTGCACCTGAGAATCAAGTTTCAGGTAACAAATTTATTTTATTTTGATCTGGTTATTATGGTGCAATAGATATGTAATAGCTGAAAGTCTATTATATGATCACCTCTGTATCAGAAAAGAGACTGGAATAATTTCATGGAAGAATAGAACTATTGATTGATGAAATGAGATTGAAAATGATATTGCTTCGATGAACTGAAACTGAAGATGATTGTGTTCATATTGAAGTATCTGTTTATGTTGCATAATAGATGATGATGCAATAATTGAATACAGATGCATAGAGGAATTGATTATAAGAAGTGATAAATTAGATCAGTAAGAACATAACGTGCAATTGAATATGATGATATAGAATCTCGAAGTAAGATTTTGTGATTTCGATTTGTTATATGATATTTGATTACAGAAATATTCCGAAATCAGTATATTCGATGCACTAGATATGTTTATGATCTAAATCAGCATTGAAAGATATGACGCTGAGTAGAGATTGCAGATATATTTCAGTAAAATTATTGACTTTAGTTTAAGTTGTGAACTGGAATTTATCAGAGAATTGATGAGTTTGTGAATTGACTACTGCTTTTGAGGTTTATAGAATAGACGATGATATGAAAATCAGTTACAGATGAGTCTTTTATTTGATTTTACTGAAGTTATTACATCATAAAATCATGATTTTTGAAATTCTTGATATTGATTTTGTGGTTTTGGTACCGACCTCAATCAAATTTGATTGACTCTTATTCTTTGTTAGGGTCTGATTTGATTTACTTGTCTTAAGTTGAGATGCTAGTGAGTTGTTTTCACTTAGCATATTGTCATTCATATTATTGTTCTGTGGATGACCTTGACTTAAGTGAGTTTCCCTGATTATGAATTTCAAGAGTGATGGATTGATTGATGTATGCATTCAGTATATTAGAATATTTTGGAGTCGTAACTGATAGAATTTCCAATTGAGATTCGGGAAATAGAACGAAGAGAAGAGATGAATGCTTGATTGATTAATCTTCTGAATTTATGTGCTTGAGTATCGAGATAGATACTAAAACAGTCAGAATTGTTGTAATCCAAATGCAGTAAGAATTGTTTTGGAAGGATTGAAGCACATTGAGACGAGTTCAAGTTATTAGAAGTCAATTTCGAAATAGAAATGAAGAATGAAACAGGAATGCGATCAATTGATTTCAGAAATTGTGTATTGTGGTTTGACTATTCAGATAAATATATGATAATCAGAATGATTTTGGGATAGAAGAAATCCAGGAAGTTGTAAAAGACTGAAGCGATGAGAATTCAGTACAGAATGCCAGATTGAGATATGAATTGAAGCCTCAGATCAGACTGAATGAATTCCATGATGATTGATTATCTGATTGTGCTTGATATTTTCGCAAAGAAATATCAGATTTGAAGAATTGCACAACAATGAATTCAATATTCGTCCAATAATTGTTTTATCCAACGATAAAGCAAATAGAAGTAACCGCATTAGTACGTTTTCGAAGTTAAACGTACAGAGAATATCTGATGAAGTTGAAAGGCGTTGACTAGAAGAGTTCAATGATAGTTTAGAAATTTTAAAATTGGTATGAGATCATGATTGGGAAGAGTATTTTGTGAAACTACCAAGATGAAACATTTTATATGAAGTCAACAGGTGGTAGTTATGAACAGATTGATTGAAATTACTGGATATGATAATTTGTCTATATGATCAAATCACTGAATTGTGATTAAACTTGTTGTAAGATGAGCAGTAAGCCAAGAAATAATGTTTCAGATTGAAACATTGGGTTTACTAGTATATTATAATACAGATGATTTGAAGGCTTTAAGTACTTTTTGAGTTAAAGGTACAATATGTTATTCTTGAATTGGAAGAATAATTAGGGAAGATGAATTGAATTTTGAGAATGAAGTTATATGTGACATGATACCGATTATCAACAATTCGGAATATGTTGAAATCTATGAAGAAGTGAGAGATATGATGAATTGCAGGAATGATTACAATTCATTGTCAGGATTAAGACTTTGGAGTTATTTGACAGAATGTGGCATCGATTGATTGATTGATGTTCTGAGAGTTTATTGATGGATTATCTGAGTTACTTTTTTTTTTTTTCAGATATTGAGATTATTCTTAGAACTGTGATACCTGATTCGGTATTACTTGTTTTGATGTATTGTCACTTGATGATTATAATTCCTGTAACAGCTAATGAATTGATTTTGAGATAATGATATGATGAAAGAAAATCCAATTTCCTTGTGATGAAATGATATTACTGAAGTATATGATATCAGACCAGACATGATTTGTTGACAGCATATCAGATGTGATTTGAAGAACACAAGGATAATGAATATGAATCTGTATGGAATGATATCGAGAAAGAATCAAGTCGTCACAAATGATGAATTTCACTGAATGACATGTCAGACCGAATTGATAATTTCATTGAACGAAAGTATTCTCTTCAGCTTGATAAGGTCAGTATCTAAGTGAAAGAAGTATCAGTAGATTCTTCTTATATAATTTATTCAGATGAAATAGGTATTGACGAGATTCTGAGTTAAGTCGATTATTCGACAAATCCTTGATTGAAGAAAGAAACAACTCAGAACGAATTCATGTCAATGTCTTAAGGTACAACTGAATTGATACTGGTTCCAAGAGAATTGAAGAAGATTCGAAGTAATAATCTGACAAGAGATTGAAGGATGAAGTGAGATACGAAATGCAGAGTTGGATGATTGAAGTGAGAATCGCTTCAGATAATCATTCATTCTATCAGATTTGAAATTCCAGATGACTACGATTTCGAGGACGAAATCATTTCTTAGAGGGGAGGAATTGTAAGGCCCGAAAATATTAAATTATTAATTATGGGATTTGAGAATTAAATTCCATATTATGGGCTAATATTGATTTGAGAAGGTATGAAAATGATAGATTTAATTTCCGAGCCGAAAATATTTAATTTGAGAATTTACGGGTTTTGAGAATTAAATTCCGAGAATTCTTAAATTAAAAGAATACATATTCGATTTGAATATTTATGGGATTTAAGATTAAATTCCATGTTTCGGGAATTAAAGAAGATGAATTTTGAAGATATAACCCGAGCAGGGACTGATTTGCAAATATCGAAGTTGCAAGGGCTAAAGTGCACAAGGCCAGGATTATTTATTTAATCCGACTTTAATTTATTTTAATCCGAGTATATTTAATTTGGGAATATTTAGAGTTTTGATTTTAATTCTAATATTCTTAAATTATTTTGGATTGAAATTGGATTAAAAAGAAGGCCAAGGACTGAATTGCAATTAATGAAGACTTGAGGGACTAAATTGCAATTTAATCAATATCTATCCAATGTAATCATAATTGATACGTGTAACCTTCAGAATTTGTTCAGAAAGGTTGAGTTAGAACAGAGGGGTTCGAATCCATTCCAATTCCTTTGTAGTTTCGATTTTCAAATCGCCGTAACTTTTGCGTCGGTTGTCCGATTTCGATTTCGAAAGATGTTCTGGAATCCTTGCGAGGAGTACTTAGATTTTATGTAAGTATTTAATCCTTTCAGCATGGTTTGAAGAATGAAATTTGGCAGAGATCAGTACTTTGGTATATGATCCTCTTCTTGATGTGTTATTCCGTTTAATTTCAAAACCGGGTCGAATATGGATTAAGAAACGAACTTGTCATGGTTTCATCATGTTGTTGATCTGTTAACATGTGATTATAGCTGCTGATATGAGAATTTTGAATGATATGAAATGATTAGAAGTTGATAGCAAGTTAGAAATGAATTCGATACCGAGTCGGTTTCCGATTTTGAATCGCTACGCCGCCGGTTGATGTTTTAGGATCCGTTTTGATAACCAAAGATTTAGTGGAGATTTTAGTGAAATGTTAGCAATGATATAGCATTTTTATGTCTCAGTTTCAATCACGTTTACATGATGAACGATGCAAGACTTCGAGATATACCAAAGAAGAGGAAGTTGAAGTTTGAAATGATATTGATTGAATCTATATTGATGATTTTGATTCAATTCTGAAATGATTGAATAGAATGAGGTTTGATATACATATTTTGATGTTATGTTTCAGAGTTTAATAAGAGACTATTGACTCAAGAACCTCAACTTGACACCGAAGAAGAAGTGATCAAATGAAGTGAATTTGAATGACGATGATTGAGGTTGGAATGAGCAGATTCTTGTAGGAATTGTTGTATTTCCTATCAGATGTGGAACATCATCAACTCGAAGATGAAAGGTATAAGACGATATTGAGATTCAGGACTATGATACTCGGGATTGATGAATCTTGAGTAGTCCGCCAAAATCACATACTAGTTATGTTTATTTTGATTATGAACTTGTTATTGTTCTTGTCGATCCATCACAGGTAGTGGATCTTTATTGCTTATGATACGAGAATAATATGAATTGATTATTTTCGAATTCTAGAATGGTTTCGATAGATGGATATCCATGTCAAGATCGTTTACGAATCTTGATGGCAACGAAGAAATGAGAATCAATTCTTGAGTTAGCGCGCTATATAAATTGAAGTTTTGATTTGAAGTTTGAGTCGATATATGCGTTATGTTTACTCTGTTCTTGAGTTGATATGTTTAGAGTTGTTATGAATTTATTGAACGCATTTATATGTCGATTATACTGAGAATGATTTCTCACCGGAGTTTATCCGGCTGTTGTTTTGTTTTGTATGTGTGCATTGCAACAGATGGGGCAGGAGCTATTTTGAGATGACATGGATAGCTCGGGAGAGACATTTCGCAAGTGTGGACTCGGGTTTAAGCGGAGGAATGATAGTGAGAGTACATCAACCTTAGCAAGAACATTAGCAACTTGTAGTCGGTATATGAGTGATTGAAAAGTTGTAGCTTCTTGATAATTATGATATTTGTTTGATGTAAGATTCGCATGATTAAATGATGAAGTTGTTGTAAATGTATATATGCATGTTCCTAGACTGTATAACATGTTTATACTATGATTGAATTGATGAATCATGCTCTTGTTGATAGTTTGTACAGCAGAAACAAGAACTGAAAATTCTGGGCACAACAGGTGCGCCCGAGCGGGTGTTTTTAGCCGCCCGAGCGCGGCCATTTTTGGCTAAAACCCGAGAGTTGGGTAATGTTGCTCGCTCGAGCGGGCATATTCATCCGCCCGAGCGCAACATGTTATTTTAAAAAAAAAATTGTCCAGTTTATTCTTTAATTGTTTTGATTAATTGTTTTAATTAATCATGATTCGCCCTAAAACGAGATTAGCAACCCGAGGTCCCCACAATGACGATAGGGATGGTGGTGACCATTGACGGTCGCCACCCGAGGTACATGTCCTATATTTTTATTATCATACCATTGAGGACAATGTATGTACCTAAGTTTTGGGGAGTTGGTTTTGGGTTTCGTACTAATTTGATGCAATGTTCGATGTTCCAGTTGTTAGAGTAGTTTGCTTTGGTTTGAAATGTGCTGTTTTTTTTTTTTTTGTGATTTCGAATTCGTGATTGGCTGGTGTAGTATTGAATGATTATTGTTGTTAAGTTTTGACGGTTGATTGAGTATTGCAAGAAATCAAGGATGAAGTGGATAGATGGTCAATGATGATAAAAAAAAATTGGTGTTTTGTGATGCGAATCCTTGAATATATGCCTTTCTCACTAAACTTTTAAAATATGAGCCAATTAGACATTAGACTCTTTTATACTCTATTGATAGTCATGTTTGTGTTGCATATTTTAATATCGTTTTGTTGTTGTTTTGCATGAATTTACATGTTGTAATTTAGAATTTTGTTCTTATTTTATTTATCATGTCTGCATAACATACTCCCGGATTTATTGTGTAGTAAGTCTCATTTTACTGGAAAAAAGAGAAATTAAAGAACAAAAGAAGAAGATGCGCAACACGAGAGGAAAAGATGGAAAAGCTATTGCGCAAGAGAAGAATTACGGAGCAGCAATGATCCAAAAATTATATTTAATTTTATAGAATTCCAAATCCAATCTCACCGTCCAGAATAAATTTCAAGATGTTTTAAAGCATCTGTCCAAATTTTAGCTCAATCCGACGGCTAGATCTCTGGATATGAATTTTTCAAATTGCTGCTCGCTGGGAAAAAAGTTGCTCGCTCGATCCGCAACATCTTGCAGATCGAGCGGCACTGTATTTGCAAAATAGTAGGATTAAGATTTTGGTCTCGCTCGATCCGCAACATCTTGCAGATCGAGATAGACGTGCTGTTCGGGAAAAAACTCCGTAATTTAGGAATTTTATTATTAAGGACTCTAGCCTTAATTAAAAGATATATCTCGAATTTTAGAGTTTGAGGAATCATTGTGAAGATCTCTTGACGGCTTGGAATGCGAAGAACAAGCTGGCGGCTAGGTTTTATCTTTCTTGTTCTTAGATTTTAATTCTTCTAGTTTTTATTCTTGGTTGAGGAAGACGAACCCTTGAATTTATTTATCTTGTGAGATTCAGATTTTCATTGTTTGATTTTTATCGAGTATCAAGAGTTGTTCTGGTTTAATTCATGATTGTGTGTTTGATTATTAGATTGATCACCTGATAATTCTTTCGTACAATCTACTGCTAAATTAGATTCAAATCTGTAATTGTTTGAATAAACTAATTTGCGAAGCAACTACGTTTGATATTTTCTGCTGTTGAATTTATTAATTCGTAGGAACAACAATTGACTAGGCTAAATACAATCGCTGGTGTTTGTGTTGTCTTGCTTCATTAGTTTTACTCATTTGAATGCTACCGTAGATTTAAATCTAGATTGCTGTTATTGGGTAAATTTATTGGTGAGGGTTAATTTAGAATGTTGTTTTCTAGTTAACTAAAATTAAGGTGAAACAGGAATTAAATTTCCAATGATGAATATTCGATGTGAATTAATTATTTTTAGGGAATCGATGATCGAGTGAATGATTTCTAGGGTGTAGTCGACCGATACCAAGTCTCGTTATTTTATTGATTTTCTTATTTTAATTCTTGCATAGTAGTTAATTCTAAAATTTCCAAATCCCCTTTTATTTATTTCCAGTATTTTTAATAACACAAATAAATTTTCCTTTTCTCGTGGGAACGATCCCTACTCTCGCTACTACATGTTTATTTAGTTAATCTGAGTTGGGTTAATTTGGGCGTGATACGACTAAGCGCTACCATCTATGATTGGTTCTTGCATCTGAATTTTGAGACATACAAACATAGACATGATTGAGGCGTTGTTTGGTTATTTTGGGCCTGTTTTTTTAATTGATCAAATCATCCTTAGTTGCCCATTTGAGCCTTCACAGAATTATATGCCTATTTGAGTTACATGCTGAGAGTTTGTTGAAAATCATCGTTTACCTGTTGATGATTATTTTATTCTGCACTGGTTAAAATTCATATGATTTAATTGTGAATTGAGACATGTCTAGAACTAGTTCAAACACCCCTCGAGGCGCAATACGAGCGTAACTGTGACTTAGGAGTGATGTAAGCAATCTTTCTGAATATCGTTTGAGCCTTTCGAGCCACCCACTGAATTAATTATCTCTAGTACCTTGTTTGAGCCTGATTGAAAAATGAATGGCATGCGTGCAAGCGTGTGATAAACCCTCATTCGGCGTTGTTTCAAGGTCCTACAGTTACTACCTATGAATAGCCTAAACACTATTTCCTACCTAAGGGAGTAAATTGAATGTTAGAACTTTTTCATGCTCTTGATTTGTATTATGAATATGGAATGATGTGGTGAAAGAATTGTGAAAGAAAAAGGTAGTAGTAGAAGGGAATGGATAGAAAATGAAAAAAAAACGGTGAAAGAAAAATTGTTGGTGGAAAGCAATGTGAAAACAAAAAGGAAAAAAAAGAAAGAAAGGCTGAAAATGAAAATCAAAGAGGTGTGAAATCTGAAGATTAAGGAGTGGACATTGGAAATAGAGCATAATTTACTCCCTCTTTTGAATTCCTATTCTTCGTTTGTAGCCATGAGCCTAGGCCTAACATTATAAGCTGATTAAGACCTATTGACCAAGTCACAGTCGCCCAATATACTGTGGAGAGAGGTTGCGAGAGTTTAGCCTATGGATTGTCGATTGACACTTTTAATGAGTGTGAATTTTTATCGAAACACGCACACACTACTTTTCTTGGAATTAACATGATTGTGAGTGTTTCTGATTTAATATCCTTAATTTCGATCATGTGCTACCTTAAAAAGTCCTCATGATCCGTGGATGCTTGAATTGATTTTGAAAAAGAGTACTTTGAACATAATTTTCAAGGTTTATACGTTTATGAGGTTGAGCTATTTTTCTTGATAAACAATTTTTCAATGTTAGGAGGTTTGATGGGATTGGATTTGAAAATTTTTGTTGAAATCAACATTGAGACCACTGATCCACCATAATCCTTGATGATTTTTGTGTTGTTTGTGTTATGAAATTATCTTATGTGTGTTTAGTTTTGTTCGGGACGAACAAGAGTTTAAGTTTTGGGGGATTTGATAAGTGCATATTGTGCACTTAATTTGTTGATAATATAAGTTGACTCTTTTGATTTATTGGGAGATATTGCGTGAATTGGTGTTGTTTTTGTAATTATAGGAAATAATGGAGTATGATGAGTTTAAGTGGAATTAAGTCAAAAAGATCGAAGAAAAGACTGGAATTCAAGAGTTGAAGAAGAGAATAAAATGGCCAAATTCGAACAGAAGGCGCGCCCGCGCCATGAAGAGGAGCTCCCGCGCTGTTGGTGTAGAAAAATTGAAGAAGAGCGTAGGTGTGACGACCCGAGTTCTAATCTCTCAATAATCAAATCATCAAAAAGAATAGACAATAATCAATGTCTAAACAAAAGAATAAAAAAAATTAAAGAGTAAGCACCTCGCTCGATCGGTAACAATCTACTGATCGAGCGAGCAAAATTGCCCAAACTCTCGGGTGTGAACAAACTTGGCCTCGCTCGATCGTCATTTTCTACCGATCGAGCGAGCACACCCGCTCAAGCCACTGTTCAGGAAAAACATGGCCTCGCTCGATCGGTAGGAATTGCCCGATCGAGCGAGCACAGCTCCAAGGGAAAAACATAAGCTTCCTTTTTCTGTCAAAACATAGATTCTCAACCAACTTTCATCTAGCATCAACTCCTAATGATTTAATACATAATCATAAACCAACAAGCATGCTAAACATGATAAAGTTGATAGGATTGACTCATCACAAATCCTTAAAACATAATAATCAAAGCTCACAAACATGCAAGAAGCATTGTTATATAAACAAGATCAAGATACCATGTTGTTTCAAGGATGTACAAATCTATCAAATCCTAAATACAACAACAAGATACTAACTTATTCATCAAAAAGTCTTAGAACAAGTAGCTCTAACATGCTCATGGTTTTGGACTCAACTCTATCATTGACAGCACAAGAACTCGTCTAAACTCGGATCATCACGCTAATCATCTCATCCCTTGTTCTTCACGTTCTCTTTTGCCCGATTCCACTCCCTCCTATTGCAATGACACATACAACAAAACAATAGCCGGATAACTCCGGTGAGAAATAGATTTCCCAGTAAAAGCAACTAAACATGCATAACAAACATATATCAAGATCATGATATAAAGAACATAACTTCAATGCATGTTTTAAAAACAAGGTTCTCTAACAAATCTCTCGTTTCATCGATTGGGATCCCGAGAAGTAGATATCATAACTAATCCACCGACTCTCCCGATCGAGGTGGGGCTACTTATCTCACTTCTCTAGACTTTGAAGCCATCATATATGTAAATCAGACGCTAGGATAAAACAACCACCCAGGCCATACATATACAATCCCTCAAATCGTCTATTCGAACGTTTCCGTTCATTTCAAAATCAAGGAACAAGTCTTCAAGATGAATTCAATATATATCAATCAAACCACATTCATTATCATCAAAACTCATTCAAATATTCATAGGAAACATATGAAAGCACATAAGCAAATAAGTATGTGATTTAAGGGAACTCGATACAAACCATCTCGAGTTGTAATCCCAATCAAATAGTAGTCCACTTTTACCTTTCAAATGTGATGTGAATGATGTCTTCTGACTTGTCAAAATCTTGTTCTATCTTCTATTGGTTTCTAAGTCAACGTTCTCAAGTTTACTTGCCCTGTTTATGCGCTGAAAACATAGCATAAAACCCAAGGAATCATCAGATAATAATCCAGCAACATCTAAGTTCAAGAACAATAGAAAATTGCTTCAAATCAAGAGTTCGACGGCATATCGGTATAACTCGGCGATTCCGAACACATCTATAACATTCCTAACATTCATATCAGATGTTTAAGCTTCAAAACCAACATATCAGCAGTTATATAGATCGAATCATAGCTAGAAAATCATAAGAACATGATATAAGAATCATTCCTCAACCCAACTTCAAGAAAACTAGTTTAGAAGCTCATCAACCACAATTTCATATCAACATCTGATCTCTGTACATTTCGAATTCTCAAACCTTGATTAAATAAGATAAAACTTACATCAATTCGAAGGTTTCGTTGCGAGAATTCCAGAACATCTTTCGGAATCAAAATCGGATACCCGTAGCTCAAGATATCTCTATTACAAGATGAAGAAGAGGTTTGGAATTCTTTGTTCTGTTTTGCTCTCGGTTCTTCCTTTCTTCTTTTCTGAGAATTCTGATAGAATACACGTGAAGAAGTTTAAAAAATCACAAGTGTCCACTTCAAAATCAAGATTTTGCACTTTAGCCCCTCAAGACTTCAATAATTGCAATTCAGTCCTCAAATTCTCAATTTATTCAATTTCAATCCTAAATAATTTAAGAATATTAGAATTTAAATCAAAACTCCAAATATTCCCAAATTAAATATTCTCGGATTAAAATTAAATGATTCTGGGCGTTACAATTCTCCCCCACTAAGACACGATTTCGTCCTCGAAATCTCAAGTAATATCAACAGATCATATAACAAATATCAGATAACAGAAAACTAAAGGAGACTCACATCAATGAAACATCTCTGGAAATCGTTGCATCATATCTGATTCAGTCTCCCAAGTCGCTTCTTCAATACCATGACGGCTCCACTGGACTTTCACAAGTGGAATAGTCTTCGTTCGAAGTTGCTTCTCTTTTCGATCAAGAATCTGAATTGGATTTTCGAAATAACTCAAAGTCTCGTCGAGTTCAGCCTCATCAGATTGAAGCACATGAGATTCATCAGCAAGGTATTTTCGAAGCATCGATACATGAAAGACATCATGTATTCCCGATAAGGATGGAGGAAGAGCTAATCGATAGGCGAGATTGCCTATTTTCTCAATAATTTCATAAGGACCGATGTAGCGTGGAGACAACTTCCCTCGCTTGCCAAATCTGACAGTGCCTCTGAATGGAGAAATCTTCAGAAACACCATATCCCCCTGTTCAAACGACAAAGGTCGACGTCGAATATTGGCATACTTCGCTTGTATATCTTGAGATGTCTTCATTCTTCTCTGAATAAGCTTCACCTGTTCATTCATATCACGTATCATATCAGGGCCAGTGTCAGGTACTTCAGAAATATCATCCCAGTACAGAGGAGATCGACACTTCCTTCCATATAACGCTTCAAATGGAGCCATTCCAATACTTGATTGATAGTTGTTGTTGTACGAGAATTCACAAAGAGATAGTGATTCTTGCCAACTAGTGCCAAAATCAAGCACTACAGCTCTCAACATGTCCTCCAATGTCTGAATAGTATGCTCAGACTGTCCGTCAGTCTGTGGATGATAGGTTGTGCTCAAGTGTAGCTGAGTACCCAAAGCACTCTGTAAGCTGTGCCAAAAATGTGATGTAAATCGAGGATCACGATCTGATACAATAGATTTCGGCACTCCGTGCAATCTGACAACTTCACGGACATATATATCTGTCATCTGGTCGTGTATATACGTCATACGATAAGGAATAAAACACGCTGATTTCGTCAGTCTGTCGATAATCACCCAGATAGCATCACAACCTCTAGAAGACTGAGGTAATTTTGTCACAAAGTCCATGGAAATATGATCTCATTTCCATTCAGGTACGGATAAACTCTGTAACAAACCAGGCGGTCTCTTCCTTTCAGCCTTCACCTGCTGGCAATTATGACATCGAGACACAAAATCGGTGATATCTGTCTTCATCTGTTTCCACCAATAATGAGTCTTCAGATCATTATACATCTTCCTACCTCCAGGATGAATACTGTAACGACTACAATGCGCCTCTTTCAGTAGTTGTTGACGTACATCAGAAATATCAGGCACTACAAGGCGATTGTGAACGTAAAGAAGATCATCTTGAACCCGGTATTCAGATACATGCCCTGATCGGACTTTCTCAATTGAGTTCTGCACATTCTGATCAAGTCTCTGAGCATCTCGAATTCGCAACAATAATGCTGGTTCAACTTGAATTTGATAAAGTCGCAGAGGCTGATAATTCATATCAAATACTAATCCAGATAAACAACAGTTTTCAATCAGATTCGATACACCAATCGTCGATAAGGACAAGGAACATACCTTTCGACTCAATGCATCAGCTGCTGTATTTGATTTCCCCGGATAGTACTTAATTTCACAATCAAAATCTTTCAGCAAATCAAGCCATCGTCGCTGTCTCATATTCAATTCTGACTGTGAAAACAGATATTTCAGACTCTTGTGATCAGAATAGATCTCAAACTGTTCCCCATATAGATAATGTCGCCAAATCTTCAAAGCAAATACAATGGCGGCCAATTCAAGATCATGAATCGGATATCTGGTCTTGTGAGGCTTCAGCTGTCTTGAGGCATAAGCAATCACATGCCCTCGCTGCATCAAAACACAACCTAAACCTCGATGGGATGCATCACAATAAACAGTGAAACCACCAGTACCTGAAGGGATCGTCAAGACTGGTGCACTGGTCAGTCGTTTCTTCAATTCCAGAAAATTGGATTCACAAGCATCAGACCAGACAAATGGAGTATTCTTCTGAGTCAACTAAGTAATCGGCTTCGCAATACTGGAAAAATATTTAATAAATCGACGATAATACCCAGCCAAACCCATGAAACTACGAATCTCAGGAACAGATGTTGGTCTCGACCAACTGATCACTGCCTCGACTTTGCTTGGATCAACAGAAATACCATTTACAGATATGATATGTCCAAGAAAGACAACCTGTTTCAGCCAAAACTCACATTTCGACAGTTTAGCATACAGTTTCTCGGTTCTTAAAGTCTTCAATACTGTTCTCAGATGGTCAGCATGATCAGTCAAATTCTTCGAGTATATCAGAATATCATCAATAAAAATAATCACGAAATCATCGAGATACTTCTGAAACACACGGTTCATCAAAGCCATAAAAATAGCTGG
The DNA here is from genome assembly GCF_033568475.1 of Henckelia pumila. NCBI lineage: Eukaryota > Viridiplantae > Streptophyta > Magnoliopsida > Lamiales > Gesneriaceae > Henckelia > Henckelia pumila. Next base: position 37,671,856 of record NC_133123.1, on the reverse strand, counting down.
AGCATTCGTCAAACCAAACGGCATAACTATAAACTCATAATGGCCATACCTGGTTCTCAACGCAGTATTAGGAATATCAGAATCCCTAACTCTCAGCTGATGGTATCCAGATCTCAGATCGATCTTGGAATATACAGAAGAACCCTGCAACTGGTCAAATAAATCATCAATACGAGGCAAAGGGTATTTGTTCTTTATCGTAGTCTTGTTCAGTTGCCGGTAGTCGATGCACAATCTCATTGAACCGTCTTTCTTTCTGACAAACAGTACTGGAGCTCCCCAAGGAGAAACACTGGGTCGAATGTACCCCTTGGCCAGTAAATCTTCCAACTGTTCTTTCAACTCTTTCAATTCAACTGGTGCCATTCGATAAGGTGCTTTTGAAATCGGTGTCGTACCTGGCATTAGTTCTATGTTGAAGTCAATCTCACGGTACGAAGGTAATCCTGGAATCTCATCAGGGAAAACGTCCGCAAATTCACTAACCACTGGCAAATCAGCCAGATTCGGGCTAGCTTTCAAAACATCCACTGCATATACAAGAAATCCCTCTGCTCCTTTCTGCAAAATTCGGGTCATAGATAATACAGAAATGAGAGGAATCTTAGCTCGTGAACCCTTACCATAGAATTTCCATTCTCCAGTCATCTCAGATCTGAATCTCACTATCTTCTGGAAACAGTCTACGTTAGCTCTGTACTTGTTCAGCATATCAATCCCAATGATACAGTCAAAATCAGACATACCAAGTACAAAACAATCTAACTCAATCTCATTACCCTCATATTGTAGCACACAATTCTTAACTGTCTGTATCGATATAAGACCCCTCCCCAAAGGAGAAGAAACAGATACTACAACAGGTAATGTTTCAACAGGCAAAGAATGCAATGAAACAAATTGAGCAGAGATAAACGTATGGGATGCACATGTATCTATCAATACATATGGAGGATAACCAGAAATAGAACAGTTATCTGCAATCACATCATCTGGTGCTCCCTGTGCCTGCTCCTCCGTCAGTGCAAAGACATGAGCCTGTTGTCTCTGTGGTTGACTGCCTGCCTGACTTCCTCCTGGCCTCGATTGTTGTTGTGGAGATGATGTTTGGAAAGAATGGACATAAGAGGCTGGTCATGCAGGTTGAGCCACTGATCGTGATGACTCTGCACCTCGTGCCTGTCCAGAACCTCTCTAAGGACACACCCTCGCAAAATGACCAGTCTCCTGTTGTGATGACCCGAGTTCTAATCTCTCAAAAATCAATAATCAACAATATTAGACAATAATCAAAGTCTAAACAAAAGAATAAAAAAAAAATTTAAAAGAGGCTCCTCGCTCGATCGGTGAAAAATCACCGATCGAGCGAGCACAAAATGCTCACCCCTCGGGTTCAGAAAAATAGTGGTCTCGCTCGATCCGCAAGAAATGACCGATCGAGCGAGCCACTCCCATCAAATGTTCTGCCTTTCAAATTAAAGCCTCGCTCGATCGGTAAGAAATACCCGATCGAGCGAGCACAGTTCCAGGAGCAACAGAACAGATATTTTTGCTGTCAAATTCGAGATCATGCATCCATTTCTTCCAAAATCAACTCATACAAAGTTTCATACATGGTCTAAACAATAGCAACATCTATCATGTTATACAAGGGATACAATTAGATCAATCCAAGGCCTTAAAACATAATCATAAAGCTTATAAACATGCAAGAAGCATTGTTATACATGCAAGATCAAGCTACAATATCATATTGTCTCAAGGATTGATACATCTTCCAAATCCTATGTACAACAACAAGACCATATCTAGATCAACAACAAGTCTTGAAATAAGTAGCTAGAACAAGATCATGTTTAAAACTCAACTCTACATCATGACAGCTCACTCAACGTCTAACTCGGATCATCACGCTATGTTCATCTCATCCCTTGTTCTTTAAGTACGCCTTTGCCGGTACCACTCCCTCCTATTGCAATGACACATACAACAAAACAATAGCCGGATAACTCCGGTGAGAAATAGATTTCCCAGTAAAAGCAACTAAACATGCATACAAACATATATCAAGGTCATGATATAAATAACATAACTTCAATGCATGTTTTAAAACAAGGTTCATCTCTTTATTCGTCAGTAGGGATCCCGAGAAGTAGATATCATAACTAATCCACCGACTCTCCCAATAGAGGTGGGGCTACTTATCTCACTTCCCTAGACTTTGAAGCCATCATATATGTAAATCCGATGCTAGGCTAAAACAACCACCCAGGACATACATATACAATCCCTCAAATCGTCTAATCGAACGTTTTCGTTCATTTCGAAATCGAAGAATAAGTCCTTCAAGATGAAAGCAATCTATATCAATCAAAACCACATTCAATAACATTAAGACTCATTCAAACTTTCATAGGAAACATATAAAAGCACATAAGCAAATAAGTATGTGATTTAGGGAACTCGATACAAACCATCTCGAGTTGTAATTCCAATCAAATAGTAGTCCACTTTTACCTTTCAAAGATGATGTTTAGGATGTCTTCTAGCTTGTCCAAATCTGTACAAGATCAATCACCAAACTCATCTCAAAATCTGCTCCAATTAAACCCAAACGTCAAAGGCAAAACTCTACCAACCTTGTGCGTTCTTCTATCGGTTTCGAAGTCGAAGTTCTCGAGATTATAAGTCCTGTTTACACACTGAAATCACAGCACAACAATCAAGGAATCATCAGCTCATAGTTCAGCAACTTCTTAATCCAAGAACAATAGCAAATCACTTCAAATCAAGAGTTCGACGACATATCGGTATAACTTCGGCGATTCCGAACATATCAATACCAATATCAGCTATATAAGATTCAAAACCAACATAATATTCAAGATATCATCAGGTATATCAATCGAATCATAGCTGGAGATTATAAGAACAAGATATAACAATCAATCTTCAATCCAATCTTAAGAACACAAGATAGCAAAGCTCTTCAACAACAAATCATATCAACATCTGATATCTGTCCATTTCGAAATCTCAAACCCTGAAGAACAAAGAAGAAACTTACATCAAATCGAAGGTTTCGTCGCGAGGATTCCGAAACATCTTTTGGAATCGAATTCGGATAACCGTAGCTCAAGATATATGGATTGTAAGAAGAAGAGGAAGCTTGGAATCTTGCACTCGGTTCTTCCTTTTCCTTTTTCTGAATAATCTGATGATACATAGTGAATCACACGTGCAATCCAATAAAAATAACAAGTGTCCCACTAAAGTTCAAGATTTTGCACTTTGGCCCCTCAAGACTTCCAAAATTTCAATTCAGTCCTCAATTTCTTATTTGATTCAATTTCAATCCTAATCAATTTAAGAATATTAGAATTTAAATCAAAACTCCAAATATTTCCAAATTAATTATTCTGGGATCAAAATTAAATAATTCCGGGCGTTACAGCTGGCATATATGGCACCTCCCAGATACACCTCGGCACTGATCGGTTGGATGATTCCCACCACAACTGTTACAAAATACTCCAGACTTCGGTTTGTGCCACTGGAACTCAAAGAACTACTCTCAGACTTCTTAAACTGTTTTCCTCGAGCCTGCAAATATCCCTTCTTACCACTGCTACTGCCACCACTTTCAAATCGAGGAGACTGCTGCGGAGTTTGAGTTGAAGGTTGTGACTGTCTCGGAGGCTGAGCAATATACGAAGCTCGTCGCTGCTGTATCAAGCCAGCTTCTTCTCCTTTGGCACTATTCAAGGCATTAGCAAAATTATTCGGTCGCCTTGTATTTACCAATGTAAAAACATCAGGATTCAGTCCATTAATGAACTGATCAGACATAGCCTCGTCACTATCTGCAACATGTGGAGCAAAACGTAGCAATGTAGTGAATTTAGCAACATAGTCTTCAATATTTAAATTTCCCTGCTTCAAATTAGCAAATTCGGCACCCTTGTCTTTACGATACGACACTGGGAAGAAGCGTTGGTAAAACTCTATTTTGAAGACATTCCAGGTCAAAACACTTCCTCTACGCTCCAGAGATTTCTTTGTTGTGAACCACCAGCTTTTTGCAACTTCATGCAACTGATGCCCAACAAGTCTGACTCTCCGCTCATCCCCGTAGTCAAGTGAATCAAATAACATCTCCATATCATCAAGCCATCCTTCACATTCAACTGCATTCTCGGTACCTTTCAGAGTTGGCGGCTTGTAGGATTGAAATCTTTTCAGTAGGGTTTCCATCATAGTAGCAGTCATATCAGTCATGTCTCTCGAAGTACTTCCCTGTTCATTGCTCGGAACTGCAGTAGCTTGTGGCACTATCGGTGTTACCACTGTCGGTGGAGTATGTACTGTCTGTTCTGGCACTAGAGTAGGGACCTGAGGTCTAAGAGGAGGTCGTCCTGGTCTTCGAGACATATCTGATTATCAAAATGGTTAGGATACCAAATCATCAAATCTATCTCAGTCCTCCTCTGATCATCTTACCTCTGATCAAGACTCGGTTCTGATTCAATCTTAAATAAATAATCACAATCTTCAAATAAAACATGCTTCCAATCAATTCAAATAATCAGGTAGCATGTCATAAATCATCAGAATACATGCTTCTAATCGGTTCAGATATTCCAGTAAGCATGCATCTTTAATCATCGTAATCATACTTTCAATTAAAATAAATACAATAACATGTAATCAAATACTTGAAAGTAAATTATGCTAGCATTTACAACATTTAATTCAATCATGTAAATAATCGTAGCATAATAAAAGAAATAATCAAGGAAGATGACTCGATCTACCCCACTCACTGTCTAACTAAGTCCAGAATTTTCTTGCTCTGATACCACCTGTTGTGACGACCCGAGTTCTAATCTCTCAATAATCAAATCATCAAAAAGAATAGACAATAATCAATGTCTAAACAAAAGAATAAAAAAAAAATTTAAAGAGTGAGCACCTCGCTCGATCGGTAACAATCTACCGATCGAGCGAGCAAAACTGCCCAAACTCTCGGGTGTGAACAAACTTGGCCTCGCTCGATCGGTCATTTTCTACCGATCGAGCGAGCACACCTGCTCAAGCCACTGTTCAGGAAAAACATGGCCTCGCTCGATCGGTAGGAATTTCCCGATCGAGCGAGCACAGCTCCAAGGGAAAAACAGAAGCTTCCTTTTTCTGTCAAAACAGAGATTCTCAACCAACTTTCATCTAGCATCAACTCCTAATGATTTAATACATAATCATAAACCAACAAGCATGCTAAACATGATAAAGTTGATAGGATTGACTCATCACAAATCCTTAAAACATAATAATCAAAGCTCACAAACATGCAAGAAGCATTGTTATATAAACAAGATCAAGATACATCATGTTGTTTCAAGGATGTACAAATCTATCAAATCCTAAATACAACAACAAGATACTAACTTATTCATCAACAAGTCTTAGAACAAGTAGCTCTAACATGCTCATGGTTTTGGACTCAACTCTATCATTGACAGCACAAGAACTCGTCTAAACTCGGATCATCACGCTAATCATCTCATCGCTTGTTCTTCACGTTCGCTTTTGCCCGGTTCCACTCCCTCCTATTGCAATGACACATACAACAAAACAATAGTCGGATAACTCCGGTGAGAAATAGATTTCCCAGTAAAAGCAACTAAACATGCATAACAAACATATATCAAGATCATGATATAAAGAACATAACTTCAATGCATGTTTTAAAAACAAGGTTCTCTAACAAATCTCTCGTTTCATCGGTTCGGATCCCGAGAAGTAGATATCATAACTAATCCACCGACTCTCCCGATCGAGGTGGGGCTACTTATCTCACTTCTCTAGACTTTGAAGCCATCATATATGTAAATCAGACGCTAGGCTAAAACAACCACCCATGCCATACATATACAATCCCTCAAATCGTCTATTCGAACGTTTCCGTTCATTTCAAAATCAAATAACAAGTCTTCAAGATGAATGCAATACATATCAAACAAACCACATTCATTATCATCAAGACTCATTCAAATATTCATAGGAAACATATGAAAGCACATAAGCAAATAAGTATGTGATTTAAGGGAACTCGATACAAACCATCTCGAGTTGTAATCTCAATCAAATAGTAGTCCACTTTTACCTTTCAAATGTGATGTGAATGATGTCTTCTAACTTGTCAAAATCTTGTTCTATCTTCTATTGGTTTCGAAGTCAACATTCTCAAGTTTACTTGCCCTGTTTATGCGCTGAAAACATAGCATACAACCCAAGGAAGCATCAGCTAATAATCCAGCAACATCTAAGTTCAAGAACAATAGCAAATTGCTTCAAATCAAGAGTTCGACGACATATCGGTATAACTCGGCGATTCCGAACACATCTATAACATTCTTAACATTCATATCAGATGTTTAAGCTTCAAAACCAACATATCAGCAGTTATATAGATCGAATCATAGCTGGAAAATCATAAGAACATGATATAAGAATCATTCCTCAACCCAACTTCAAGAAAACAAGTTTAAAAGCTCATCAACCACAATTTCATATCAACATCTGATCTCTGTCCATTTCGAATTCTAAAACCTTGATTAACTAAGATAAAACTTACATCAATTCGAAGGTTTCGTTGCGAGGATTCCAGAACATCTTTCGGAATCGAAATCGGATACCCGTAGCTCAAGATATCTCTATTACAAGATGAAGAAGAGGTTTGGAATTCTTTGTTCTGTTTTGCTCTCGGTTCTTCCTTTCTCTTTTCTGAGAATTCTGATAGAATACACGTGAAGAAGTTTAAAAAATCACAAGTGTCCACTTCAAAATCAAGATTTTGCACTTTAGCCCCTCAAGACTTCAATAATTGCAATTCAGTCCTCAAATTCTCAATTTATTCAATTTCAATCCTAAATAATTTAAGAATATTAGAATTTAAATCAAAACTCCAAATATTCCCAAATTAAATATTCACGGATTAAAATTAAATAATTCTGGGCGTTACAGTAGGCAAGGCCCATGCGTTCCGGGAATTTTTGGAGAATGCAGATGCGTGAGCAACGCGCGCGCGCCCCACTTAATTGTGCGCCCGCTCCATCATCGTGATGCAGAATTTAGAGTCCAATTTTTTTATGGAAACTTTTGATATTATCTTGGGATTATTTTGGTGCGATCTTGGGGGCATATAAGAGGGTTTTCCGAGCATAGAACAAGGATCTTTTTGGACCCATATTAAGGAGAATTTCTTGGAGGCTAGGTTTTGTTTTTAATTTTCTTGGATTTCTTCTTTTCTTTTGATTTTTCTTGCGAATTTCATGAATATTGTTGGCTATTTTCTAGAAATTGATTGAGGAATACAAACCCTTGATTTTATTTGTGTGTGGGATTCAGTGTTTAATTATTATTGAGTATCAAAAGTTGTTCTGTTTTATTTCATAATTGTATGTGAGATTTTCGGCTTGATCACCCTAGGATTTCGCTATACAAGCTACTTCTAAATTAGAATTCAAATCCGTAATTGTTTGAATCAACTAATTTGTTAAGCAACTGCAATCAATAATCATCCGCTTGTGAGTTTATTAAATTTTAGGAACAACAATTGACTAGATTAAATACATCCGTTTGTGTATGTGTTGTCTGGATTCATCAGTTTTATTAGTTTGCATGCTATCGTGGATTTAAATCTAATCGCTTGTATTGGGTTAATTCATTGGTAAGGGTTAACTTAGAATGCTTGTGTCTAGTTAACTAAAATTAAGGTGAAACATGAATTTAATTTTCAATGATGAATATTTGATAGAATTAATTATTTCTATGATCGAATGAATAATTTCAAGGGTGTAGTCGACCGACACCAAGGCTTGTTTCTCATTAATTTCTCCGTTATAATTTAATCTTGCATGATAGTTTATAGAATTTCATTATAAATTTATTTTATTAAATTTTTAGTAGTTAAATTCAAATAAAAAACCCCTTTTAATTTTATTTTTAGTATCTTTAAGAACACTATTAAATTTCAGCTTCCTCGTGGGAACGATTTCTACTCTCACTACTACATAATTTGTTTTTCTAATTTGAGTTGGGTAATTTGGGCGTGATACGACTTAGCGCTATCAAAGAGTTCAATCACTTCTCTTAGAGGTATTAAATAATATTAGTGATCCTAATATACAAAAAGAATATTTAGATAAAATCTTAAAATATTTAAATAAAGAAATTTTTCCAAGTACGTCCAAAAATACTTATGATATAAAAAATAAAAATAAAACCATACAAGACTTACAAAAGGATGCAAAACAAATAAAACTAGGGATAAAATAATTAAAATAAAAACAAACACTTAACTCTAAAACAATAGAACTAATCTTTCAGAAAACTAGTAACGAAGAAGAAATAAAAAAATATTAAAAAGATTCCAAAAGATTTCCTTTTTGTATTAAAAGAAATAACTTCTAGAAAATACCTTTTTAAAATAATAATTATATTTTCAGAATAATATAAAATTGATATTATAGCTCTTTTTTATACCTGTGCAGACTTAAATTGTATAAAATCAAACATTGTACCTACAAAATTTCAACAAGAAACTAAAGAAAAATTATTTGCTGCTAGCAACTCTAAATTAAATGTAAATTCTAAAACAGAAGCATTAATAAAAAACAATGGTATTACCCTTAAAACTGTTTTTATTCTCATTAATAATATTCATCATGCTATAATATTAGGAACACGTTTTATCAATCTTATTACAACTTATAAAGTAAGAAACGATTCTATAAATTTTAAACTTAATAACAAAAAAATAGAATTTAAGTTTTTAGAACAACCTAAAACTAGAAATCTTAATCTAATCCAAGCGTATTCAATCTATAAAATAATATTAATGTTTTAATACAAGGAAAGAATTTTCAATTAGAAAATCTTAAAAAAGATATTTCTTTAAAAAAGAATCCAAGAACAATTAGAAACACATGAATTTCAAAATAAAATTTCAAAATTTCAAAAATTATGAGAAATTGAAATCTGTTCTGATATTCCAAATGCCTTCTGGAACCGAAAACAACATATCGTAGATCTCCCTTATGAAATAGACTTTGATGATAAACAAATAACTACAAAAGTCAGACCTATACAAATGAATTCTGAATTAGAAGAACATTGTAAAAAAGAAATACTAGATTTAGAAAATAAAGGATTAATTTCCAAATCTAGATCTTCATGGAGTTGTGCTGCTTTCTATGTCAACAAAAAATTATGAAGCATGTCAACAAAAATTATGAAATAGAAAGAGGAACTCCAAGGTTAGTAATAAATTATAAACCATTAAATAAAGCATTAAAATGGATTAGATATCCAATTCCAAATAAAAAAGATCTATTACAAAAACTTTACAAAGCCAATATATTTTCTAAATTTGATATGAAATCGGGATTTTGGCAAATCCAAATCTCCCAAAAAGATAGATATAAAACTGCTTTTACAGTTTAAATTCTAATATACTTAAATTATTTAGGATTTAAATTTAATTAAAAAGATTGCACAGAGACTGATTTGCAAATAGTAAATAAATGAAGTGCCAAAGTGCAAATCTTGGATGGGACACTTTTCTTCTATTCACCCAAACGTGTATGTGTAAGCATTTTCATCAGATTTTCAGAATTTCTAGCTCAAGAAACCGAGACTTCATCTTCTTCCTTGGATTTCATCTTCAATTTTTCATATTTTAAGATCTGTTCGGCCGATTTCAATTCCGAGCATAGTTCTGCGATCCTTGCAAGAAGGACTACGATTTGATGTAATTATCTCCATGATTCAGAATGTTTTGAGATTTTTTATGTGGTGAAATCAGATTATGATTATGAATATGTGTTCTTGAGATTATAAGCATTGCAATATCGAAGTCGGATTAAAGAACGGTTATTTTTTGTATTTGATATGATTTTCCAGCATGTATTTTGAAATGTATAGCCTCTGATTATGCTGAGATTTGATGATATTTTGCTGATATGTGGTGTTTATGAAGTGGTTTTTAATGATAGAGTTGTTGGAAATGAGTTTTGGTTACCGATTTTTAGCCGTTACGCCGCCGGTTCAAAAATTGTTAGACTTTTTGCATGTTGATTGAGCTGAGTATATATGAGTTCTTTGCTGATACAAGTAGCTTGATATGTTATATTTTCAGATTGGTATTGAAGCTCGTCGAGCTCGGGAATTCAGCGGCGAAACCGGAATAGAATAGCTTAAGGTTTGTGACTTCTAGCCTTGAAGATTGAGAAGTGTTTGAGCAAAATTTTGATAGCAATTGTGTTGTGTTATTTGATCAGATTTGGAGCACAAAGAAACCAAAAAAAGAAAGGTATAAGACAACATTTAAGTTGAAGGGAGTTAGCACTCAAGATATATGTACTTGAGTGTCACTAAAAGAACATACTCGCTTGTTTCTTATGTGACTACTTGAGATTGATTGTTTTATTGATTTCTTGCCATTTAGATTGATTATTTGTTGGCTAGATTAATGTTACTAGATTGTGTTGCATTCATATTGAGCCAACAACCCTTTGAGATTTTGAATGGCAGACTCGCCAGAATAAATACGTATGTTTGGATATATATCGAGGAGCTTAGAAGATAGATCGACTCATATTGCTAGAATCTCGATATAGTGGGCCAAAGTCCGGGAAAAGAACTCAACGCCACCCCGAAAGGGAGAGTAGGTGGGAGATTTGTTGTGTTCTTCTTCCCCGAGATCCCAAGAACCGATAAAAAGCTCGATAGTCGAATTTTAAATCATGCATTGCATTGAATTGTGCTTATGTTTGATGTTGCATGTTTATAAGCTCAATGAGATGATTGCATGGCTATCGTTATTGATTATTATGCATGATTATGTTGTTTTATATTGGGATTATATTCACACCGGAGATATCCGGTTATTTTTTTCTTTGTATATGTGCATGGCAATAGGTGGTGCTGGAACGAGTCAGAGACGCCTGTGAAAGAACGAGAACGAGATAGATATGGTGACTTCGGGTTAGAGTTGTAGAAGTTGTTGCCAAGAACTTGATGTATATAATTTAGATAAGAGTTTGTATGAACTTAGCAAGACTAGATGCTTGATTTGAACATCAAAGAGGACGTTACTAACAACTTGTGTTTGTTTTAATCCTTACATTCCTTATTGTAATTCATGTTTCTTTCTAGAATTGATGTTGGATTCATGTTATATTTGTTAGAGATTGTTTGAGGATCAAAACTGAAACGACCCTTACTTGATAATTTTTTTTAATATTACATGTATGCCCATACATATATGCATCTAAACTTTTCATAAAATTTTAGTACAAAATAAAATTCGATTGCATGTCAACAATTTAAATACTCGAACAGATTAAAATCCATGCAAACGACTAGAATATCAAAAGTATGCAAACTAGTGAGAACAAGTAAACATGTGCGAAAAATAGATCAATACATAAAATATCTCATCATAAATTAAATCAATTGAAACATGAGCTGGCGAAGGTCACGGGTGTGCTAGCTCGCCAAGGATACACAGAGGTCCTCGTCTCCAGTCGGGACCACAACCTCCTGACTAACATCAAACTCACCTGCACTCATTTAGATCTAATGAGCCTAGAAGCTAAGCATGCTCTAACCTTTAATAACAAAAACTACATAATAAAATCACATGCAAGCACATATCGTATAAAAATATCTTGAGCTATCTTATGCATACATGATCGTAAAAACATTTGCACAATGCTGAAACGTAAACATAAGCATCATCATAATCTTGATCATAATCATAATACTTAACATAATACTTAACATAATCATAAACATTGGCATGTCATAATCATAAAAATCATTTCTTGTGGGTCATATTAGTGAAGTGTAACCTAATTTGATTGATCAATCTAAATCCATCGTACGTGATGGCGGCCTGTGGGGTGTGACCCCTTACGCCGCCCTATGGCACTTTACCCAACCTTTGTGGATCCATAGGCTCATAATCGTAAGTGGAAAGGTCATCGGACCCGGTATCCGACCTCCAGTTCCGTATTTGTCACAAATCACGTCAACTTCCCAAAACATTTTCTTTACATGCCCATTATCTTATCAAAATACATGCATGAATCATGAACTTAAAAATATCATTTTCCTTAAAATTCTGTCCATAGATATATATTTAATTTATTTTCCATAAAAAATTATACTTATATCAAAATATACATATAATCTATTAAATATATATTTATGGACTATTTTTGTTTGTCACTTTCTAGTTCAGTTGTTGTCCCATATCTTAAACCTGAAATTAGGTCTGGCCCATTATACTTAGACTAGCCCAAAACATTCATTATTTGACTCACTTAACTTAGGTTGGCCCATTTAAAATTTAATCCACTCAAGACTAATTAACTTGGCCCAAGAAGCTTAGCCCATAAATAATTAAGCTCAATCAAATAAATTAAACATCTTAGGCCCATTAACAAATTTAGCTCAATTAATAAATTAAGCCCCAATAAATATCTTAAGCCCAGTAAGCTTGACCCAACAACTTGGTTCAACTAACAAACTTATCCCAATAAACAAACTTGACCCAATAAATAAACTTGGCCCAATAAACGAACTTGGCCCAATAAACGAATTTGGCTCAATAACAAACTTGGCCCAATAAAAAAACTTGACGTAATAAACAAATTTGGCTCAATAACAAACTTGGTCCAATAAAAAAATTAAATACTTGAACTCCTAAATAAATTACCTGGCCCAAATAAAATAACCCGGATCCAAACCCATAACATATGACCCTAATACACTTGACCCGACCGGAACAACCTACTTGTCCGAGCCCTGCCCGAGCTGCCCGCTAGGTAGACAACCTTACAACCATACCACCATTCACCTAGTCGACACTAGTTCAAGACATCTTAAACCAAGACCCAAAAGAACCTGACTCAGCCATCAAACCAGTGAACAGCAGCTAAGACCCAGCCATGACAGAAAAATCATTCACAACCAAGTCACAATGCATAAAAACGTGAATGATTCATGAATTAAAACTTGAGCTACCATATCCACATACAAGTGAAATAACACTATTTTTAATCTTCAAACAGTTAATATATTGATCTAAATGGGTGAGCAAGGAAGGGTATAACATGTCTTTGCGTTTAAAACGCACGAAAAACTTATACGATTGCGGTTGTGTATATCGGAACTCGAAAAATCTCAAAATCATCCAATTCTGGAATCTCAAATCCATAAATTGCTGATTTCTGCCTCTAATTATTCTCAATTAGCTTCCGATCTGCGAAAAATCCCATAACGGTAAATAGTCAACCCTAGTCAACTCTGGTCAAACTTTGACCAAAAATTACCGATCTTTATTGCGCTCTCACCGCTTAAAGATTTAGAATCTCGAATTGAAACTTGGATATTTGGATCTACCAAATCGAGAAGATAAAAAAATGTTTAACTTGTCGGAGGTCGCCGGAAAAATGGGGGGGGCGGCGGAGATGAGCAAATCAACTCCAAAAATTCTGAAATTTGGCAGGGTTGTAGATCTCAACGAGACGATTCTAATGGACTAAGCCACGATTGGAGAGGACCATCGAGGAGGTCGGAATTGGCGATTTACACTGGCGGCGGCGGCGAGCTTCCAAGCTCCGATCTATGCCTGAAAATGGCCTAAAAATGACGGGTTAAGGTTGGAAAATGGTCTACACACCTCATAGAATTGTTTAATAGCTTTAAAACCAACATAATTGAGCTCAGAATCATGAATCTCACCGAAGAAGATGACGAATAGTGTCGCGCGATCCTCGACTTCGTGCTCGCCAAATCGGACACCAAAAGTCATGATTCTTGGTATGGTTGTGAACGCCTTAACGATAACTAAAAGATGGAAGGGTCAATCGACGGTAAATGGAGGCGGACGGAGGTTGGCGACGGTAGGGACGATTTGGAGGTTAGGGTTTTAGTGTGTGTTTTGGTGTTTGTGCGTGAGAAAGAGAGCACCACTTAATATTATAAAAATTGGTCCTAAAATGACCCGGTCTGATCCATTTCAATGCTCTTGTGTTATTTTACTCCAATATGTAATTTGACACATTTTATAATTATCTGGAATAGTAAACTATGACCAGTCAACTTGACCAGTAAATTTCCCAATAAATAAATTGAGTCAATCTTGAACATTGACCAGTCGCTCAAACTGATTATTTTCTCCAATTTAAATTATCTAGCATAAATAATTATTTTAATTACATTATCTCAATAATTATCTCAAAATGCCAATATTACCCGATATCCAGAAATAGTCAAACTCATTGACTAATTGGCACGTGTATTTTATAAATACAATCTATAACCCAGTTGACCACAATAATTATTTTATTCACTCCATAATTATTTTAATTTTCAATTAATTCGGTAATAAATTTTTGGGGAGTTACAAAAACAGGGGCAAAACCTTTATTTTTCAGCTGTGTTTGAGTGGAACCCGACGGCTCGGCGCACCCGTGCGGCCCCGAAGGCGCGGCCGCGCCTAACCATGGCACCATGGGGCCGCCCGCGCCTATTTATAAAAACAAACTTGGGTTGCTTCTTACCTTGTTACTCCGACTTAGATTAACATAGATTGTATGTTATATATTGAGTTTAGCACCCGAGGTCCCTACAACATTTTTTTTGGTTGCTCCTTACCTTGTTACTCCGATGTAGATTAACATAGAATGTATGTTATGAATTGAGATTAGCACCCGAGGTCCCCACACACTTGGAGACTGATCCACCATCATCAACCATTTCCATTTGTAGTGGCAGCGACTCCTCACTCCTCAGTGGAGAAGTCTAACTAAAGGTGCACACAACTTCAATTTATTAACTATCGCAGTCTTTTCCAACATATCAGTTGTATTACGAATTTCGTTAATCTTCTCAAGAGTCAGAATTTCATAATCCAACGATGCAGTGATATCGAACTTGTATATGCTTTGTCCTAGCATGATAAACAAGATTCTTTGCCGATTGAATATCACTCATATTGTCAGAATATAACACATTTTTTTCATACTTGTGACAACTTTTTCATAAAAGATTGCAACCAAGAGGGTGTTTGACTAAACTTATTAAAAAAAGCTTATAAGCTTCTGGAGCTTAAAACTGTTTTACGAGCTTATAAACTGTTAGGACTTATTTTAAAAATAAGTTGTTAAAATGTTTTGGTAAACTTATTTTAAACAACTTAAAGATATTGATATGTTCGGTATTATAATATCTTTTTATTGTCAAAATTACCAAAAAGGGGTATAATTTCATGAAAATAATATTTCGAGTTATACATATACGAAAATAGTTTTAACATAAACTTATATTAAAAAAATAAAACTATTTAAATATTTTAATTTAGAAAAAATTATGTGATTTGGAATTTTTTTAAAATAATATTTAATATTTAATGGGTGGAGGATATGATGGAGATTTATGAAAGGGAGACTTGGGGAAAAATCCCTACACACAAACACAACTTGAAGTTCAGTCCCTAAGTAAGAATTATTTGTTCTGCACTCCCTCATACATCTAAACTCTTTTTCCTCCCTCCCTATTTTATTATTTTAATAATTTTTCTATTTTAATTTATTTTATATCTATTAATGATAATATAATACTATTTCCCTTAAATATTATTTTATTTTCTCTGTGTTTCTCTTTCCTCTCCCTTCCTCTTTCACGATTCAATTCCTCTCCTCTTTCACGGCTGAAGACAGAAATCCCTACTCCAAATCATCCACCGGCCAACTTGACCAACGACCGGCTAAGTTGGCTCCATGTGATTGCCTTTGCATCGCTTCAAACTCAGGATAGCTTCGGCCCCGTCTCTCCTCCTGCCTCCACTTATCCCTGATCCCTAATTGCCACCGTAGCTCGTCACCGCCTCCTTAGTCACTCGCCATTAATCTATTTCAACCCGGTTTGCTCTATTTCTAAATTTTTATGTTGTTATGTGTTGGTGTTCTTAGTAATTGTAAAGTAGGTTTTGGATTGCAAGTTGGGTGTAGAAAATTGGGATATAGGGTTATGATTGGTATTTGATATATCTATTATTGAGATTAAGCATTTTGGGGCGAGGGACATACTCTCATACTGTTCTAATTTTTTTTTATTTTTTTTTTGTAATGGTGTGCAATGTGGTAACGAGTGGGGAATGATTATTCGGTTGATTGTAGATCTTATCCGGCGTATTGCGAATTTGGTGTTATTTAATGGTAGCTAATGTGATATCTATATGCATTCTATGCTTAAGCAGCATGCTTAGGCTGTGGGTTTTTTTATTGTAAATGTTTGTTGGCTCATTGCAATGTTTCAATAAAATTGCTAGGTTGGTTGTTAAGTAATGTGAAATTTTTTTAACATTTCAAACTTGATTTATCAATGATTTGTTTGGAGAAAATTATGTATATACAGTTCAAACTAAAAAATATTCTCTTTGGTTTAATTGTATTTTTCTGTTTTGTTACCGTGAAAGTTGTTTATCATACTTATGGCATGTTGTTTTATTGTTTATCAGACTGATTGCAACATAATGTTACAAGGGCACACGTTGCTGCAACCATCCTAAATGACGAATATGGGTTGATGAAAATGGATTTAGGGAAATGACAATGGAGTGGACAATTAGTTTTGGTGTATTTTGTACTGAATTTTGATCGGATGGATAACTGTTCTGATGAAGTTGGTATTGTATTTTGGTAAAATAAATGTGTAATTTCCATTTATTGAATCACTAATATTTTTTGGTTGACTAAATATGGTTGTTAACACGTATAATTGATTGCGTAATACTTTTATACAAAATTTGACAAGAAATGATACTTACATAACCAATGTTATACATTTACCTGTTAATGTACCACAAGTCAATACAATTGGTACTAAGTTTCTGACATAGCACCAAAATATTATACCAAGTAAAACCAATTTTATACTACACTTGTCTACTAATGTACTACGAGTTAGTACATCTAGTATTATATTTTTTAATACACACCAACACCACTATGGTAAAAAGTATGGAAGATATACCAAATTTAACATAACATTATACCACAATAAGTCTCTATCATACTTCCTTTTCCATCTATTGTACTACTGGTCAATATAATCGATACTGCGTTTCTGAACATGAACCAACACCACCATGGTAAACATGTATAAAATATGTACCAAATTTAACATAAACTCATACCGTAAATAATTTCTATTATACTTCATTTTTCCATCTATTGTACTACTGATTAATATAACAAGTACTACGTTTTTTTATCACAAACCAACACCATTATGGTAAACATTTTGGAAGATGTACCAAATTTAAAAACATATAATACCGTAAATAGCCTCTATTATACCTCATTTTTCATATATTGTACTACTGGACGATATAACTAGTGCTGCGTTTCTGACCGCACACAAACACCACCATGGTAAATATGTATAGAACTTGTACCAAATTTAACATAAACTCATACCGTAAATAGTCTATATTATACTTCATTTTTCATTTATTGTACTATTGATCGATATAACTAGTACCGCGTTTCTTATCACGAGCCAACACTACCATGGTAAACATGTATGGACGATGTACCAAATTTAACAATACATAATACCTCAAATAGCCCTTATTATACCTCATTTTCCATATATTGTACTACCGGACAATATAACTAGTACTGCGTTTTTGACCACGCACCCAGACCACCATGGTAAACATGTATAGAAGATGTACCAAATTTAACAACACATCATACCACAAATAGCCTCTATTATACCACATTTTCCATATATTATACTACTTGGCTCTAAAACCAATACTGTGTTTCTGGTCGCGCACCAACACCACCTTGGTAAACATGTATGGAAGATGTACCAAATGTAACAAACCATCATACCGCAAATAGTCTACATTATACTTTATTTTTGATCTATTGTACTACTGGTCAATATAATTGGTACTTCATATGACCACACACCTACATCCCATTGATGTTACAAAATCAGGTCATTGGATGCATACATAAGGTTGTTTTAACCATAGATGTTACAAATATTATAAGGCCCGGGATTAATTGATATTAATCCGAATTTATTTAATTTTAATCCGAGTATATTTAATTTGGGAATAATTAGAGTTTTGATTTAAATTCTAATATTCTTAAATTATTTAGGATTGAAATTGAATAAAACTAAGGGCTGAGGACTGAATTGCAATTTCCGAAGAATGGAGGGACTAAAGTGCAATTTCCTCTTAACTTATCTGATTTGCTATATGTAGGAGAGGGAAAAACGTGTAAGAAGGAAAAAAAAGAAATCAGAATTCAGAAATTCAGAACCGAGCACACCCGATTCCTTCCATTTCCTTTACAAGTTTGATTTTCTTTTCGCGATAACTTTTGCTACGGTTGTCTGATTTCGATTCCGTTGGATGTTCTGGAATCCTTACGACGAGGGCTTCGATCTCGTGTAAGTTTTATGCTCTGTTATGTTGATTTCGAAATCATTATGGGGCAGAGATCAGATTCTGAACTTGTATGCTTGTTCTTGAACTTGTTATGATTATCTATTGAAACCGGCTTGATGAACTTGCGATAGTTGTATTCGATTTTGATTCCAGCAAGTGAACCAACTGTTATGGACATTTATATGTTGTTTTAAAGGTTATATATCAGCTGGTTTATGAGTTGTGATGTACGTATGATTGAAGAATTTGATAGAAATGGTTTGCGATACCGTATCGGTTACCGATTTTGAATCACTACGCCGTTTAGTCGAGTTGTTGGACTGTGTTGATAGCCAAGTTTGAAACTGAATATGTTATGGAGATTTTATGGTTGTTATAGCAATTTTCTTGTTCAATTTCAGTTGAAGAAACAGCACAAACGACACAAGACTTCGACCTTGTACCGAAGAAGTGTTCTTGAGGTTTGAAATGCGATTGGGCGATGAATTCCTTATGGTTTTGACTTGTTTCTGAAGCGATAATGTGAAATGAAGTTTGATATGTATATCTTGATTATCTTTTACAGATTTGAAGAGCTCAGAATCCGATAAACGAAGGTATAATGACGACATCGTTTTGAAAGGGACTTTGAAACTCAAGATCGACGTGTCTTGAGTTGGCCCGATAAAATCACATACTTGTTTTGATTTGATTTGATTTCGATGTTGTCGATCCATCACAGGTAGTGGATCTTTATATTCGAGTGGATATATTGATAGATTGAATTGATTATAAGCCCAGGTTACGATTAACCTGATTTTCGAGTCGATTATATCTCGATAGATGGATATCCATGTCAAGATCGCATACGAATCTTGATGGCTTCGAAGTTTAATGAATCAATTCCTATACGAAGAGCGTATTACTCTATTTGATTGAGTCGAGTTTTAAATAGAGTCGATATGATTTATTTAACACTTTCGATATGTCGATTATACTGAGATTGTATCTCACCGGAGTGTATCCGGCTGTTGTCTTGTTTTGTATGTGTGCATGACAACAGAGGGGGCAGAAGCTGGTCATCGACGTCATTGACAGCTGGGATAAAGAGTCGAGCATGTGAGGACTCGGGTTGTAGATGATACTTTGATCTTTTAGATGTTTGGTTTCCTTGGTTTTGAACATATGTATTACGATGGGAAAACATGTATCAAACTTGATCTAGTTTAAGTTGTTGTCGTTTTGTGATCTTTTAGCGACTTGGATGATGTAAGAAAATACATGTACCATTGTATGAGACTTTGTTTAGATGTATTTGAATATGTTCAGATCTAAAAACCAGGTTTGGAGAAGTTAAGAAGCAAGCTTGGGAGCCATGTTTTTCGAGGGAAAAACTCTGTCCAGGACTGTGCCCGAGCTGCCAAAAACAGCAGCCCGAGCGCAGCCCAGGCAGAACTTTCACTTTGTTAGCAACATGGTGCGCCCGAGCGGCGCTTTATGGCCGCTCAAGCGCACCCCATTTTAAAAAAAAAAAAAAAAAAAAAATTTTTTTGGTTCTTGGCTTGGCTTGTTACTTCATCCTTCCTTTTTTGACTAATGATACTTAATCATTATTGCCCTTAGAATGAGATTAACAACCCGAGGTCCCCACAACAGGTGGTATCAGAGCGTAGGTTCTGGACTGAACTAGATGAGAGGGGTAGATCGAGTCTTCTATTCTGATTTATTTATTCTTGATGCGTGTTTATTATTTGAAGTAATAGCATGAATTGAATGAGTATGAATCAGAACTCGATCTCTTGAGAAGGCATTCAGTGCTAATCAGAGGAGGGACTGAAACAGAAATGTATTACGATATGATGAACTGTTCACTGATCTATTTGATTATCAGATATGTCACGAAGACCAGGACGACCACCACTGAGACCGTCAGTGACTACTCCTTTGCCGGTCAGTACTCAGTTGCCAAAACAGACAAATGCTGCACAACCGGTAATACAGCCAGTGACAGTGCCAGAACATGGACAGAGTAGTACTTCTGTTGATTTATATGGTGAAGCTACTCCGATGGAAAAACTTCTGAAGCGATTCCAGTCGTTTAAACCACCGACACTGCAAGGGACTGAGAATGCTATAGAATGTGAAAGCTGGCTGGAAGACATAGAACAGATGTTTGAGTCACTTGATTATGTTGATGAAAGACGAGTAAGATTAGTCATTTACCAACTTCATGGCATAGCAAAGAACTGGTGGATAGCAACGAAGAAAGCATATGAAAGCCAAGGTACCGCTATTACTTGGAATTTATTTCGAACTGCTTTCTTTCAACGTTTCTTTCCTGTATCTTATCGAAAGGACAAAGGAGCGGAGTTTGCGAGTTTGCAACAGGGCCAAATGAATATCGAAGATTATGTTGCAAAATTCACAAGCTTGATGAAGTTTGCTCCTCATGTTGCTGCCAGTGACGAAGCACAAGCCGATCAGTTTATCAATGGCTTGAATCCTGACGTGTTTATGTTAGTGAATTCCGGAAGACCGAATACTTTTGCCGATGCTCTTAATCGTGCAAAAGGTGCTGAAGCTGGGATATTGAAGCACCGAAGAGCCCAGTTTGTTCCTCAATCTGTTCCTCAACCTATGAAGCAACCAGAACAGTCACCGACTCCACAGCCACCTCGATTCGAAGCTGGAGGTAGTAGTGGTGGGAAGAAAAGCTTCTTTAGAAGTAAAAGCAAACAGTTCAAGAGAGCAGGTAGTGGTAGTTCCTCAAGTTCCAGTGGTTCTCGACAGTCTCGATCTGGACAGAGGTATGATAGTTGTACTAAGTGTGGAGGTCGCCATCCCACTGAACAGTGCCGAGGTATTTTTGGGAGCTGTCATATTTGCAACAAAACTGGACATTATGCAAGAATATGTCCACAGAGAGGAGTTGAAGGTGCTCAGGGTACTGGATCAGTGAGATCAGTAGCTCAGACTGAAAGGCAAGGAACTACTGTGCATTCTTTTCAGTCACAACCTGCATCACAAGGAAGAGGAGGAAGTCAGATAGTGAACCAACCTCCGAGACAACAAGCAAGAGTGTTTGCACTAACAGAAGAGCAAGCACAGGCGGCACCTGATGATGTTATAGCAGGTAACTGTTATCTTTCTGGTTATCCTGCATACGTTTTATTTTATACTGGTGCGTCACACACTTTCATTTCTGAACACTTTGTTGCATTACATTCATTACCTGTGGAAGTATTAGATAATGTAGTTTCTATATCTTCACCGTTGGGAAAAGGTATAGTATCAGTGAAATCTGTGCGAAGTTGTATACTACAGTACGAAGGGAATGAAGTTGAACTTGACTGTATTGTTCTTGGATTATCTGATTTTGATTGTATTATTGGCATCGATATACTTACCAAGTACAGAGCTACAGTCGACTGTTTTCAGAAGATAGTAAGATTCAGACCACTGATGACCGATGAATGGAAATTCTTTGGTAAGAGTTCAAGATCTAGAATTCCTTTGATTTCTGCTATTGTTATGACTGACTTGTTACATAAAGGAGCAGAAGGATTTCTGATCTATGCTGTTGATGTACTGAAGAGTAGTCCGAAGTTATCTGATATACCGGTGGTGAGCGAATTTACAGATGTATTCCCTGACGAGATTCCGGGATTGCCACCATACAGAGAGGTAGACTTCAGTATCGAATTGATGCCAGGTACACAGCCGATATCGAAAGCACCTTACCGTATGGCACCGATTGAACTGAAAGAATTGAAAGACCAACTTGAAGATTTGTTGGCCAAGGGTTATATCAGACCGAGCGTATCTCCTTGGGGTGCTCCGGTTTTATTTGTCAGAAAGAAGGACGGATCGATGAGATTGTGTATTGACTACCGGCAATTGAATAAAGCAACGATAAAGAATCGTTATCCTTTACCACGTATCGATGATTTATTTGATCAATTGCAGGGATCGTCAGTATATTCGAAGATTGATCTTCGATCCGGTTATCATCAACTGAGGGTACGAGATGAAGATATCCAGAAAACTGCATTTCGAACCAGGTATGGACATTACGAATTTATTGTCATGCCTTTTGGTTTAACGAATGCACCAGCAGTATTTATGGGATTGATGAATAGGGTATTTCAAAGATATCTAGATGATTTTGTGATAATATTTATTGATGATATCTTGATTTATTCTAAGACTATGAATGAACATGCTGGTCATCTCCGAACTGTATTGAAAACCTTGAGAGCAGAAAAGTTATATGCCAAGTTATCCAAATGTGAGTTTTGGTTGCAGCGAGTCGTGTTTCTTGGTCATATTATTTCAGGAGATGGTATATCAGTTGATCCAAGCAAAGTAGAAGCTGTGATTAATTGGCAAAGACCGACGTCTGTGCCAGAAATTCGAAGTTTTATGGGCTTAGCTGGTTACTATCGTCGATTCATTCGAGATTTTTCATCGATAGCGAAGCCTATTACACAGCTTACACAGAAGAATGCACCATTTGTTTGGTCTGAAGCATGTGAAAGAAGTTTTGTAGAGTTGAAGAAACGATTGACTACAGCGCCAATTTTGACAATCCCTACAGGTACTGGTGATTTTGTTGTTTATTGTGATGCTTCTCACCAGGGATTGGGATGTATTTTGATGCAGAGAGGACATGTTGTCGCTTATGCTTCTCGACAACTGAAACCACACGAAGTTAGGTATCCAATTCATGATCTGGAGTTGGCTGCAATCGTCTTTGCATTGAAAATTTGGCGACATTACTTATATGGCGAGAGGTTTGAAATCTTTTCTGATCACAAAAGCCTGAAGTATCTGT
Source organism: Henckelia pumila (assembly GCF_033568475.1). Lineage (NCBI taxonomy): Eukaryota > Viridiplantae > Streptophyta > Magnoliopsida > Lamiales > Gesneriaceae > Henckelia > Henckelia pumila. Next base: position 37,648,499 of record NC_133123.1, on the reverse strand, counting down.
TTTCTCAATCTGAATTGAACATGAGACAACGACGATGGCTTGATTTATTGAAGGATTTTGATTGTGAAATCAAATATTATCCGGGAAAATCTAACGCAGCAGCAGATGCCCTGAGTAGAAAAGTATGTGCTCTATCTTTATCTACTATAGGTGTATCTAATTTGATTGAGAATTGTTGTGTTTCTGGATATGTATTTGAGACAGATAGAAGGCCTATGCGAGTTTATGCAATCAGTGCTGAACCAGAGTTGTTGATTCAGATAAAAGAAGCACAGAAATCTGATTTGAATGTTCAGAAATCGATTGAAATGATCAGATCAGGACATCAGTCTGAATACAAGGTTAGTAATGATGATATTTTGTATGTGAATAACCGAATAGTTGTTCCAGATATTTCAGACTTGAGACAGAAGATTTTGAAAGAAGCCCACTGTAGTCGATTCAGTATTCATCCTGGAGGCAGAAAGATGTACAACGACTTGAAGAGTCAGTACTGGTGGAAACAAATGAAGTCTGATGTGACTGAATTTGTATCCAAATGTTTAAATTGCCAACAGGTGAAGGCTGAAAGAAAGAAACCGGGTGGCTTATTACAGAGTTTGTCCATTCCTGAATGGAAATGGGATCACATTTCCATGGACTTTGTAACGAAGTTGCCAAGATCATCTCGAGGATGCGATGCTGTTTGGGTAATCGTCGACAGATTGACGAAATCTGCGTGCTTTATTCCATATCGAATGACTTATCGTCATGATCAGATGGTAGATCTCTATATTCAAGAAGTAGTAAGACTACATGGTGTGCCAAAGTCGATCGTATCAGATCGTGATCCAAGGTTTACATCACATTTTTGGCATAGCCTACAGGAAGCTCTAGGTACGCGTTTACATTTGAGTACCGCTTATCATCCTCAAACAGACGGTCAATCTGAACGAACTATTCAGACACTTGAGGATATGCTTAGAGCTGTTGTTCTTGATTTTGGTGTTTCATGGCAGAATTCTATACCACTTGTTGAATTCTCTTATAACAACAGTTATCAGACGAGTATAGAGATGGCACCATTCGAAGCATTGTATGGAAGAAGTGTCGATCGCCTTTATATTGGGATGATGTGTCTGAAGTACCTGAGTTAGGGCCGGATATGATTAGACAGATGACTGAGAAAGTGAAACTGATATAGCAGCGAATGAAAACAACACAGCACAGACAGAGCAGATATGCGAATGTACGAAGACGGCCGTTATATTTTGATCAGGGAGATAGAGTGTTTCTGAAGATTTCACCATTCGGGGGCACAGTTCGATTTGGCAAACGAGGAAAATTATCTCCAAGGTATATTGGGCCGTATGAGATTCTCGAGAAGGTAGGCAATCTAGCTTATCGTCTCGCTCTTCCTATGTCTTTGTCTGGTATACATGATGTCTTTCATGTATCGATGTTGCGGAAGTATATAGCTGATGCATCTCATGTCATTCAATTTGACGAAGCTGAGTTGGATGATACTCTCAGTTATTTCGAACAGCCTATTCAGATACTTGACAGAAAGACGAAGCAACTCCGAACGAAGACCATTCCATTGGTGAAGATTCAATGGAATCGACACGGGGTTGAAGAGGCGACTTGGGAAGTTGAAGAAGATATGAAGCAGCGATTTCCCTATCTTTTCCACTGATGTGAGTGCTTATTATGTATTCAGGTATTATTTTGATTATGAGCATGACGACTGCATATCTATACTGTTTATGAATTCGAGGACGAACTCATGTCTTAGTGGGGGAGAAATATAAGGCCCGAGATTAATTGATATTAATCCGAATTTATTTAATTTTAATCCGAGTATATTTAATTTGGGAATAATTAGAGTTTTGATTTAAATTCTAATATTCTTAAATTATTTAGGATTGAAATTGAATAAAACTAAGGGCTGAGGACTGAATTGCAATTTCCGAAGAATGGAGGGACTAAAGTGCAATTTCCTCTTAACTTATCTGATTTGCTATATGTAGGAGAGGGAAAAACGTGTAAGAAGGAAAAAAAAGAAATCAGAATTCAGAAATTCAGAACCGAGCACACCCGATTCCTTCCATTTCCTTTACAAGTTTGATTTTCTTTTCGCGATAACTTTTGCTACGGTTGTCTGATTTTGATTCCGTTGGATGTTCTGGAATCCTTACGACGAGGGCTTCGATCTCGTGTAAGTTTTATGCTCTGTTATGTTGATTTCGAAATCATTATGGGGCAGAGATCAGATTCTGAACTTGTATGCTTGTTCTTGAACTTGTTATGATTATCTATTGAAACCGGCTTGATGAACTTGCGATAGTTGTATTCGATTTTGATTCCAGCAAGTGAACCAACTGTTATGGACATTTATATGTTGTTTTAAAGGTTATATATCAGCTGGTTTATGAGTTGTGATGTACGTATGATTGAAGAATTTGATAGAAATGGTTTGCGATACCGTATCGGTTACCGATTTTGAATCACTACGCCGTTTAGTCGAGTTGTTGGACTGTGTTGATAGCCAAGTTTGAAACTGAATATGTTATGGAGATTTTATGGTTGTTATAGCAATTTTCTTGTTCAATTTCAGTTGAAGAAACAGCACAAACGACACAAGACTTCGACCTTGTACCGAAGAAGTGTTCTTGAGGTTTGAAATGCGATTGGGCGATGAATTCCTTATGGTTTTGACTTGTTTCTGAAGCGATAATGTGAAATGAAGTTTGATATGTATATCTTGATTATCTTTTACAGATTTGAAGAGCTCAGAATCCGATAAACGAAGGTATAATGACGACATCGTTTTGAAAGGGACTTTGAAACTCAAGATCGACGTGTCTTGAGTTGGCCCGATAAAATCACATACTTGTTTTGATTTGATTTGATTTCGATGTTGTCGATCCATCACAGGTAGTGGATCTTTATATTCGAGTGGATATATTGATAGATTGAATTGATTATAAGCCCAGGTTACGATTAACCTGATTTTCGAGTCGATTATATCTCGATAGATGGATATCCATGTCAAGATCGCATACGAATCTTGATGGCTTCGAAGTTTAATGAATCAATTCCTATACGAAGAGCGTATTACTCTATTTGATTGAGTCGAGTTTTAAATAGAGTCGATATGATTTATTTAACACTTTCGATATGTCGATTATACTGAGATTGTATCTCACCGGAGTGTATCCGGCTGTTGTCTTGTTTTGTATGTGTGCATGACAACAGAGGGGGCAGAAGCTGGTCATCGACGTCATTGACAGCTGGGATAAAGAGTCGAGCATGTGAGGACTCGGGTTGTAGATGATACTTTGATCTTTTAGATGTTTGGTTTCCTTGGTTTTGAACATATGTATTACGATGGGAAAACATGTATCAAACTTGATCTAGTTTAAGTTGTTGTCGTTTTGTGATCTTTTAGCGACTTGGATGATGTAAGAAAATACATGTACCATTGTATGAGACTTTGTTTAGATGTATTTGAATATGTTCAGATCTAAAAACCAGGTTTGGAGAAGTTAAGAAGCAAGCTTGGGAGCCATGTTTTTCGAGGGAAAAACTCTGTCCAGGACTGTGCCCGAGCTGCCAAAAACAGCAGCCCGAGCGCAGCCCAGGCAGAACTTTCACTTTGTTAGCAACATGGTGCGCCCGAGCGGCGCTTTATGGCCGCTCAAGCGCACCCCATTTTAAAAAAAAAAAAAAAAAAAAAATTTTTTTGGTTCTTGGCTTGGCTTGTTACTTCATCCTTCCTTTTTTGACTAATGATACTTAATCATTATTGCCCTTAGAATGAGATTAACAACCCGAGGTCCCCACAAATATATACAATGGATACATATACATGTGTTTGTTAATAATCATACATGCTACCAAATTAGATATTAGAAAGCATAAACATGTGATAATCATTATTGATGCTACAAAATTAGACATTTGATGTGTAAACATGTGTTATGTATGCATCCAAAGTCCTAATTTTGTAGAATCAATGATGATTAACACATGTTTACACATTAAATGTCTAATTTTTTAGAATCAATAATGATTATGTGAAACGACCCGAACTAAAAAAATGCGGAAAACTTTTTTTTTAAAATAATAACTATACATATACGCCCATACATATATGTAAATACATGAAAAATAATACTACAAATAAATTCTTTTAACAATAACTTAAATAAATAAAAATAAACATTAATAATAAAAATCTCGAGACATGCAATAATAATTTTAATATGTAACTCCAAAATCCATAACTCATGTATGCGGAATTAATCATAAATAAAGATTCGAAACTTGATTTAAAAACCCTGATAAAATAACTCAAAACAATAATAACTCTCTACTGCGACGGTCACGGGGTCCACTGCCAACGAACTAATAGGTCCCCACCACCAGTAGGGGCTACAAAAGAATCATCACGCTCACCTGCACCATATAAGCGTAGTGAGCCTAGAGGCTCAACATGTCTAATCTTTTATAACAAGGGTTAAAATAATGCATCACATAATCATACTAATACATATACGTGTACATGCATGCATGAATAAAAATATTGCATAATCATGACATAAACATCATTGATCCTGATTCTTAAACATAAGCATACCTTGGCATCATAAGCATACTTAATATAGTTGAGAATGATATTTTTAAACAGTATATGGTCCTATCAGTAAGTGTGACTAAATTTGTGTCGACTGATCAGTCTTCTGAACCAACGTACAAGGCGGTGATAAATCACCTCTTGCCGGTAGTAAACTTCCTCTTAACTTAAATAGTGGGTAACCACCTCTCTGTTGTCACACTACTTCAATTTTCATCATAAAAATATTTTATAGCTAAAAAATTATCATAATCCTAACATGTAAAATTTCATGAATGCATGCACTGAAAATATGTCCGTAATATATATTTAATTAATTTTCCAAATAAAAATACTTATACTTAAAAAAATAACTTTCATGCATAAAATGAATTAAATATATATTCCGGACTTAGTAAATTTTCATGTGTTGGTCCAGACTGCTGATGACTCACTCTAAGCCCATTAAACTTAAATAACAGCCCAATAGCAAATAAATTCTTAATTAAAAGCCATTAATCGTAAATGGGCCTAATTTAAACATTTAAGCCCATTAACTTAAACTAAGCCCAAAAATAATAATTTAGCCCAAATCAATTAATTAAATTTAACTAGGCCTAAATAAAAATATTTAAGTCCATTAACTTAATTAAGCTCAATAAACTCTTAGACTGGCCCAAAATTCACAGACTGACCCAAAAATTTCCATGGCCGAAAAATCACTTAAACTAATAAATACTAAAAAAATATAATACCCAAGCCCGACTCACCTAACCCGGTGTGAGACCTCGATTCTAAACCACCAATCTCGGATTAAACAACGAGTAAGCGAACAAGAATCCAAGAGTAAAACAATTCAAAGTTTTTTTTTTTTTTTAAAAGGCTCGCGCCCGCGCGAGGTACCAAGCTCGCGCGCGCGCGGGCAAACGATTCAGAGGCCCAACGAAGGCCTCGCGCGCGCGCGAGGAACGCCTCGCCCGCGCGCGGAAGGCCTGGGCAGAAAAAAATGCTCAGGCTGCGGGAAAAAAAAAAGGATTCCGCGCTTGGTCCGACATGCCTTCAAATACAAATGCAATAACAGGGTGTAGGGAAACATGCCATAACAAGTCATACTTTCAGAAGGCCTAAAAACAACCAGAAGTCTAAATCGATACAACAACAACATACTTCGATTTCAGATTACAATCCGAATACAAACTAATTCGAATAACAAAACATATCAAGTTCGAGTTCTAACATGCTTCAATCTTAAACTAGATAAACATGCTAATTCGACTTCTAAACCGAGTCTCACTTCTACTACTTGCCCTCGAAGCTAACCATTCCTCTTCTGACTTGTTCCTGCCCCACCTGTTGCCAAGTACACATACAAAACAAAGCAACAGCCGGATAACCGGTGAGAATGATAATCCCAGTAAAAGCAACATATCAAGTAATGAATATACAATATGCTATCAAACCACATATTTAAGTCGAAGTTAATGATATGCATGCCTTTAAAACCAGGATATCGATTCTGATAAACACGGGAGTATTGCTCTGCTTTTGGGATCCCAAGGATGAGATCACGTAACGACTCACCGAATCTCCCAATCGAGGTGGTGCCACGTATCCCACTCCTCTAGACTTTGAGCAACCATAATGAGTATGCTAGCACTAGGCGAAATACTACAACCTAGGCCACTCAATCATAGTTCCCAAACGTCTAACAAAAAGGGCGGTTATGCCCGCTGAAATCAAAGTAGGCTCAAGATGAATGCATAACAGAAACATAAACATAAGCCACATAACAAAAACTCAATCAATCGACAATTACAAGTTCCACGTGCTAGAACAAGTATCAATGCAATATGTGATTTAAAAAGGGAAACTCGAGAACCAACAGTCCCGAGTATGCTATCCCGCTACGATGACTGCTTTTACCTTTCAATGTCGTAGATCCAACTCCGGACAAGTTACAACAAAAGATTGTATCAACAACTAGACAACCTAAACAACAAACAACGGTTCAAGGAAATCTCTTTACCGTTCTTCGTCCAACTCTCGACGAACAATGCTGCTAACACAGGGCTCGACACACTCCAACGAATCTGTACGAATACAAGATTTGATCAACAATCACGATCATTCACAAGCCAAGGCTTCACTCAATACCAAAAACGATTCGAAAACCCAAAACTCAAACCGACGGCATAACGGCTATAAACTGAACAAACCGGCAACGCAGACAGCAGTTCAATACTGATAACAACTCAATTCAATGCCCAAAACAACAATAACAAAGCAAACCCATCAATCTCAAAATCCACATTTTCGAAAATGGCTTCCAAAAATCATAACAAATCCGGACGTCGCTCTAATTCAAAACCGACAGATAATAAACGATCAGAACTCTGTAGAGAACAACATACTCGAATCTCAAACGATTCTAACAACATCCAAAAACTAGAATGTAACTGATCGTAGAAAAACTTACAATAGAACGAAGCTCTCGCAGCCGTGATCGCTAATCTGCCTTCAGAAATAATTTTCAACGGACGGATCGAGCTCGGACTGAAATCTGGGAGCTTGGAAACTCAAAGGGGCGGCTTCAATGGGGGCTCACGGTTTGGAGGAGGAAGGAGGTGACTTGTGAAATAAATATCAAGTGTAGATAATATATAAAAACCCCTATTTGCGTTTTAGTCCCTGAAATTTCCAAAATTTGCAAAAAGGACCCTGATCAAAATCAAACCGGCTCGAGAACTCTGTAATCTCTGATTAACTCAAATAAACTCATTTAAGATAAAAACGGGGCGTTACAATTCTCCCCCACTAAGAAGATATTTCGTCCTCGAAATCAACGAGAACCACAACTCATAAGATAGAATAAAGAACTAAAGACAGTAAGAAGAACTCACGTCATCCGAACAACTCTGGAAAACGTTGTCTCATGTCAGATTCTGTCTCCCAAGTCGCTTCCTCGACTCCGTGACGGCTCCACTGCACTTTCACCAACGGAATCAACTTGGTCCTGAGTTGCTTTTCTTTCCGATCAAGGATCTGAATCGGTCGCTCAAAATAGCTCAGGGTCTCGTCTAACTCGGCTTCGTCAGGCTGAAGGATATGAGAAATATCTGGTTGGTAAGAAATACCCGATCGAGCGAGCACAGTTCCAGGAGCAACAGAACAGATATTTTTGCTGTCAAATTCGAGATCATGCATCCATTTCTTCCAAAATCAAATCATACAAAGTTTCATACATGGTCTAAACAATAGCAACATCTATCATGTTATACAAGGGATACAATTAGATCAATCCAAGGCCTTAAAACATAATCATAAAGCTTATAAACATGCAAGAAGCATTGTTATACATGCAAGATCAAGCTACAATATCATATTGTCTCAAGGATTGATACATCTTCCAAATCCTATGTACAACAACAAGACCATATCTAGATCAACAACAAGTCTTGAAATAAGTAGCTAGAACAAGATCATGTTTAAAACTCAACTCTACATCATGACAGCTCACTCAACGTCTAACTCGGATCATCACGCTATGTTCATCTCATCCCTTGTTCTTTAAGTACGCCTTTTCCCGGTACCACTCCCTCCTATTGCAATGACACATACAACAAAACAATAGCCGGATAACTCCGGTGAGAAATAGATTTCCCAGTAAAAGCAACTAAACATGCATACAAACATATATCAAGGTCATGATATAAATAACATAACTTCAATGCATGTTTTAAAACAAGGTTCATCTCTTTATTCGTTAGTAGGGATCCCGAGAAGTAGATATCATAACTAATCCACCGACTCTCCCAATAGAGGTGGGGCTACTTATCTCACTTCCCTAGACTTTGAAGCCATCATATATGTAAATCCGACGCTAGGCTAAAACAACCACCCAGGACATACATATACAATCCCTCAAATCGTCTAATCGAACGTTTTCGTTCATTTCGAAATCGAAGAATAAGTCCTTCAAGATGAATGCAATCTATATCAATCAAAACCACATTCAATAACATTAAGACTCATTCAAACTTTCATAGGAAACATATAAAAGCACATAAGCAAATAAGTATGTGATTTAGGGAACTCGATACAAACCATCTCGAGTTGTAATCCCAATCAAATAGTAGTCCACTTTTACCTTTCAAAGATGATGTTTAGGATGTCTTCTAGCTTGTCCAAATCTGTACAAGATCAATCACCAAACTCATCTCAAAATCTGCTCCAATTAAACCCAAACGTCAAAGGCAAAACTCTACCAACCTTGTGCGTTCTTCTATCGGTTTCGAAGTCGAAGTTCTCGAGATTATAAGTCCTGTTTACACACTGAAATCACAGCACAACAATCAAGGAATCATCAGCTCATAGTTCAGCAACTTCTTAATCCAAGAACAATAGCAAATCACTTCAAATCAAGAGTTCGACGACATATCGGTATAACTTCGGCGATTCCGAACATATCAATACCAATATCAGCTATATAAGATTCAAAACCAACATAATATTCAAGATATCATCAGGTATATCAATCGAATCATAGCTGGAGATTATAAGAACAAGATATAACAATCAATCTTCAATCCAATCTTAAGAACACAAGATAGCAAAGCTCTTCAACAACAAATCATATCAACATCTGATATTTGTCCATTTCAAAATCTCAAACCCTGAAGAACAAAGAAGAAACTTACATCAAATCGAAGGTTTCGTCGCGAGGATTCCGAAACATCTTTTGGAATCGAATTCGGATAACCGTAGCTCAAGATATATGGATTGTAAGAAGAAGAGGAAGCTTGGAATCTTGCACTCGGTTCTTCCTTTTCCTTTTTCTGAATAATCTGATGATACATAGTGAATCACACGTGCAATCCAATAAAAATAACAAGTGTCCCACTAAAGTTCAAGATTTTGCACTTTGGCCCCTCAAGACTTCCAAAATTTCAATTCAGTCCTCAATTTCTTATTTGATTCAATTTCAATCCTAATCAATTTAAGAATATTAGAATTTAAATCAAAACTCCAAATATTTCCAAATTAATTATTCTGGGATCAAAATTAAATAATTTCGGGCGTTACAGCTGGCATATATGGCACCTCCCAGATACACCTCGGCACTGATCGGTTGGATGATTCCCACCACAACTGTTACAAAATACTCCAGACTTCGGTTTGTGCCACTGGAACTCAAAGAACTACTCTCAGACTTCTTAAACTGTTTTCCTCGAGCCTGCAAATATCCCTTCTTACCACTGCTACTGCCACCACTTTCAAATCGAGGAGACTGCTGCGGAGTTTGAGTTGAAGGTTGTGACTGTCTCGGAGGCTGAGCAATATACGAAGCTCGTCGCTGCTGTATCAAGCCAGCTTCTTCTCCTTTGGCACTATTCAAGGCATTAGCAAAATTATTCGGTCGCCTTGTATTTACCAATGTAAAAACATCAGGATTCAGTCCATTAATGAACTGATCAGACATAGCCTCGTCACTATCTGCAACATGTGGAGCAAAACGTAGCAATGTAGTGAATTTAGCAACATAGTCTTCAATATTTAAATTTCCCTGCTTCAAATTAGCAAATTCGGCACCCTTGTCTTTACGATACGACACTGGGAAGAAGCATTGGTAAAACTCTATTTTGAAGACATTCCAGGTCAAAACACTTCCTCTACGCTCCAGAGATTTCTTTGTTGTGAACCACCAGCTTTTTGCAACTTCATGCAACTGATGCCCAACAAGTCTGACTCTCCGCTCATCCCCGTAGTCAAGTGAATCAAATAACATCTCCATATCATCAAGCCATCCTTCACATTCAACTGCATTCTCGGTACCTTTCAGAGTTGGCGGCTTGTAGGATTGAAATCTTTTCAGTAGGGTTTCCATCATAGTAGCAGTCATATCAGTCATGTCTCTCGAAGTACTTCCCTGTTCATTGCTCGGAACTGCAGTAGCTTGTGGCACTATCGGTGTTACCACTGTCGGTGGAGTATGTACTGTCTGTTCTGGCACTAGAGTAGGGACCTGAGGTCTAAGAGGAGGTCGTCCTGGTCTTCGAGACATATCTGATTATCAAAATGGTTAGGATACCAAATCATCAAATCTATCTCAGTCCTCCTCTGATCATCTTACCTCTGATCAAGACTCGGTTCTGATTCAATCTTAAATAAATAATCACAATCTTCAAATAAAACATGCTTCCAATCAATTCAAATAATCAGGTAGCATGTCATAAATCATCAGAATACATGCTTCTAATCGGTTCAGATATTCCAGTAAGCATGCATCTTTAATCATCGTAATCATACTTTCAATTAAAATAAATACAATAACATGTAATCAAATACTTGAAAGTAAATTATGCTAGCATTTACAACATTTAATTCAATCATGTAAATAATCGTAGCATAATAAAAGAAATAATCAAGGAAGATGACTCGATCTACCCCACTCACTGTCTAACTAAGTCCAGAATTTTCTTGCTCTGATACCACCTGTTGTGACGACCCGAGTTCTAATCTCTCAATAATCAAATCATCAAAAAGAATAGACAATAATCAATGTCTAAACAAAAGAATAAAAAAAAAATTTAAAGAGTGAGCACCTCGCTCGATCGGTAACAATCTACCGATCGAGCGAGCAAAACTGCCCAAACTCTCGGGTGTGAACAAACTTGGCCTCGCTCGATCGGTCATTTTCTACCGATCGAGCGAGCACACCTGCTCAAGCCACTGTTCAGGAAAAACATGGCCTCGCTCGATCGGTAGGAATTTCCCGATCGAGCGAGCACAGCTCCAAGGGAAAAACAGAAGCTTCCTTTTTCTGTCAAAACAGAGATTCTCAACCAACTTTCATCTAGCATCAACTCCTAATGATTTAATACATAATCATAAACCAACAAGCATGCTAAACATGATAAAGTTGATAGGATTGACTCATCACAAATCCTTAAAACATAATAATCAAAGCTCACAAACATGCAAGAAGCATTGTTATATAAACAAGATCAAGATACATCATGTTGTTTCAAGGATGTACAAATCTATCAAATCCTAAATACAACAACAAGATACTAACTTATTCATCAACAAGTCTTAGAACAAGTAGCTCTAACATGCTCATGGTTTTGGACTCAACTCTATCATTGACAGCACAAGAACTCGTCTAAACTCGGATCATCACGATAATCATCTCATCGCTTGTTCTTCACGTTCGCTTTTGCCCGGTTCCACTCCCTCCTATTGCAATGACACATACAACAAAACAATAGTCGGATAACTCCGGTGAGAAATAGATTTCCCAGTAAAAGCAACTAAACATGCATAACAAACATATATCAAGATCATGATATAAAGAACATAACTTCAATGCATGTTTTAAAAACAAGGTTCTCTAACAAATCTCTCGTTTCATCGGTTCGGATCCCGAGAAGTAGATATCATAACTAATCCACCGACTCTCCCGATCGAGGTGGGGCTACTTATCTCACTTCTCTAGACTTTGAAGCCATCATATATGTAAATCAGACGCTAGGCTAAAACAACCACCCATGCCATACATATACAATCCCTCAAATCGTCTATTCGAACGTTTCCGTTCATTTCAAAATCAAATAACAAGTCTTCAAGATGAATGCAATACATATCAAACAAACCACATTCATTATCATCAAGACTCATTCAAATATTCATAGGAAACATATGAAAGCACATAAGCAAATAAGTATGTGATTTAAGGGAACTCGATACAAACCATCTCGAGTTGTAATCCCAATCAAATAGTAGTCCACTTTTACCTTTCAAATGTGATGTGAATGATGTCTTCTAACTTGTCAAAATCTTGTTCTATCTTCTATTGGTTTCGAAGTCAACATTCTCAAGTTTACTTGCCCTGTTTATGCGCTGAAAACATAGCATACAACCCAAGGAAGCATCAGCTAATAATCCAGCAACATCTAAGTTCAAGAACAATAGCAAATTGCTTCAAATCAAGAGTTCGACGACATATCGGTATAACTCGGCGATTCCGAACACATCTATAACATTCCTAACATTCATATCAGATGTTTAAGCCTCAAAACCAACATATCAGCAGTTATATAGATCGAATCATAGCTGGAAAATCATAAGAACATGATATAAGAATCATTCCTCAACCCAACTTCAAGAAAACAAGTTTAAAAGCTCATCAACCACAATTTCATATCAACATCTGATCTCTGTCCATTTCGAATTCTAAAACCTTGATTAACTAAGATAAAACTTACATCAATTCGAAGGTTTCGTTGCGAGGATTCCAGAACATCTTTCGGAATCGAAATCGGATACCCGTAGCTCAAGATATCTCTATTACAAGATGAAGAAGAGGTTTGGAATTCTTTGTTCTGTTTTGCTCTCGGTTCTTCCTTCTTCTTTTCTGAGAATTCTGATAGAATACACGTGAAGAAGTTTAAAAAATCACAAGTGTCCACTTCAAAATCAAGATTTTGCACTTTAGCCCCTCAAGACTTCAATAATTGCAATTCAGTCCTCAAATTCTCAATTTATTCAATTTCAATCCTAAATAATTTAAGAATATTAAAATTTAAATCAAAACTCCAAATATTCCCAAATTAAATATTCACGGATTAAAATTAAATAATTCTGGGCGTTACAGTAGGCAAGGCCCATGCGTTCCGGGAATTTTTGGAGAATGCAGATGCGTGAGCAACGCGCGCGCGCCCCACTTAATTGTGCGCCCGCTCCATCATCGTGATGCAGAATTTAGAGTCCAATTTTTTTATGGAAACTTTTGATATTATCTTGGGATTATTTTGGTGCGATCTTGGGGGCATATAAGAGGGTTTTCCGAGCATAGAACAAGGATCTTTTTGGACCCATATTAAGGAGAATTTCTTGGAGGCTAGGTTTTGTTTTAAATTTTCTTGGATTTCTTCTTTTCTTTTGATTTTTCTTGCGAATTTCATGAATATTGTTGGCTATTTTCTAGAAATTGATTGAGGAATACAAACCCTTGATTTTATTTGTGTGTGGGATTCAGTGTTTAATTATTATTGAGTATCAAAAGTTGTTCTGTTTTATTTCATACTTGTATGTGAGATTTTCGGCTTGATCACCCTAGGATTTCGCTATACAAGCTACTTCTAAATTAGAATTCAAATCCGTAATTGTTTGAATCAACTAATTTGTTAAGCAACTGCAATCAATAATCATCCGCTTGTGAGTTTATTAAATTTTAGGAACAACAATTGACTAGATTAAATACATCCGTTTGTGTATGTGTTGTCTGGATTCATCAGTTTTATTAGTTTGCATGCTATCGTGGATTTAAATCTAATCGCTTGTATTGGGTTAATTCATTGGTAAGGGTTAACTTAGAATGCTTGTGTCTAGTTAACTAAAATTAAGGTGAAACATGAATTTAATTTTCAATGATGAATATTTGATAGAATTAATTATTTCTATGATCGAATGAATAATTTCAAGGGTGTAGTCGACCGACACCAAGGCTTGTTTCTCATTAATTTCTCCGTTATAATTTAATCTTGCATGATAGTTTATATAATTTCATTATAAATTTATTTTATTAAATTTTTAGTAGTTAAATTCAAATAAAAAACCCCTTTTAATTTTATTTTTAGTATCTTTAAGAACACTATTAAATTTCAGCTTCCTCGTGGAAACGATTTCTACTCTCACTACTACATAATTTGTTTTTCTAATTTGAGTTGGGTAATTTGGGCGTGATACGACTTAGCGCTATCAAAGAGTTCAATCACTTCTCTTAGAGGTATTAAATAATATTAGTGATCCTAATATACAAAAAGAATATTTAGATAAAATCTTAAAATATTTAAATAAAGAAATTTTTCCAAGTACGTCCAAAAATACTTATGATATAAAAAATAAAAATAAAACCATACAAGACTTACAAAAGGATGCAAAACAAATAAAACTAGGGATAAAATAATTAAAATAAAAACAAACACTTAACTCTAAAACAATAGAACTAATCTTTCAGAAAACTAGTAACGAAGAAGAAATAAAAAAATATTAAAAAGATTCCAAAAGATTTCCTTTTTGTATTAAAAGAAATAACTTCTAGAAAATACCTTTTTAAAATAATAATTATATTTTCAGAATAATATAAAATTGATATTATAGCTCTTTTTTATACCCGTGCAGACTTAAATTGTATAAAATCAAACATTGTACCTACAAAATTTCAACAAGAAACTAAAGAAAAATTATTTGCTGCTAGCAACTCTAAATTAAATGTAAATTCTAAAACAGAAGCATTAATAAAAAACAATGGTATTACCCTTAAAACTGTTTTTATTCTCATTAATAATATTCATCATGCTATAATATTAGGAACACGTTTTATCAATCTTATTACAACTTATAAAGTAAGAAACGATTCTATAAATTTTAAACTTAATAACAAAAAAATAGAATTTAAGTTTTTAGAACAACCTAAAACTAGAAATCTTAATCTAATCCAAGCGTATTCAATCTATAAAATAATATTAATGTTTTAATACAAGGAAAGAATTTTCAATTAGAAAATCTTAAAAAAGATATTTCTTTAAAAAAGAATCCAAGAACAATTAGAAACACATGAATTTCAAAATAAAATTTCAAAATTTCAAAAATTATGAGAAATTGAAATCTGTTCTGATATTCCAAATGCCTTCTGGAACCGAAAACAACATATCGTAGATCTCCCTTATGAAATAGACTTTGATGATAAACAAATAACTACAAAAGTCAGACCTATACAAATGAATTCTGAATTAGAAGAACATTGTAAAAAAGAAATACTAGATTTAGAAAATAAAGGATTAATTTCCAAATCTAGATCTTCATGGAGTTGTGCTGCTTTCTATGTCAACAAAAAATTATGAAGCATGTCAACAAAAATTATGAAATAGAAAGAGGAACTCCAAGGTTAGTAATAAATTATAAACCATTAAATAAAGCATTAAAATGGATTAGATATCCAATTCCAAATAAAAAAGATCTATTACAAAAACTTTACAAAGCCAATATATTTTCTAAATTTGATATGAAATCGGGATTTTGGCAAATCCAAATCTCCCAAAAAGATAGATATAAAACTGCTTTTACAGTTTAAATTCTAATATACTTAAATTATTTAGGATTGAAATTTAATTAAAAAGATTGCACAGAGACTGATTTGCAAATAGTAAATAAATGAAGTGCCAAAGTGCAAATCTTGGATGGGACACTTTTCTTCTATTCACCCAAACGTGTATGTGTAAGCATTTTCATCAGATTTTCAGAATTTCTAGCTCAAGAAACCGAGACTTCATCTTCTTCCTTGGATTTCATCTTCAATTTTTCATATTTTAAGATCTGTTCGGCCGATTTCAATTCCGAGCATAGTTCTGCGATCCTTGCAAGAAGGACTACGATTTGATGTAATTATCTCCATGATTCAGAATGTTTTGAGATTTTTTATGTGGTGAAATCAGATTATGATTATGAATATGTGTTCTTGAGATTATAAGCATTGCAATATCGAAGTCGGATTAAAGAACGGTTATTTTTTGTATTTGATATGATTTTCCAGCATGTATTTTGAAATGTATAGCCTCTGATTATGCTGAGATTTGATGATATTTTGCTGATATGTGGTGTTTATGAAGTGGTTTTGAATGATAGAGTTGTTGGAAATGAGTTTTGGTTACCGATTTTTAGCCGTTACGCCGCCGGTTCAAAAATTGTTAGACTTTTTGCATGTTGATTGAGCTGAGTATATATGAGTTCTTTGCTGATACAAGTAGCTTGATATGTTATATTTTCAGATTGGTATTGAAGCTCGTCGAGCTCGGGAATTCAGCGGCGAAACCGGAATAGAATAGCTTAAGGTTTGTGACTTCTAGCCTTGAAGATTGAGAAGTGTTTGAGCAAAATTTTGATAGCAATTGTGTTGTGTTATTTGATCAGATTTGGAGCACAAAGAAACCAAAAAAAGAAAGGTATAAGACAACATTTAAGTTGAAGGGAGTTAGCACTCAAGATAGATGTACTTGAGTGTCACTAAAAGAACATACTCGCTTGTTTCTTATGTGACTACTTGAGATTGATTGTTTTATTGATTTCTTGCCATTTAGATTGATTATTTGTTGGCTAGATTAATGTTACTAGATTGTGTTGCATTCATATTGAGCCAACAACCCTTTGAGATTTTGAATGGCAGACTCGCCAGAATAAATACGTATGTTTGGATATATATCGAGGAGCTTAGAAGATAGATCGACTCATATTGCTAGAATCTCGATATAGTGGGCCAAAGTCCGGGAAAAGAACTCAACGCCACCCCGAAAGGGAGAGTAGGTGGGAGATTTGTTGTGTTCTTCTTCCCCGAGATCCCAAGAACCGATAAAAAGCTCGATAGTCGAATTTTAAATCATGCATTGCATTGAATTGTGCTTATGTTTGATGTTGCATGTTTATAAGCTCAATGAGATGATTGCATGGCTATCGTTATTGATTATTATGCATGATTATGTTGTTTTATATTGGGATTATATTCACACCGGAGATATCCGGTTATTTTTTTCTTTGTATATGTGCATGGCAATAGGTGGTGCTGGAACGAGTCAGAGACGCCTGTGAAAGAACGAGAACGAGATAGATATGGTGACTTCGGGTTAGAGTTGTAGAAGTTGTTGCCAAGAACTTGATGTATATAATTTAGATAAGAGTTTGTATGAACTTAGCAAGACTAGATGCTTGATTTGAACATCAAAGAGGACGTTACTAACAACTTGTGTTTGTTTTAATCCTTACATTCCTTATTGTAATTCATGTTTCTTTCTAGAATTGATGTTGGATTCATGTTATATTTGTTAGAGATTGTTTGAGGATCAAAACTGAAACGACCCTTACTTGATAATTTTTTTTAATATTACATGTATGCCCATACATATATGCATCTAAACTTTTCATAAAATTTTAGTACAAAATAAAATTCGATTGCATGTCAACAATTTAAATACTCGAACAGATTAAAATCCATGCAAACGACTAGAATATCAAAAGTATGCAAACTAGTGAGAACAAGTAAACATGTGCGAAAAATAGATCAATACATAAAATATCTCATCATAAATTAAATCAATTGAAACATGAGCTGGCGAAGGTCACGGGTGTGCTAGCTCGCCAAGGATACACAGAGGTCCTCGTCTCCAGTCGGGACCACAACCTCCTGACTAACATCAAACTCACCTGCACTCATTTAGATCTAATGAGCCTAGAAGCTAAGCATGCTCTAACCTTTAATAACAAAAACTACATAATAAAATCACATGCAAGCACATATCGTATAAAAATATCTTGAGCTATCTTATGCATACATGATCGTAAAAACATTTGCACAATGCTGAAACGTAAACATAAGCATCATCATAATCTTGATCATAATCATAATACTTAACATAATACTTAACATAATCATAAACATTGGCATGTCATAATCATAAAAATCATTTCTTGTGGGTCATATTAGTGAAGTGTAACCTAATTTGATTGATCAATCTAAATCCATCGTACGTGATGGCGGCCTGTGGGGTGTGACCCCTTACGCCGCCCTATGGCACTTTACCCAACCTTTGTGGATCCATAGGCTCATAATCGTAAGTGGAAAGGTCATCGGACCCGGTATCCCGACCTCCAGTTCCGTATTTGTCACAAATCACGTCAACTTCCCAAAACATTTTCTTTACATGCCCATTATCTTATCAAAATACATGCATGAATCATGAACTTAAAAATATCATTTTCCTTAAAATTCTGTCCATAGATATATATTTAATTTATTTTCCATAAAAAATTATACTTATATCAAAATATACATATAATCTATTAAAATATATTTATGGACTATTTTTGTTTGTCACTTTCTAGTTCAGTTGTTGTCCCATATCTTAAACCTGAAATTAGGTCTGGCCCATTATACTTAGACTAGCCCAAAACATTCATTATTTGACTCACTTAACTTAGGTTGGCCCATTTAAAATTTAATCCACTCAAGACTAATTAACTTGGCCCAAGAAGCTTAGCCCATAAATAATTAAGCTCAATCAAATAAATTAAACATCTTAGGCCCATTAACAAATTTAGCTCAATTAATAAATTAAGCCCCAATAAATATCTTAAGCCCAGTAAGCTTGACCCAACAACTTGGTTCAACTAACAAACTTATCCCAATAAACAAACTTGACCCAATAAATAAACTTGGCCCAATAAACGAACTTGGCCCAATAAACGAATTTGGCTCAATAACAAACTTGGCCCAATAAAAAAACTTGACGTAATAAACAAATTTGGCTCAATAACAAACTTGGTCCAATAAAAAAATTAAATACTTGAACTCCTAAATAAATTACCTGGCCCAAATAAAATAACCCGGATCCAAACCCATAACATATGACCCTAATACACTTGACCCGACCGGAACAACCTACTTGTCCGAGCCCTGCCCGAGCTGCCCGCTAGGTAGACAACCTTACAACCATACCACCATTCACCTAGTCGACACTAGTTCAAGACATCTTAAACCAAGACCCAAAAGAACCTGACTCAGCCATCAAACCAGTGAACAGCAGCTAAGACCCAGCCATGACAGAAAAATCATTCACAACCAAGTCACAATGCATAAAAACGTGAATGATTCATGAATTAAAACTTGAGCTACCATATCCACATACAAGTGAAATAACACTATTTTTAATCTTCAAACAGTTAATATATTGATCTAAATGGGTGAGCAAGGAAGGGTATAACATGTCTTTGCGTTTAAAACGCACGAAAAACTTATACGATTGCGGTTGTGTATATCGGAACTCGAAAAATCTCAAAATCATCCAATTCTGGAATCTCAAATCCATAAATTGCTGATTTCTGCCTCTAATTATTCTCAATTAGCTTCCGATCTGCGAAAAATCCCATAACGGTAAATAGTCAACCCTAGTCAACTCTGGTCAAACTTTGACCAAAAATTACCGATCTTTATTGCGCTCTCACCGCTTAAAGATTTAGAATCTCGAATTGAAACTTGGATATTTGGATCTACCAAATCGAGAAGATAAAAAAATGTTTAACTTGTCGGAGGTCGCCGGAAAAATGGGGGGGCGGCGGAGATGAGCAAATCAACTCCAAAAATTCTGAAATTTGGCAGGGTTGTAGATCTCAACGAGACGATTCTAATGGACTAAGCCACGATTGGAGAGGACCATCGAGGAGGTCGGAATTGGCGATTTACACTGGCGGCGGCGGCGAGCTTCCAAGCTCCGATCTATGCCTGAAAATGGCCTAAAAATGACGGGTTAAGGTTGGAAAATGGTCTACACACCTCATAGAATTGTTTAATAGCTTTAAAACCAACATAATTGAGCTCAGAATCATGAATCTCACCGAAGAAGATGACGAATAGTGTCGCGCGATCCTCGACTTCGTGCTCGCCAAATCGGACACCAAAAGTCATGATTCTTGGTATGGTTGTGAACGCCTTAACGATAACTAAAAGATGGAAGGGTCAATCGACGGTAAATGGAGGCGGACGGAGGTTGGCGACGGTAGGGACGATTTGGAGGTTAGGGTTTTAGTGTGTGTTTTGGTGTTTGTGCGTGAGAAAGAGAGCACCACTTAATATTATAAAAATTGGTCCTAAAATGACCCGGTCTGATCCATTTCAATGCTCTTGTGTTATTTTACTCCAATATGTAATTTGACACATTTTATAATTATCTGGAATAGTAAACTATGACCAGTCAACTTGACCAGTAAATTTCCCAATAAATAAATTGAGTCAATCTTGAACATTGACCAGTCGCTCAAACTGATTATTTTCTCCAATTTAAATTATCTAGCATAAATAATTATTTTAATTACATTATCTCAATAATTATCTCAAAATGCCAATATTACCCGATATCCAGAAATAGTCAAACTCATTGACTAATTGGCACGTGTATTTTATAAATACAATCTATAACCCAGTTGACCACAATAATTATTTTATTCACTCCATAATTATTTTAATTTTCAATTAATTCGGTAATAAATTTTTGGGGAGTTACAAAAACAGGGGCAAAACCTTTATTTTTCAGCTGTGTTTGAGTGGAACCCGACGGCTCGGCGCACCCGTGCGGCCCCGAAGGCGCGGCCGCGCCTAACCATGGCACCATGGGGCCGCCCGCGCCTATTTATAAAAACAAACTTGGGTTGCTTCTTACCTTGTTACTCCGACTTAGATTAACATAGATTGTATGTTATATATTGAGTTTAGCACCCGAGGTCCCTACAACATTTTTTTTGGTTGCTCCTTACCTTGTTACTCCGATGTAGATTAACATAGAATGTATGTTATGAATTGAGATTAGCACCCGAGGTCCCCACACACTTGGAGACTGATCCACCATCATCAACCATTTCCATTTGTAGTGGCAGCGACTCCTCACTCCTCAGTGGAGAAGTCTAACTAAAGGTGCACACAACTTCAATTTATTAACTATCGCAGTCTTTTCCAACATATCAGTTGTATTACGAATTTCGTTAATCTTCTCAAGAGTCAGAATTTCATAATCCAACGATGCAGTGATATCGAACTTGTATATGCTTTGTCCTAGCATGATAAACAAGATTCTTTGCCGATTGAATATCACTCATATTGTCAGAATATAACACATTTTTTTCATACTTGTGACAACTTTTTCATAAAAGATTGCAACCAAGAGGGTGTTTGACTAAACTTATTAAAAAAAGCTTATAAGCTTCTGGAGCTTAAAACTGTTTTACGAGCTTATAAACTGTTAGGACTTATTTTAAAAATAAGTTGTTAAAATGTTTTGGTAAACTTATTTTAAACAACTTAAAGATATTGATATGTTCGGTATTATAATATCTTTTTATTGTCAAAATTACCAAAAAGGGGTATAATTTCATGAAAATAATATTTCGAGTTATACATATACGAAAATAGTTTTAACATAAACTTATATTAAAAAAATAAAACTATTTAAATATTTTAATTTAGAAAAAATTATGTGATTTGGAATTTTTTTAAAATAATATTTAATATTTAATGGGTGGAGGATATGATGGAGATTTATGAAAGGGAGACTTGGGGAAAAATCCCTACACACAAACACAACTTGAAGTTCAGTCCCTAAGTAAGAATTATTTGTTCTGCACTCCCTCATACATCTAAACTCTTTTTCCTCCCTCCCTATTTTATTATTTTAATAATTTTTCTATTTTAATTTATTTTATATCTATTAATGATAATATAATACTATTTCCCTTAAATATTATTTTATTTTCTCTGTGTTTCTCTTTCCTCTCCCTTCCTCTTTCACGATTCAATTCCTCTCCTCTTTCACGGCTGAAGACAGAAATCCCTACTCCAAATCATCCACCGGCCAACTTGACCAACGACCGGCTAAGTTGGCTCCATGTGATTGCCTTTGCATCGCTTCAAACTCAGGATAGCTTCGGCCCCGTCTCTCCTCCTGCCTCCACTTATCCCTGATCCCTAATTGCCACCGTAGCTCGTCACCGCCTCCTTAGTCACTCGCCATTAATCTATTTCAACCCGGTTTGCTCTATTTCTAAATTTTTATGTTGTTATGTGTTGGTGTTCTTAGTAATTGTAAAGTAGGTTTTGGATTGCAAGTTGGGTGTAGAAAATTGGGATATAGGGTTATGATTGGTATTTGATATATCTATTATTGAGATTAAGCATTTTGGGGCGAGGGACATACTCTCATACTGTTCTAATTTTTTTTTATTTTTTTTTGTAATGGTGTGCAATGTGGTAACGAGTGGGGAATGATTATTCGGTTGATTGTAGATCTTATCCGGCGTATTGCGAATTTGGTGTTATTTAATGGTAGCTAATGTGATATCTATATGCATTCTATGCTTAAGCAGCATGCTTAGGCTGTGGGTTTTTTTATTGTAAATGTTTGTTGGCTCATTGCAATGTTTCAATAAAATTGCTAGGTTGGTTGTTAAGTAATGTGAAATTTTTTTAACATTTCAAACTTGATTTATCAATGATTTGTTTGGAGAAAATTATGTATATACAGTTCAAACTAAAAAATATTCTCTTTGGTTTAATTGTATTTTTCTGTTTTGTTACCGTGAAAGTTGTTTATCATACTTATGGCATGTTGTTTTATTGTTTATCAGACTGATTGCAACATAATGTTACAAGGGCACACGTTGCTGCAACCATCCTAAATGACGAATATGGGTTGATGAAAATGGATTTAGGGAAATGACAATGGAGTGGACAATTAGTTTTGGTGTATTTTGTACTGAATTTTGATCGGATGGATAACTGTTCTGATGAAGTTGGTATTGTATTTTGGTAAAATAAATGTGTAATTTCCATTTATTGAATCACTAATATTTTTTGGTTGACTAAATATGGTTGTTAACACGTATAATTGATTGCGTAATACTTTTATACAAAATTTGACAAGAAATGATACTTACATAACCAATGTTATACTACATTTACCTGTTAATGTACCACAAGTCAATACAATTGGTACTAAGTTTCTGACATAGCACCAAAATATTATACCAAGTAAAACCAATTTTATACTACACTTGTCTACTAATGTACTACGAGTTAGTACATCTAGTATTATATTTTTTAATACACACCAACACCACTATGGTAAAAAGTATGGAAGATATACCAAATTTAACATAACATTATACCACAATAAGTCTCTATCATACTTCCTTTTCCATCTATTGTACTACTGGTCAATATAATCGATACTGCGTTTCTGAACATGAACCAACACCACCATGGTAAACATGTATAAAATATGTACCAAATTTAACATAAACTCATACCGTAAATAATTTCTATTATACTTCATTTTTCCATCTATTGTACTACTGATTAATATAACAAGTACTACGTTTTTTTATCACAAACCAACACCATTATGGTAAACATTTTGGAAGATGTACCAAATTTAAAAACATATAATACCGTAAATAGCCTCTATTATACCTCATTTTTCATATATTGTACTACTGGACGATATAACTAGTGCTGCGTTTCTGACCGCACACAAACACCACCATGGTAAATATGTATAGAACTTGTACCAAATTTAACATAAACTCATACCGTAAATAGTCTATATTATACTTCATTTTTCATTTATTGTACTATTGATCGATATAACTAGTACCGCGTTTCTTATCACGAGCCAACACTACCATGGTAAACATGTATGGACGATGTACCAAATTTAACAATACA
Organism: Henckelia pumila; assembly: GCF_033568475.1. Taxonomy (NCBI): domain Eukaryota; kingdom Viridiplantae; phylum Streptophyta; class Magnoliopsida; order Lamiales; family Gesneriaceae; genus Henckelia; species Henckelia pumila. The sequence continues at coordinate 37,624,584 of NC_133123.1, read as the reverse complement.
TAATACCTCAAATAGCCCTTATTATACCTCATTTTCCATATATTGTACTACCGGACAATATAACTAGTACTGCGTTTTTGACCACGCACCCAGACCACCATGGTAAACATGTATAGAAGATGTACCAAATTTAACAACACATCATACCACAAATAGCCTCTATTATACCACATTTTCCATATATTATACTACTTGGCTCTAAAACCAATACTGTGTTTCTGGTCGCGCACCAACACCACCTTGGTAAACATGTATGGAAGATGTACCAAATGTAACAAACCATCATACCGCAAATAGTCTACATTATACTTTATTTTTGATCTATTGTACTACTGGTCAATATAATTGGTACTTCATATGACCACACACCTACATCCCATTGATGTTACAAAATCAGGTCATTGGATGCATACATAAGGTTGTTTTAACCATAGATGTTACAAATATTATAAGGCCCGGGATTAATTGATATTAATCCGAATTTATTTAATTTTAATCCGAGTATATTTAATTTGGGAATAATTAGAGTTTTGATTTAAATTCTAATATTCTTAAATTATTTAGGATTGAAATTGAATAAAACTAAGGGCTGAGGACTGAATTGCAATTTCCGAAGAATGGAGGGACTAAAGTGCAATTTCCTCTTAACTTATCTGATTTGCTATATGTAGGAGAGGGAAAAACGTGTAAGAAGGAAAAAAAAGAAATCAGAATTCAGAAATTCAGAACCGAGCACACCCGATTCCTTCCATTTCCTTTACAAGTTTGATTTTCTTTTCGCGATAACTTTTGCTACGGTTGTCTGATTTCGATTCCGTTGGATGTTCTGGAATCCTTACGACGAGGGCTTCGATCTCGTGTAAGTTTTATGCTCTGTTATGTTGATTTCGAAATCATTATGGGGCAGAGATCAGATTCTGAACTTGTATGCTTGTTCTTGAACTTGTTATGATTATCTATTGAAACCGGCTTGATGAACTTGCGATAGTTGTATTCGATTTTGATTCCAGCAAGTGAACCAACTGTTATGGACATTTATATGTTGTTTTAAAGGTTATATATCAGCTGGTTTATGAGTTGTGATGTACGTATGATTGAAGAATTTGATAGAAATGGTTTGCGATACCGTATCGGTTACCGATTTTGAATCACTACGCCGTTTAGTCGAGTTGTTGGACTGTGTTGATAGCCAAGTTTGAAACTGAATATGTTATGGAGATTTTATGGTTGTTATAGCAATTTTCTTGTTCAATTTCAGTTGAAGAAACAGCACAAACGACACAAGACTTCGACCTTGTACCGAAGAAGTGTTCTTGAGGTTTGAAATGCGATTGGGCGATGAATTCCTTATGGTTTTGACTTGTTTCTGAAGCGATAATGTGAAATGAAGTTTGATATGTATATCTTGATTATCTTTTACAGATTTGAAGAGCTCAGAATCCGATAAACGAAGGTATAATGACGACATCGTTTTGAAAGGGACTTTGAAACTCAAGATCGACGTGTCTTGAGTTGGCCCGATAAAATCACATACTTGTTTTGATTTGATTTGATTTCGATGTTGTCGATCCATCACAGGTAGTGGATCTTTATATTCGAGTGGATATATTGATAGATTGAATTGATTATAAGCCCAGGTTACGATTAACCTGATTTTCGAGTCGATTATATCTCGATAGATGGATATCCATGTCAAGATCGCATACGAATCTTGATGGCTTCGAAGTTTAATGAATCAATTCCTATACGAAGAGCGTATTACTCTATTTGATTGAGTCGAGTTTTAAATAGAGTCGATATGATTTATTTAACACTTTCGATATGTCGATTATACTGAGATTGTATCTCACCGGAGTGTATCCGGCTGTTGTCTTGTTTTGTATGTGTGCATGACAACAGAGGGGGCAGAAGCTGGTCATCGACGTCATTGACAGCTGGGATAAAGAGTCGAGCATGTGAGGACTCGGGTTGTAGATGATACTTTGATCTTTTAGATGTTTGGTTTCCTTGGTTTTGAACATATGTATTACGATGGGAAAACATGTATCAAACTTGATCTAGTTTAAGTTGTTGTCGTTTTGTGATCTTTTAGCGACTTGGATGATGTAAGAAAATACATGTACCATTGTATGAGACTTTGTTTAGATGTATTTGAATATGTTCAGATCTAAAAACCAGGTTTGGAGAAGTTAAGAAGCAAGCTTGGGAGCCATGTTTTTCGAGGGAAAAACTCTGTCCAGGACTGTGCCCGAGCTGCCAAAAACAGCAGCCCGAGCGCAGCCCAGGCAGAACTTTCACTTTGTTAGCAACATGGTGCGCCCGAGCGGCGCTTTATGGCCGCTCAAGCGCACCCCATTTTAAAAAAAAAAAAAAAAAAAAAATTTTTTTGGTTCTTGGCTTGGCTTGTTACTTCATCCTTCCTTTTTTGACTAATGATACTTAATCATTATTGCCCTTAGAATGAGATTAACAACCCGAGGTCCCCACAACAGGTGGTATCAGAGCGTAGGTTCTGGACTGAACTAGATGAGAGGGGTAGATCGAGTCTTCTATTCTGATTTATTTATTCTTGATGCGTGTTTATTATTTGAAGTAATAGCATGAATTGAATGAGTATGAATCAGAACTCGATCTCTTGAGAAGGCATTCAGTGCTAATCAGAGGAGGGACTGAAACAGAAATGTATTACGATATGATGAACTGTTCACTGATCTATTTGATTATCAGATATGTCACGAAGACCAGGACGACCACCACTGAGACCGTCAGTGACTACTCCTTTGCCGGTCAGTACTCAGTTGCCAAAACAGACAAATGCTGCACAACCGGTAATACAGCCAGTGACAGTGCCAGAACATGGACAGAGTAGTACTTCTGTTGATTTATATGGTGAAGCTACTCCGATGGAAAAACTTCTGAAGCGATTCCAGTCGTTTAAACCACCGACACTGCAAGGGACTGAGAATGCTATAGAATGTGAAAGCTGGCTGGAAGACATAGAACAGATGTTTGAGTCACTTGATTATGTTGATGAAAGACGAGTAAGATTAGTCATTTACCAACTTCATGGCATAGCAAAGAACTGGTGGATAGCAACGAAGAAAGCATATGAAAGCCAAGGTACCGCTATTACTTGGAATTTATTTCGAACTGCTTTCTTTCAACGTTTCTTTCCTGTATCTTATCGAAAGGACAAAGGAGCGGAGTTTGCGAGTTTGCAACAGGGCCAAATGAATATCGAAGATTATGTTGCAAAATTCACAAGCTTGATGAAGTTTGCTCCTCATGTTGCTGCCAGTGACGAAGCACAAGCCGATCAGTTTATCAATGGCTTGAATCCTGACGTGTTTATGTTAGTGAATTCCGGAAGACCGAATACTTTTGCCGATGCTCTTAATCGTGCAAAAGGTGCTGAAGCTGGGATATTGAAGCACCGAAGAGCCCAGTTTGTTCCTCAATCTGTTCCTCAACCTATGAAGCAACCAGAACAGTCACCGACTCCACAGCCACCTCGATTCGAAGCTGGAGGTAGTAGTGGTGGGAAGAAAAGCTTCTTTAGAAGTAAAAGCAAACAGTTCAAGAGAGCAGGTAGTGGTAGTTCCTCAAGTTCCAGTGGTTCTCGACAGTCTCGATCTGGACAGAGGTATGATAGTTGTACTAAGTGTGGAGGTCGCCATCCCACTGAACAGTGCCGAGGTATTTTTGGGAGCTGTCATATTTGCAACAAAACTGGACATTATGCAAGAATATGTCCACAGAGAGGAGTTGAAGGTGCTCAGGGTACTGGATCAGTGAGATCAGTAGCTCAGACTGAAAGGCAAGGAACTACTGTGCATTCTTTTCAGTCACAACCTGCATCACAAGGAAGAGGAGGAAGTCAGATAGTGAACCAACCTCCGAGACAACAAGCAAGAGTGTTTGCACTAACAGAAGAGCAAGCACAGGCGGCACCTGATGATGTTATAGCAGGTAACTGTTATCTTTCTGGTTATCCTGCATACGTTTTATTTTATACTGGTGCGTCACACACTTTCATTTCTGAACACTTTGTTGCATTACATTCATTACCTGTGGAAGTATTAGATAATGTAGTTTCTATATCTTCACCGTTGGGAAAAGGTATAGTATCAGTGAAATCTGTGCGAAGTTGTATACTACAGTACGAAGGGAATGAAGTTGAACTTGACTGTATTGTTCTTGGATTATCTGATTTTGATTGTATTATTGGCATCGATATACTTACCAAGTACAGAGCTACAGTCGACTGTTTTCAGAAGATAGTAAGATTCAGACCACTGATGACCGATGAATGGAAATTCTTTGGTAAGAGTTCAAGATCTAGAATTCCTTTGATTTCTGCTATTGTTATGACTGACTTGTTACATAAAGGAGCAGAAGGATTTCTGATCTATGCTGTTGATGTACTGAAGAGTAGTCCGAAGTTATCTGATATACCGGTGGTGAGCGAATTTACAGATGTATTCCCTGACGAGATTCCGGGATTGCCACCATACAGAGAGGTAGACTTCAGTATCGAATTGATGCCAGGTACACAGCCGATATCGAAAGCACCTTACCGTATGGCACCGATTGAACTGAAAGAATTGAAAGACCAACTTGAAGATTTGTTGGCCAAGGGTTATATCAGACCGAGCGTATCTCCTTGGGGTGCTCCGGTTTTATTTGTCAGAAAGAAGGACGGATCGATGAGATTGTGTATTGACTACCGGCAATTGAATAAAGCAACGATAAAGAATCGTTATCCTTTACCACGTATCGATGATTTATTTGATCAATTGCAGGGATCGTCAGTATATTCGAAGATTGATCTTCGATCCGGTTATCATCAACTGAGGGTACGAGATGAAGATATCCAGAAAACTGCATTTCGAACCAGGTATGGACATTACGAATTTATTGTCATGCCTTTTGGTTTAACGAATGCACCAGCAGTATTTATGGGATTGATGAATAGGGTATTTCAAAGATATCTAGATGATTTTGTGATAATATTTATTGATGATATCTTGATTTATTCTAAGACTATGAATGAACATGCTGGTCATCTCCGAACTGTATTGAAAACCTTGAGAGCAGAAAAGTTATATGCCAAGTTATCCAAATGTGAGTTTTGGTTGCAGCGAGTCGTGTTTCTTGGTCATATTATTTCAGGAGATGGTATATCAGTTGATCCAAGCAAAGTAGAAGCTGTGATTAATTGGCAAAGACCGACGTCTGTGCCAGAAATTCGAAGTTTTATGGGCTTAGCTGGTTACTATCGTCGATTCATTCGAGATTTTTCATCGATAGCGAAGCCTATTACACAGCTTACACAGAAGAATGCACCATTTGTTTGGTCTGAAGCATGTGAAAGAAGTTTTGTAGAGTTGAAGAAACGATTGACTACAGCGCCAATTTTGACAATCCCTACAGGTACTGGTGATTTTGTTGTTTATTGTGATGCTTCTCACCAGGGATTGGGATGTATTTTGATGCAGAGAGGACATGTTGTCGCTTATGCTTCTCGACAACTGAAACCACACGAAGTTAGGTATCCAATTCATGATCTGGAGTTGGCTGCAATCGTCTTTGCATTGAAAATTTGGCGACATTACTTATATGGCGAGAGGTTTGAAATCTTTTCTGATCACAAAAGCCTGAAGTATCTGTTTTCTCAATCTGAATTGAACATGAGACAACGACGATGGCTTGATTTATTGAAGGATTTTGATTGTGAAATCAAATATTATCCGGGAAAATCTAACGCAGCAGCAGATGCCCTGAGTAGAAAAGTATGTGCTCTATCTTTATCTACTATAGGTGTATCTAATTTGATTGAGAATTGTTGTGTTTCTGGATATGTATTTGAGACAGATAGAAGGCCTATGCGAGTTTATGCAATCAGTGCTGAACCAGAGTTGTTGATTCAGATAAAAGAAGCACAGAAATCTGATTTGAATGTTCAGAAATCGATTGAAATGATCAGATCAGGACATCAGTCTGAATACAAGGTTAGTAATGATGATATTTTGTATGTGAATAACCGAATAGTTGTTCCAGATATTTCAGACTTGAGACAGAAGATTTTGAAAGAAGCCCACTGTAGTCGATTCAGTATTCATCCTGGAGGCAGAAAGATGTACAACGACTTGAAGAGTCAGTACTGGTGGAAACAAATGAAGTCTGATGTGACTGAATTTGTATCCAAATGTTTAAATTGCCAACAGGTGAAGGCTGAAAGAAAGAAACCGGGTGGCTTATTACAGAGTTTGTCCATTCCTGAATGGAAATGGGATCACATTTCCATGGACTTTGTAACGAAGTTGCCAAGATCATCTCGAGGATGCGATGCTGTTTGGGTAATCGTCGACAGATTGACGAAATCTGCGTGCTTTATTCCATATCGAATGACTTATCGTCATGATCAGATGGTAGATCTCTATATTCAAGAAGTAGTAAGACTACATGGTGTGCCAAAGTCGATCGTATCAGATCGTGATCCAAGGTTTACATCACATTTTTGGCATAGCCTACAGGAAGCTCTAGTACGCGTTTACATTTGAGTACCGCTTATCATCCTCAAACAGACGGTCAATCTGAACGAACTATTCAGACACTTGAGGATATGCTTAGAGCTGTTGTTCTTGATTTTGGTGTTTCATGGCAGAATTCTATACCACTTGTTGAATTCTCTTATAACAACAGTTATCAGACGAGTATAGAGATGGCACCATTCGAAGCATTGTATGGGAAGAAGTGTCGATCGCCTTTATATTGGGATGATGTGTCTGAAGTACCTGAGTTAGGGCCGGATATGATTAGACAGATGACTGAGAAAGTGAAACTGATATAGCAGCGAATGAAAACAACACAGCACAGACAGAGCAGATATGCGAATGTACGAAGACGGCCGTTATATTTTGATCAGGGAGATAGAGTGTTTCTGAAGATTTCACCATTCGGGGGCACAGTTCGATTTGGCAAACGAGGAAAATTATCTCCAAGGTATATTGGGCCGTATGAGATTCTCGAGAAGGTAGGCAATCTAGCTTATCGTCTCGCTCTTCCTATGTCTTTGTCTGGTATACATGATGTCTTTCATGTATCGATGTTGCGGAAGTATATAGCTGATGCATCTCATGTCATTCAATTTGACGAAGCTGAGTTGGATGATACTCTCAGTTATTTCGAACAGCCTATTCAGATACTTGACAGAAAGACGAAGCAACTCCGAACGAAGACCATTCCATTGGTGAAGATTCAATGGAATCGACACGGGGTTGAAGAGGCGACTTGGGAAGTTGAAGAAGATATGAAGCAGCGATTTCCCTATCTTTTCCACTGATGTGAGTGCTTATTATGTATTCAGGTATTATTTTGATTATGAGCATGACGACTGCATATCTATACTGTTTATGAATTCGAGGACGAACTCATGTCTTAGTGGGGGAGAAATATAAGGCCCGAGATTAATTGATATTAATCCGAATTTATTTAATTTTAATCCGAGTATATTTAATTTGGGAATAATTAGAGTTTTGATTTAAATTCTAATATTCTTAAATTATTTAGGATTGAAATTGAATAAAACTAAGGGCTGAGGACTGAATTGCAATTTCCGAAGAATGGAGGGACTAAAGTGCAATTTCCTCTTAACTTATCTGATTTGCTATATGTAGGAGAGGGAAAAACGTGTAAGAAGGAAAAAAAAGAAATCAGAATTCAGAAATTCAGAACCGAGCACACCCGATTCCTTCCATTTCCTTTACAAGTTTGATTTTCTTTTCGCGATAACTTTTGCTACGGTTGTCTGATTTTGATTCCGTTGGATGTTCTGGAATCCTTACGACGAGGGCTTCGATCTCGTGTAAGTTTTATGCTCTGTTATGTTGATTTCGAAATCATTATGGGGCAGAGATCAGATTCTGAACTTGTATGCTTGTTCTTGAACTTGTTATGATTATCTATTGAAACCGGCTTGATGAACTTGCGATAGTTGTATTCGATTTGATTCCAGCAAGTGAACCAACTGTTATGGACATTTATATGTTGTTTTAAAGGTTATATATCAGCTGGTTTATGAGTTGTGATGTACGTATGATTGAAGAATTTGATAGAAATGGTTTGCGATACCGTATCGGTTACCGATTTTGAATCACTACGCCGTTTAGTCGAGTTGTTGGACTGTGTTGATAGCCAAGTTTGAAACTGAATATGTTATGGAGATTTTATGGTTGTTATAGCAATTTTCTTGTTCAATTTCAGTTGAAGAAACAGCACAAACGACACAAGACTTCGACCTTGTACCGAAGAAGTGTTCTTGAGGTTTGAAATGCGATTGGGCGATGAATTCCTTATGGTTTTGACTTGTTTCTGAAGCGATAATGTGAAATGAAGTTTGATATGTATATCTTGATTATCTTTTACAGATTTGAAGAGCTCAGAATCCGATAAACGAAGGTATAATGACGACATCGTTTTGAAAGGGACTTTGAAACTCAAGATCGACGTGTCTTGAGTTGGCCCGATAAAATCACATACTTGTTTTGATTTGATTTGATTTCGATGTTGTCGATCCATCACAGTAGTGGATCTTTATATTCGAGTGGATATATTGATAGATTGAATTGATTATAAGCCCAGGTTACGATTAACCTGATTTTCGAGTCGATTATATCTCGATAGATGGATATCCATGTCAAGATCGCATACGAATCTTGATGGCTTCGAAGTTTAATGAATCAATTCCTATACGAAGAGCGTATTACTCTATTTGATTGAGTCGAGTTTTAAATAGAGTCGATATGATTTATTTAACACTTTCGATATGTCGATTATACTGAGATTGTATCTCACCGGAGTGTATCCGGCTGTTGTCTTGTTTTGTATGTGTGCATGACAACAGAGGGGGCAGAAGCTGGTCATCGACGTCATTGACAGCTGGGATAAAGAGTCGAGCATGTGAGGACTCGGGTTGTAGATGATACTTTGATCTTTTAGATGTTTGGTTTCCTTGGTTTTGAACATATGTATTACGATGGGAAAACATGTATCAAACTTGATCTAGTTTAAGTTGTTGTCGTTTTGTGATCTTTTAGCGACTTGGATGATGTAAGAAAATACATGTACCATTGTATGAGACTTTGTTTAGATGTATTTGAATATGTTCAGATCTAAAAACCAGGTTTGGAGAAGTTAAGAAGCAAGCTTGGGAGCCATGTTTTTCGAGGGAAAAACTCTGTCCAGGACTGTGCCCGAGCTGCCAAAAACAGCAGCCCGAGCGCAGCCCAGGCAGAACTTTCACTTTGTTAGCAACATGGTGCGCCCGAGCGGCGCTTTATGGCCGCTCGAGCGCACCCCATTTTAAAAAAAAAAAAAAAAAAAAAAATTTTTTTGGTTCTTGGCTTGGCTTGTTACTTCATCCTTCCTTGTTTGACTAATGATACTTAATCATTATTGCCCTTAGAATGAGATTAACAACCCGAGGTCCCCACAAATATATACAATGGATACATATACATGTGTTGTTAATAATCATACATGCTACCAAATTAGATATTAGAAAGCATAAACATGTGATAATCATTATTGATGCTACAAAATTAGACATTTGATGTGTAAACATGTGTTATGTATGCATCCAAAGTCCTAATTTTGTAGAATCAATGATGATTAACACATGTTTACACATTAAATGTCTAATTTTTTAGAATCAATAATGATTATGTGAAACGACCCGAACTAAAAAAATGCGGAAAACTTTTTTTTTAAAATAATAACTATACATATACGCCCATACATATATGTAAATACATGAAAAATAATACTACAAATAAATTCTTTTAACAATAACTTAAATAAATAAAAATAAACATTAATAATAAAAATCTCGAGACATGCAATAATAATTTTAATATGTAACTCCAAAATCCATAACTCATGTATGCGGAATTAATCATAAATAAAGATTCGAAACTTGATTTAAAAAGCCCTGATAAAATAACTCAAAACAATAATAACTCTCTACTGCGACGGTCACGGGGTCCACTGCCAACGAACTAATAGGTCCCCACCACCAGTAGGGGCTACAAAAGAATCATCACGCTCACCTGCACCATATAAGCGTAGTGAGCCTAGAGGCTCAACATGTCTAATCTTTTATAACAAGGGTTAAAATAATGCATCACATAATCATACTAATACATATACGTGTACATGCATGCATGAATAAAAATATTGCATAATCATGACATAAACATCATTGATCCTGATTCTTAAACATAAGCATACCTTGGCATCATAAGCATACTTAATATAGTTGAGAATGATATTTTTAAACAGTATATGGTCCTATCAGTAAGTGTGACTAAATTTGTGTCGACTGATCAGTCTTCTGAACCAACGTACAAGGCGGTGATAAATCACCTCTTGCCGGTAGTAAACTTCCTCTTAACTTAAATAGTGGGTAACCACCTCTTGTTGTCACACTACTTCAATTTTCATCATAAAAATATTTTATAGCTAAAAAATTATCATAATCCTAACATGTAAAATTTCATGAATGCATGCACTGAAAATATGTCCGTAATATATATTTAATTAATTTTCCAAATAAAAATACTTATACTTAAAAAAATAACTTTCCATGCATAAAATGAATTAAATATATATTCCGGACTTAGTAAATTTTCATGTGTTGGTCCAGACTGCTGATGACTCACTCTAAGCCCATTAAACTTAAATAACAGCCCAATAGCAAATAAATTCTTAATTAAAAGCCATTAATCGTAAATGGGCCTAATTTAAACATTTAAGCCCATTAACTTAAACTAAGCCCAAAAATAATAATTTAGCCCAAATCAATTAATTAAATTTAACTAGGCCTAAATAAAAATATTTAAGTCCATTAACTTAATTAAGCTCAATAAACTCTTAGACTGGCCCAAAATTCACAGACTGACCCAAAAATTTCCATGGCCGAAAAATCACTTAAACTAATAAATACTAAAAAAATATAATACCCAAGCCCGACTCACCTAACCCGGTGTGAGACCTCGATTCTAAACCACCAATCTCGGATTAAACAACGAGTAAGCGAACAAGAATCCAAGAGTAAAACAATTCAAAGTTTTTTTTTTTTTAAAAGGCTCGCGCCCGCGCGAGGTACCAAGCTCGCGCGCGCGCGCGGCAAACGATTCAGAGGCCCAACGAAGGCCTCGCGCGCGCGAGGAACGCCTCGCCCGCGCACGGAAGGCCTGGGCAGAAAAAAATGCTCAGGCTGCGGGAAAAAAAAAAAGGATTCCGCGCTTGGTCCGACATGCCTTCAAATACAAATGCAATAACAGGGTGTAGGGAAACATGCCATAACAAGTCATACTTTCAGAAGGCCTAAAAACAACCAGAAGTCTAAATCGATACAACAACAACATACTTCGATTTCAGATTACAATCCGAATACAAACTAATTCGAATAACAAAACATATCAAGTTCGAGTTCTAACATGCTTCAATCTTAAACTAGATAAACATGCTAATTCGACTTCTAAACCGAGTCTCACTTCTACTACTTGCCCTCGAAGCTAACCATTCCTCTTCTGACTTGTTCCTGCCCCACCTGTTGCCAAGTACACATACAAAACAAAGCAACAGCCGGATAACCGGTGAGAATGATAATCCCAGTAAAAGCAACATATCAAGTAATGAATATACAATATGCTATCAAACCACATATTTAAGTCGAAGTTAATGATATGCATGCCTTTAAAACCAGGATATCGATTCTGATAAACACGGGAGTATTGCTCTGCTTTTGGGATCCCAAGGATGAGATCACGTAACGACTCACCGAATCTCCCAATCGAGGTGGTGCCACGTATCCCACTCCTCTAGACTTTGAGCAACCATAATGAGTATGCTAGCACTAGGCGAAATACTACAACCTAGGCCACTCAATCATAGTTCCCAAACGTCTAACAAAAAGGGCGGTTATGCCCGCTGAAATCAATGTAGGCTCAAGATGAATGCATAACAGAAACATAAACATAAGCCACATAACAAAAACTCAATCAATCGACAATTACAAGTTCCACGTGCTAGAACAAGTATCAATGCAATATGTGATTTAAAAAGGGAAACTCGAGAACCAACAGTCCCGAGTATGCTATCCCGCTACGATGACTGCTTTTACCTTTCAATGTCGTAGATCCAACTCCGGACAAGATTACAACAAAAGATTGTATCAACAACTAGACAACCTAAACAACAAACAACGGTTCAAGGAAATCTCTTTACCGTTCTTCGTCCAACTCTCGACGAACAATGCTGCTAACACAGGGCTCGACACACTCCAACGAATCTGTACGAATACAAGATTTGATCAACAATCACGATCATTCACAAGCCAAGGCTTCACTCAATACCAAAAACGATTCGAAAACCCAAAACTCAAACCGACGGCATAACGGCTATAAACTGAACAAACCGGCAACGCAGACAAGCAGGTTCAATACTGATAACAACTCAATTCAATGCCCAAAACAACAATAACAAAGCAAACCCATCAATCTCAAAATCCACATTTTCGAAAATGGCTTCCAAAAATCATAACAAATCCGGACGTCGCTCTAATTCAAAACCGACAGATAATAAACGATCAGAACTCTGTAGAGAACAACATACTCGAATCTCAAACGATTCTAACAACATCCAAAAACTAGAATGTAACTGATCGTAGAAAAACTTACAATAGAACGAAGCTCTCGCAGCCGTGATCGCTAATCTGCCTTCAGAAATAATTTTCAACGGACGGATCGAGCTCGGACTGAAATCTGGGAGCTTGGAAACTCAAAGGGGCGGCTTTCAATGGGGGCTCACGGTTTGGAGGAGGAAGGAGGTGACCTTGTGAAATAAATATCAAGTGTAGATAATAAATAAAAACCCCTATTTGCGTTTTAGTCCCTGAAATTTCCAAAATTTGCAAAAGGACCCTGATCAAAATCAAACCGGCTCGAGAACTCTGTAATCTCTGATTAACTCAAATAAACTCATTTAAGATAAAAACGGGGCGTTACAATTCTCCCCCACTAAGAAGATATTTCGTCCTCGAAATCAACCGAGAACCACAACTCATAAGATAGAATAAAGAACTAAAGACAGTAAGAAGAACTCACGTCATCCGAACAACTCTGGAAAACGTTGTCTCATGTCAGATTCTGTCTCCCAAGTCGCTTCCTCGACTCCGTGACGGCTCCACTGCACATTCACCAACGGAATCAACTTGGTCCTGAGTTGCTTTTCTTTCCGATCAAGGATCTGAATCGGTCCGCTCAAAATAGCTCAGGGTCTCGTCTAACTCGGCTTCGTCAGGCTGAAGGATATGAGAAAATCTGGTTGGTAAGAAATACCCGATCGAGCGAGCACAGTTCCAGGAGCAACAGAACAGATATTTTTGCTGTCAAATTCGAGATCATGGCATCCATTTCTTCCAAAATCAAATCATACAAAGTTTCATACATGGTCTAAACAATAGCAACATCTATCATGTTATACAAGGGATACAATTAGATCAATCCAAGGCCTTAAAACATAATCATAAAGCTTATAAACATGCAAGAAGCATTGTTATACATGCAAGATCAAGCTACAATATCATATTGTCTCAAGGATTGATACATCTTCCAAATCCTATGTACAACAACAAGACCATATCTAGATCAACAACAAGTCTTGAAATAAGTAGCTAGAACAAGATCATGTTTAAAACTCAACTCTACATCATGACAGCTCACTCAACGTCTAACTCGGATCATCACGCTATGTTCATCTCATCCCTTGTTCTTTAAGTACGCCTTTTCCCGGTACCACTCCCTCCTATTGCAATGACACATACAACAAAACAATAGCCGGATAACTCCGGTGAGAAATAGATTTCCCAGTAAAAGCAACTAAACATGCATACAAACATATATCAAGGTCATGATATAAATAACATAACTTCAATGCATGTTTTAAAACAAGGTTCATCTCTTTATTCGTTAGTAGGGATCCCGAGAAGTAGATATCATAACTAATCCACCGACTCTCCCAATAGAGGTGGGGCTACTTATCTCACTTCCTAGACTTTGAAGCCATCATATATGTAAATCCGACGCTAGGCTAAAACAACCACCCAGGACATACATATACAATCCCTCAAATCGTCTAATCGCACGTTTTCGTTCATTTCGAAATCGAAGAATAAGTCCTTCAAGATGAATGCAATCTATATCAATCAAAACCACATTCAAATAACATTAAGACTCATTCAAACTTTCATAGGAAACATATAAAAGCACATAAGCAAATAAGTATGTGATTTAGGGAACTCGATACAAACCATCTCGAGTTGTAATCCCAATCAAATAGTAGTCCACTTTTACCTTTCAAAGATGATGTTTAGGATGTCTTCTAGCTTGTCCAAATCTGTACAAGATCAATCACCAAACTCATCTCAAAATCTGCTCCAATTAAACCCAAACGTCAAAGGCAAAACTCTACCAACCTTGTGCGTTCTTCTATCGGTTTCGAAGTCGAAGTTCTCGAGATTATAAGTCCTGTTTACACACTGAAATCACAGCACAACAATCAAGGAATCATCAGCTCATAGTTCAGCAACTTCTTAATCCAAGAACAATAGCAAATCACTTCAAATCAAGAGTTCGACGACATATCGGTTTAACTTCGGCGATTCCGAACATATCAATACCAATATCAGCTATATAAGATTCAAAACCAACATAATATTCAAGATATCATCAGGTATATCAATCGAATCATAGCTGGAGATTATAAGAACAAGATATAACAATCAATCTTCAATCCAATCTTAAGAACACAAGATAGCAAAGCTCTTCATCAACAAATCATATCAACATCTGATATTGTCCATTTCAAAATCTCAAACCCTGAAGAACAAAGAAGAAACTTACATCAAATCGAAGGTTTCGTCGCGAGGATTCCGAAACATCTTTTGGAATCGAATTCGGATAACCGTAGCTCAAGATATATGGATTGTAAGAAGAAGAGGAAGCTTGGAATCTTGCACTCGGTTCTTCCTTTTCCTTTTTCTGAATAATCTGATGATACATAGTGAATCACACGTGCAATCCAATAAAAATAACAAGTGTCCCACTAAAGTTCAAGATTTTGCACTTTGGCCCCTCAAGACTTCCAAAATTTCAATTCAGTCCTCAATTTCTTATTTGATTCAATTTCAATCCTAATCAATTTAAGAATATTAGAATTTAAATCAAAACTCCAAATATTTCCAAATTAATTATTCTGGGATCAAAATTAAATAATTCCGGCGTTACAGCTGGCATATATGGCACCTCCCAGATACACCTCGGCACTGATCGGTTGGATGATTCCCACCACAACTGTTACAAAATACTCCAGACTTCGGTTTGTGCCACTGGAACTCAAAGAACTACTCTCAGACTTCTTAAACTGTTTTCCTCGAGCCTGCAAATATCCCTTCTTACCACTGCTACTGCCACCACTTTCAAATCGAGGAGACTGCTGCGGAGTTTGAGTTGAAGGTTGTGACTGTCTCGGAGCTGAGCAATATACGAAGCTCGTCGCTGCTGTATCAAGCCAGCTTCTTCTCCTTTGGCACTATTCAAGGCATTAGCAAAATTATTCGGTCGCCTTGTATTTACCAATGTAAAAACATCAGGATTCAGTCCATTAATGAACTGATCAGACATAGCCTCGTCACTATCTGCAACATGTGGAGCAAAACGTAGCAATGTAGTGAATTTAGCAACATAGTCTTCAATATTTAAATTTCCCTGCTTCAAATTAGCAAATTCGGCACCCTTGTCTTTACGATACGACACTGGGAAGAATCATTGGTAAAACTCTATTTTGAAGACATTCCAGGTCAAAACACTTCCTCTACGCTCCAGAGATTTCTTTGTTGTGAACCACCAGCTTTTTGCAACTTCATGCAACTGATGCCAAACAAGTCTGACTCTCCGCTCATCCCCGTAGTCAAGTGAATCAAATAACATCTCCATATCATCAAGCCATCCTTCACATTCAACTGCATTCTCGGTACCTTTCAGAGTTGGCGGCTTGTAGGATTGAAATCTTTTCAGTAGGGTTTCCATCATAGTAGCAGTCATATCAGTCATGTCTCTCGAAGTACTTCCCTGTTCATTGCTCGGAACTGCAGTAGCTTGTGGCACTATCGGTGTTACCACTGTCGGTGGAGTATGTACTGTCTGTTCTGGCACTAGAGTAGGGGACCTGAGGTCTAAGAGGAGGTCGTCCTGGTTCTTCGAGACATATCTGATTATCAAAATGGTTAGGATACCAAATCATCAAATCTATCTCAGTCTCCTCTGATCATCTTACCTCTGATCAAGACTCGGTTCTGATTCAATCTTAAATAAATAATCACAATCTTCAAATAAAACATGCTTCCAATCAATTCAAATAATCAGGTAGCATGTCATAAATCATCAGAATACATGCTTCTAATCGGTTCAGATATTCCAGTAAGCATGCATCTTTAATCATCGTAATCATACTTTCAATTAAAATAAATACAATAACATGTAATCAAATACTTGAAAGTAAATTATGCTAGCATTTACAACATTTAATTCAATCATGTAAATAATCGTAGCATAATAAAAGAAATAATCAAGGAAGATGACTCGATCTACCCCACTCACTGTCTAACTAAGTCCAGAATTTTCTTGCTCTGATACCACCTGTTGTGACGACCCGAGTTCTAATCTCTCAATAATCAAATCATCAAAAATAATAGACAATAATCAATGTCTAAACAAAAGAATAAAAAAAAAAATTTAAAGAGTGAGCACCTCGCTCGATCGGTAACAATCTACCGATCGAGCGAGCAAAACTGCCCAAACTCTCGGGTGTGAACAAACTTGGCCTCGCTCGATCGGTCATTTTCTACCGATCGAGCGAGCACACCTGCTCAAGCCACTGTTCAGGAAAAACATGGCCTCGCTCGATCGGTAGGAATTTCCCGATCGAGCGAGCACAGCTCCAAGGGAAAAACAGAAGCTTCCTTTTTCTGTCAAAACAGAGATTCTCAACCAACCTTTTCATCTAGCATCAACTCCTAATGATTTAATACATAATCATAAACCAACAAGCATGCTAAACATGATAAAGTTGATAGGATTGACTCATCCACAAATCCTTAAAACATAATAATCAAAGCTCACAAACATGCAAGAAGCATTGTTATATAAACAAGATCAAGATACATCATGTTGTTTCAAGGATGTACAAATCTATCAAATCCTAAATACAACAACAAGATACTAACTTATTCATCAACAAGTCTTAGAACAAGTAGCTCTAACATGCTCATGGTTTTGGACTCAACTCTATCATTGACAGCACAAGAACTCGTCTAAACTCGGATCATCACGCTAATCATCTCATCGCTTGTTCTTCACGTTCGCTTTTGCCCGGTTCCACTCCCTCCTATTGCAATGACACATACAACAAAACAATAGTCGGATAACTCCGGTGAGAAATAGATTTCCCAGTAAAAGCAACTAAACATGCATAACAAACATATATCAAGATCATGATATAAAGAACATAACTTCAATGCATGTTTTAAAAACAAGGTTCTCTAACAAATCTCTCGTTTCATCGGTTCGGATCCGAGAAGTAGATATCATAACTAATCCACCGACTCTCCCGATCGAGGTGGGGCTACTTATCTCACTTCTCTAGACTTTGAAGCCATCATATATGTAAATCAGACGCTAGGCTAAAACAACCACCCATGCCATACATATACAATCCTCTCAAATCGTCTATTCGAACGTTTCCGTTCATTTCAAAATCAAATAACAAGTCTTCAAGATGAATGCAATACATATCAAACAAACCACATTCATTATCATCAAGACTCATTCAAATATTCATAGGAAACATATGAAAGCACATAAGCAAATAAGTATGTGATTTAAGGGAAACTCGATACAAACCATCTCGAGTTTGTAATCCAATCAAATAGTAGTCCACTTTTACCTTTCAAATGTGATGTGAATGATGTCTTCTAACTTGTCAAAATCTTGTTCTATCTTCTATTGGTTTCGAAGTCAACATTCTCAAGTTTACTTGCCCTGTTTATGCGCTGAAAACATAGCATACAACCCAAGGAAGCATCAGCTAATAATCCCAGCAACATCTAAGTTCAAGAACAATAGCAAATTGCTTCAAATCAAGAGTTCGACGACATATCGGTATAACTCGGCGATTCCGAACACATCTATAACATTCCTAACATTCATATCAGATGTTTAAGCCTCAAAACCAACATATCAGCAGTTATATAGATCGAATCATAGCTGGAAAATCATAAGAACATGATATAAGAATCATTCCTCAACCCAACTTCAAGAAAACAAGTTTAAAAGCTCATCAACCACAATTTCATATCAACATCTGATCTCTGTCCATTTCGAATTCTAAAACCTTGATTAACTAAGATAAAACTTACATCAATTCGAAGGTTTCGTTGCGAGGATTCCAGAACATCTTTCGGAATCGAAATCGGATACCCGTAGCTCAAGATATCTCTATTACAAGATGAAGAAGAGGTTTGGAATTCTTTGTTCTGTTTTGCTCTCGGTTCTTCCTTTTCTTCTTTTCTGAGAATTCTGATAGAATACACGTGAAGAAGTTTAAAAAATCACAAGTGTCCACTTCAAAATCAAGATTTTGCACTTTAGCCCCTCAAGACTTCAATAATTGCAATTCAGTCCTCAAATTTCTCAATTTATTCAATTTCAATCCTAAATAATTTAAGAATATTAAAATTTTAAATCAAAACTCCAAATATTCCCAAATTAAATATTCACGGATTAAAATTAAATAATTCTGGGCGTTACAGTAGGCAACGGCCCATGCGTTCCGGGAATTTTTGGAGAATGCAGATGCGTGAGCAACGCCGCTGCGCGCCCCACTTAATTGTGCGCCCGCTCCATCATCGTGATGCAGAATTTAGAGTCCAATTTTTTTATGGAAACTTTTGATATTATCTTGGGATTATTTTGGTGCGATCTTGGGGGCATATAAGAGGGTTTTCCGAGCATAGAACAAGGATCTTTTTGGACCCATATTAAGGAGAATTTCTTGGAGGCTAGGTTTTGTTTTTAATTTTCTTGGATTTCTTCTTTTCTTTTGATTTTTCTTGCGAATTTCATGAATATTGTTGGCTATTTTCTAGAAATTGATTGAGGAATACAAACCCTTGATTTTATTTGTGTGTGGGATTCAGTGTTTAATTATTATTGAGTATCAAAAGTTGTTCTGTTTTATTTCATACTTGTATGTGAGATTTTCGGCTTGATCACCCTAGGATTTCGCTATACAAGCTACTTCTAAATTAGAATTCAAATCCGTAATTGTTTGAATCAACTAATTTGTTAAGCAACTGCAATCAATAATCATCCGCTTGTGAGTTTATTAAATTTTAGGAACAACAATTGACTAGATTAAATACATCCGTTTGTGTATGTGTTGTCTGGATTCATCAGTTTTATTAGTTTGCATGCTATCGTGGATTTAAATCTAATCGCTTGTATTGGGTTAATTCATTGGTAAGGGTTAACTTAGAATGCTTGTGTCTAGTTAACTAAAATTAAGGTGAAACATGAATTTAATTTTCAATGATGAATATTTGATAGAATTAATTATTTCTATGATCGAATGAATAATTTCAAGGGTGTAGTCGACCGACACCAAGGCTTGTTTCTCATTAATTTCTCCGTTATAATTTAATCTTGCATGATAGTTTATAGAATTTCATTATAAATTTATTTTATTAAATTTTTAGTAGTTAAATTCAAATAAAAAACCCCTTTTAATTTTATTTTTAGTATCTTTAAAGAACACTATTAAATTTCAGCTTCCTCGTGGGAACGATTTCTACTCTCACTACTACATTAATTTGTTTTTCTAATTTGAGTTGGGTAATTTGGGCGTGATACGACTTAGCGCTATCAAAGAGTTCAATCACTTCTCTTAGAGGTATTAAATAATATTAGTGATCCTAATATACAAAAAGAATATTTAGATAAAATCTTAAAATATTTAAATAAAGAAATTTTTCAAGTACGTCCAAAAATACTTATGATATAAAAAATAAAAATAAAACCATACAAGACTTACAAAAGGATGCAAAACAAATAAAACTAGGGATAAAATAATTAAAATAAAAACAAACACTTAACTCTAAAACAATAGAACTAATCTTTCAGAAAACTAGTAACGAAGAAGAAATAAAAAAATATTAAAAAGATTCCAAAAGATTTCCTTTTTGTATTAAAAGAAATAACTTCTAGAAAATACCTTTTTAAAATAATAATTATATTTTCAGAATAATATAAAATTGATATTATATCTCTTTTTTATACCGTGCAGACTTAAATTGTATAAAATCAAACATTGTACCTACAAAATTTCAACAAGAAACTAAAGAAAAATTATTTGCTGCTAGCAACTCTAAATTAAATGTAAATTCTAAAACAGAAGCATTAATAAAAAACAATGGTATTACCCTTAAAACTGTTTTTATTCTCATTAATAATATTCATCATGCTATAATATTAGGAACACGTTTTATCAATCTTATTACAACTTATAAAGTAAGAAACGATTCTATAAATTTTAAACTTAATAACAAAAAAATAGAATTTAAGTTTTTAGAACAACCTAAAACTAGAAATCTTAATCTAATCCAAGCGTATTCAATCTATAAAATAATATTAATGTTTTAATACAAGGAAAGAATTTTCAATTAGAAAATCTTAAAAAAGATATTTCTTTAAAAAAGAATCCAAGAACAATTAGAAACACATGAATTTCAAAATAAAATTTCAAAATTTCAAAAAATTATGAGAAATTGAAAGCTGTTCTGATATTCAAATGCCTTCTGGAACCGAAAACAACATATCGTAGATCTCCCTTATGAAATAGACTTTGATGATAAACCAAATAACTACAAAAGTCAGACCTATACAAAGGAATTCTGAATTAGAAGAACATTGTAAAAAAGAAATACAAGATTTAGAAAATAAAGGATTAATTTCCAAATCTAGATCTTCATGGAGTTGTGCTGCTTTCTATGTCAACAAAAAATTATGAAGCATGTCAACAAAAATTATGAAATAGAAAGAGGAACTCCAAGGTTAGTAATAAATTATAAACCATTAAATAAAGCATTAAAATGGATTAGATATCCAATTCCAAATAAAAAAGATCTATTACAAAAACTTTACAAAGCCAATATATTTTCTAAATTTGATATGAAATCGGGATTTTGGCAAATCCAAATCTCCCAAAAAGATAGATATAAAACTGCTTTTACAGTTTAAATTCTAATATACTTAAATTATTTAGGATTGAAATTTAATTAAAAAGATTGCACAGAGACTGATTTGCAAAATAGTAAATAAATGAAGTGCCAAAGTGCAAATCTTGGATGGGACACTTTTCTTCTATTCACCCAAACGTGTATGTGTAAGCATTTTCATCAGATTTTCAGAATTTCTAGCTCAAGAAACCGAGACTTCATCTTCTTCCTTGGATTTCATCTTCAATTTTTCATATTTTAAGATCTGTTCGGCCGATTTCAATTCCGAGCATAGTTCTGCGATCCTTGCAAGAAGGACTACGATTTGATGTAATTATCTCCATGATTCAGAATGTTTTGAGATTTTTTATGTGGTGAAATCAGATTATGATTATGAATATGTGTTCTTGAGATTATAAAGCATTTGCAATATCGAAGTCGGATTAAAGAACGGTTATTTTTTGTATTTGATATGATTTTCCAGCATGTATTTTGAAATGTATAGCCTCTGATTATGCTGAGATTTGATGATATTTTGCTGATATGTGGTGTTTATGAAGTGGTTTTGAATGATAGAGTTGTTGGAAAATGAGTTTTGGTTACCGATTTTTAGCCGTTACGCCGCGGTTCAAAAATTGTTAGACTTTTTGCATGTTGATTGAGCTGAGTATATATGAGTTCTTTGCTGATACAAGTAGCTTGATATGTTATATTTTCAGATTGGTATTGAAGCTCGTCGAGCTCGGGAATTCAGCGGCGAAACCGGAATAGAATAGCTTAAGGTTTGTGACTTCTAGCCTTGAAGATTGAGAAGTGTTTGAGCAAAATTTTGATAGCAATTGTGTTGTGTTATTTGATCAGATTTGGAGCACAAAGAAACCAAAAAAAGAAAGGTATAAGACAACATTTAAGTTGAAAGGGAGTTAGCACTCAAGATAGATGTACTTGAGTGTCACTAAAAGAACATACTCGCTTGTTTCTTATGTGACTACTTGAGATTGATTGTTTTATTGATTTCTTGCCATTTAGATTGATTATTTGTTGGCTAGATTAATGTTACTAGATTGTGTTGCATTCATATTGAGCCAACAACCCTTTGAGATTTTGAATGGCAGACTCGCCAGAATAAATACGTATGTTTGGATATATATCGAGGAGCTTAGAAGATAGATCGACTCATATTGCTAGAATCTCGATATAGTGGGCCAAAGTCCGGGAAAAGAACTCAACGCCACCCCGAAAGGGAGAGTAGGTGGGAGATTTGTTGTGTTCTTCTTCCCCGAGATCCCAAGAACCGATAAAAAGCTCGATAGTCGAATTTTAAATCATGCATTGCATTGAATTGTGCTTATGTTTGATGTTGCATGTTTATAAGCTCAATGAGATGATTGCATGGCTATCGTTATTGATTATTATGCATGATTATGTTGTTTTATATTGGGATTATATTCACACCGGAGATATCCGGTTATTTTTTTCTTTGTATATGTGCATGGCAATAGGTGGTGCTGGAACGAGTCAGAGACGCCTGTGAAAGAACGAGAACGAGATAGATATGGTGACTTCGGGTTAGAGTTGTAGAAGTTGTTGCCAAGAACTTGATGTATATAATTTAGATAAGAGTTTGTATGAACTTAGCAAGACTAGATGCTTGATTTGAACATCAAAGAGGACGTTACTAACAACTTGTGTTTGTTTTAATCCTTACATTCCTTATTGTAATTCATGTTTCTTTCTAGAATTGATGTTGGATTCATGTTATATTTGTTAGAGATTGTTTGAGGATCAAAACTGAAACGACCCTTACTTGATAATTTTTTTTAATATTACATGTATGCCCATACATATATGCATCTAAACTTTTCATAAAATTTTAGTACAAAATAAAATTCGATTGCATGTCAACAATTTAAATACTCGAACAGATTAAAATCCATGCAAACGACTAGAATATCAAAAGTATGCAAACTAGTGAGAACAAGTAAACATGTGCGAAAAATAGATCAATACATAAAATATCTCATCATAAATTAAATCAATTGAAACATGAGCTGGCGAAGGTCACGGGTGTGCTAGCTCGCCAAGGATACACAGAGGTCCTCGTCTCCAGTCGGGACCACAACCTCCTGACTAACATCAAACTCACCTGCACTCATTTAGATCTAATGAGCCTAGAAGCTAAGCATGCTCTAACCTTTAATAACAAAAACTACATAATAAAATCACATGCAAGCACATATCGTATAAAAATATCTTGAGCTATCTTATGCATACATGATCGTAAAAACATTTGCACAATGCTGAAACGTAAACATAAGCATCATCATAATCTTGATCATAATCATAATACTTAACATAATACTTAACATAATCATAAACATTGGCATGTCATAATCATAAAAATCATTTCTTGTGGGTCATATTAGTGAAGTGTAACCTAATTTGATTGATCAATCTAAATCCATCGTACGTGATGGCGGCCTGTGGGGTGTGACCCCTTACGCCGCCCTATGGCACTTTACCCAACCTTTGTGGATCCATAGGCTCATAATCGTAAGTGGAAAGGTCATCGGACCCGGTATCCCGACCTCCAGTTCCGTATTTGTCACAAATCACGTCAACTTCCCAAAACATTTTCTTTACATGCCCATTATCTTATCAAAATACATGCATGAATCATGAACTTAAAAATATCATTTTCCTTAAAATTCTGTCCATAGATATATATTTAATTTATTTTCCATAAAAAATTATACTTATATCAAAATATACATATAATCTATTAAATATATATTTATGGACTATTTTTGTTTGTCACTTTCTAGTTCAGTTGTTGTCCCATATCTTAAACCTGAAATTAGGTCTGGCCCATTATACTTAGACTAGCCCAAAACATTCATTATTTGACTCACTTAACTTAGGTTGGCCCATTTAAAATTTAATCCACTCAAGACTAATTAACTTGGCCCAAGAAGCTTAGCCCATAAATAATTAAGCTCAATCAAATAAATTAAACATCTTAGGCCCATTAACAAATTTAGCTCAATTAATAAATTAAGCCCCAATAAATATCTTAAGCCCAGTAAGCTTGACCCAACAACTTGGTTCAACTAACAAACTTATCCCAATAAACAAACTTGACCCAATAAATAAACTTGGCCCAATAAACGAACTTGGCCCAATAAACGAATTTGGCTCATTAACAAACTTGGCCCAATAAAAAACTTGACGTAATAAACAAATTTGGCTCAATAACAAACTTGGTCCAATAAAAAAATTAAATACTTGAACTCCTAAATAAATTACCTGGCCCAAATAAAATAACCCGGATCCAAACCCATAACATATGACCCTAATACACTTGACCCGACCGGAACAACCTACTTGTCCGAGCCCTGCCCGAGCTGCCCGCTAGGTAGACAACCTTACAACCATACCACCATTCACCTAGTCGACACTAGTTCAAGACATCTTAAACCAAGACCCAAAAGAACCTGACTCAGCCATCAAACCAGTGAACAGCAGCTAAGACCCAGCCATGACAGAAAAAATCATTCACAACCAAGTCACAATGCATAAAAACGTGAATGATTCATGAATTAAAACTTGAGCTACCATATCCACATACAAGTGAAATAACACTATTTTTAATCTTCAAACAGTTAATATATTGATCTAAATGGGTGAGCAAGGAAGGGTATAACATGTCTTTGCGTTTAAAACGCACGAAAAACTTATACGATTGCGGTTGTGTATATCGGAACTCGAAAAATCTCAAAATCATCCAATTCTGGAATCTCAAATCCATAAATTGCTGATTTCTGCCTCTAATTATTCTCAATTAGCTTCCGATCTGCGAAAAATCCCATAACGGTAAATAGTCAACCCTAGTCAACTCTGGTCAAACTTTGACCAAAAATTACCGATCTTTATTGCGCTCTCACCGCTTAAAGATTTAGAATCTCGAATTGAAACTTGGATATTTGGATCTACCAAATCGAGAAGATAAAAAAATGTTTACTTGTCGGAGGTCGCCGGAAAAATGGGGGGGCGGCGCGGAGATGAGCAAATCAACTCCAAAAATTCTGAATTTGGCAGGGTTGTAGATCTCAACGAGACGATTCTAATGGACTAAGCCACGATTGGAGAGGACCATCGAGGAGGTCGGAATTGGCGATTTACACTGGCGGCGGCGGCGAGCTTCCAAGCTCCGATCTATGCCTGAAAATGGCCTAAAAATGACGGGTTAAGGTTGGAAAATGGTCTACACACCTCATAGAATTGTTTAATAGCTTTAAAACCAACATAATTGAGCTCAGAATCATGAATCTCACCGAAGAAGATGACGAATAGTGTCGCGCGATCCTCGACTTCGTGCTCGCCAAATCGGACACCAAAAGTCATGATTCTTGGTATGGTTGTGAACGCCTTAACGATAACTAAAAGATGGAAGGGTCAATCGACGGTAAATGGAGGCGGACGGAGGTTGGCGACGGTAGGGACGATTTGGAGGTTAGGGTTTTAGTGTGTGTTTTGGTGTTTGTGCGTGAGAAAGAGAGCACCACTTAATATTATAAAAATTGGTCCTAAAATGACCCGGTCTGATCCATTTCAATGCTCTTGTGTTATTTTACTCCAATATGTAATTTGACACATTTTATAATTATCGGGAATAGTAAACTATGACCAGTCAACTTGACCAGTAAATTTCCCAATAAATAAATTGAGTCAATCTTGAACATTGACCAGTCGCTCAAACTGATTATTTTCTCCAATTTAAATTATCTAGCATAAATAATTATTTTAATTACATTATCTCAATAATTATTCTCAAAATGCCAATATTACCGTTATCCAGAAATAGTCAAACTCATTGACTAATTGGCACGTGTATTTTATAAATACAATCTATAACCCAGTTGACCACAATAATTATTTTATTCACTCCATAATTATTTTAATTTTCAATTAATTCGGTAATAAATTTTTGGGGAGTTACAAAAACAGGGGCAAAATCCTTTATTTTTCAGCTGTGTTTGAGTGGAACCCGACGGCTCGGCGCACCCGTGCGGCCCCGAAGGCGCGGCCGCGCCTAACCATGGCACCATGGGGCCGCCCGCGCCTATTTATAAAAACAAACTTGGGTTGCTTCTTACCTTGTTACTCCGACTTAGATTAACATAGATTGTATGTTATATATTGAGTTTAGCACCCGAGGTCCCTACAACATTTTTTTTTGGTTGCTCCTTACCTTGTTACTCCGATGTCGATTAACATAGAATGTATGTTATGAATTGAGATTAGCACCCGAGGTCCCCACACACTTGGAGACTGATCCACATCATCAACCATTTCCATTTGTAGTGGCAGCGACTCCTCACTCCTCAGTGGAGAAGTCTAACTAAAGGTGCACACAACTTCAATTTATTAACTATCGCAGTCTTTTCCAACATATCAGTTGTATTACGAATTTCGTTAATCTTCTCAAGAGTCAGAATTTCATAATCCAACGATGCAGTGATATCGAACTTGTATATGCTTTGTCCTAGCATGATAAACAAGATTCTTTGCCGATTGAATATCACTCATATTGTCAGAATATAACACATTTTTTTCATACTTGTGACAACTTTTTCATAAAAGATTGCAACCAAGAGGGTGTTTGACTAAACTTATTAAAAAAAGCTTATAAGCTTCTGGAGCTTAAAACTGTTTTACGAGCTTATAAACTGTTAGGACTTATTTTAAAAATAAGTTGTTAAAATGTTTTGGTAAACTTATTTAAAACAACTTAAAGATATTGATATGTTCGGTATTATAATATCTTTTTATTGTCAAAATTACCAAAAAGGGGTATAATTTCATGAAAATAATATTTCGAGTTATACATATACGAAAATAGTTTTAACATAAACTTATATTAAAAAAATAAAACTATT
Organism: Henckelia pumila; assembly: GCF_033568475.1. Taxonomy (NCBI): domain Eukaryota; kingdom Viridiplantae; phylum Streptophyta; class Magnoliopsida; order Lamiales; family Gesneriaceae; genus Henckelia; species Henckelia pumila. The sequence continues at coordinate 37,597,251 of NC_133123.1, read as the reverse complement.
TAAATATTTTAATTTAGAAAAAATTATGTGATTTGGAATTTTTTTAAAATAATATTTAATATTTAATGGGTGGAGGATATGATGGAGATTTATGAAAGGGAGACTTGGGGAAAAATCCCTACACACAAACACAACTTGAAGTTCAGTCCCTAAGTAAGAATTATTTGTTCTGCACTCCCTCATACATCTAAACTCTTTTTCCTCCCTCCCTATTTTATTATTTTAATAATTTGATTACTGTATTAATTTATTTTATATCTATTAATGATAATATAATACTATTTCCCTTAAATATTATTTTATTTTCTCTGTGTTTCTCTTTCCTCTCCCTTCCTCTTTCACGATTCAATTCCTCTCCTCTTTCACGGCTGAAGACAGAAATCCCTACTCCAAATCATCCACCGGCCAACTTGACCAACGACCGGCTAAGTTGGCTCCATGTGATTGCCTTTGCATCGCTTCAAACTCAGGATAGCTTCGGCCCCGTCTCTCCTCCTGCCTCCACTTATCCCTGATCCTAATTGCCACCGTTAGCTCGTCACCGCCTCTTAGTCACTCGCCATTAATCTATTTCAACCCGGTTTGCTCTATTTCTAAATTTTTTATGTTGTTATGTGTTGGTGTTCTTAGTAATTGTAAAGTAGGTTTTGGATTGCAAGTTGGGTGAAGAAAATTGGGATATAGGGTTATGATTGGTATTTGATATATCTATTATTGAGATTAAGCATTTTGGGGCGAGGGACATACTCTCATACTGTTCTAATTTTTTTTTATTTTTTTTTGTAATGGTGTGCAATGTGGTAACGAGTGGGGAATGATTATTCGGTTGAATTGTAGATCTTATCCGGCGTATTGCGAATTTGGTGTTATTTAATGGTAGCTAATGTGATATCTATATGCATTCTATGCTTAAGCTGCATGCTTAGGCTGTGGGTTTTTTATTGTAAATGTTTGTTGGCTCATTGCAATGTTTCAATAAAATTGCTAGGTTGGTTGTTAAGTAATGTGAAATTTTTTTTTTAACATTTCAAACTTGATTTATCAATGATTTGTTTGGAGAAAATTATGTATATACAGTTCAAACTAAAAAATATTCTCTTTGGTTTAATTGTTTTTCTGTTTTGTTACCGTGAAAGTTGTTTATCATACTTATGGCATGTTGTTTTATTGTTTATCAGACTGATTGCAACATAATGTTACAAGGGCACACGTTGCTGCAACCATCCTAATTGACGAATATGGGTTGATGAAAATGGATTTAGGGAAATGACAATGGAGTGGACAATTAGTTTTGGTGTATTTTGTACTGAATTTTGATCGGATGGATAACTGTTCTGATGAAGTTGGTATTGTATTTTGGGTTATAAATGTGTAATTTCCATTTATTGAATCACTAATATTTTTTGGTTGACTAAATATGGTTGTTAACACGTATAATTGATTGCGTAATACTTTTATACAAAATTTGACAAGAAATGATACTTACATAACCAATGTTATACTACATTTACCTGTTAATGTACCACAAGTCAATACAATTGGTACTAATGTTTCTGACATAGCACCAAAATATTATACCAAGTAAAACCAATTTTATACTACACTTGTCTACTAATGTACTACGAGTTAGTACATCTAGTATTATATTTTTTAATACACACCAACCACTATGGTAAAAAGTATGGAAGATATACCAAATTTAACATAACATTATACCACAATAAGTCTCTATCATACTTCCTTTTCCATCTATTGTACTACTGGTCAATATAATCGATACTGCGTTTCTGAACATGAACCAACACCACCATGGTAAACATGTATAAAATATGTACCAAATTTAACATAAACTCATACCGTAAATAATTTCTATTATACTTCATTTTTCCATCTATTGTACTACTGATTAATATAACAAGTACTACGTTTTTTTATCACAAACCAACACCATTATGGTAAACATTTTGGAAGATGTTACCAAATTTAAAAACATATAATACCGTAAATAGCCTCTATTATACCTCATTTTTCATATATTGTACTACTGGACGATATAACTATTGCTGCGTTTCTGACCGCACACAAACACCACCATGGTAAATATGTATAGAACTTGTACCAAATTTAACATAAACCTCATACCGTAAATAGTCTTATATTATACTTCATTTTTCATTTATTGTACTATTGATCGATATAACTAGTACCGCGTTTCTTATCACGAGCCAACACTACCATGGTAAAATGTATGGACGATGTACCAAATTTAACAATACATAATACCTCAAATAGCCCTTATTATACCTCATTTTCCATATATTGTACTACCGGACAATAATAACTAGTACTGCGTTTTTGACCACGCACCCAGACCACCATGGTAAACATGTATAGAAGATGTACCAAATTTAACAACACATCATACCACAAATAGCCTCTATTATACCACATTTTTCCATATATTATACTACTTGGCTCTAAAACCAATACTGTGGTTTCTGGTCGCGCACCAACACCTCCTTGGTAAACATGTATGGAAGATGTACCAAATGTAACAAACCATCATACCGCAAATAGTCTACATTATACTTTATTTTTGATCCTATTGTACTACTGGTCAATATAATTGGTACTTCATATGACCACTACACCTACATCCCATTGATGTTACAAAATCAGGTCATTGGATGCATACATAAGGTTGTTTTAACCATAGATTGTTACAAATATTATAAGGCCCGGGATTAATTGATATTAATCCGAATTTATTTAATTTTAATCCGAGTATATTTAATTTGGGAATAATTAGAGTTTTGATTTAAATTCTAATATTCTTAAATTATTTAGGATTGAAATTGAATAAAAACTAAGGGCTGAGGACTGAATTGCAATTTCCGAAGAATGGAGGGACTAATGTGCAATTTCCTCTTAACTTATCTGATTTGCTATATGTAGGAGAGGGAAAAAACGTGTAAGAAGGAAAAAAAAGAAATCAGAATTCAGAAATTCAGAACCGAGCACACCCGATTCCTTCCATTTCCTTTACAAGTTTGATTTTCTTTTCGCGATAACTTTTGCTACGGTTGTCTGATTTCGATTCCGTTGGATGTTCTGGAATCCTTACGACGAGGGCTTCGATCTCGTGTAAGTTTTATGCTCTGTTATGTTGATTTCGAAATCATTATGGGGCAGAGATCAGATTCTGAACTTGTATGCTTGTTCTTGAACTTGTTATGATTATCTATTGAAACCGGCTTGATGAACTTGCGATAGTTGTATTCGATTTTGATTCCAGCAAGTGAACCAACTGTTATGGACATTTATATGTTGTTTTAAAGGTTATATATCAGCTGGTTTATGAGTTGTGATGTACGTATGATTGAAGAATTTGATAGAAATGGTTTGCGATACCGTATCGGTTACCGATTTTGAATCACTACGCCGTTTAGTCGAGTTGTTGGACTGTGTTGATAGCCAAGTTTGAAACTGAATATGTTATGGAGATTTTATGGTTGTTATAGCAATTTTCTTGTTCAATTTCAGTTGAAGAAACAGCACAAACGACACAAGACTTCGACCTTGTACCGAAGAAGTGTTCTTGAGGTTTGAAATGCGATTGGGCGATGAATTCCTTATGGTTTTGACTTGTTTCTGAAGCGATAATGTGAAATGAAGTTTGATATGTATATCTTGATTATCTTTTACAGATTTGAAGAGCTCAGAATCCGATAAACGAAGGTATAATGACGACATCGTTTTGAAAGGGACTTTGAAACTCAAGATCGACGTGTCTTGAGTTGGCCCGATAAAATCACATACTTGTTTTGATTTGATTTGATTTCGATGTTGTCGATCCATCACAGGTAGTGGATCTTTATATTCGAGTGGATATATTGATAGATTGAATTGATTATAAGCCCAGGTTACGATTAACCTGATTTTCGAGTCGATTATATCTCGATAGATGGATATCCATGTCAAGATCGCATACGAATCTTGATGGCTTCGAAGTTTAATGAATCAATTCCTATACGAAGAGCGTATTACTCTATTTGATTGAGTCGAGTTTTAAATAGAGTCGATATGATTTATTTAACACTTTCGATATGTCGATTATACTGAGATTGTATCTCACCGGAGTGTATCCGGCTGTTGTCTTGTTTTGTATGTGTGCATGACAACAGAGGGGGCAGAAGCTGGTCATCGACGTCATTGACAGCTGGGATAAAGAGTCGAGCATGTGAGGACTCGGGTTGTAGATGATACTTTGATCTTTTAGATGTTTGGTTTCCTTGGTTTTGAACATATGTATTACGATGGGAAAACATGTATCAAACTTGATCTAGTTTAAGTTGTTGTCGTTTTGTGATCTTTTAGCGACTTGGATGATGTAAGAAAATACATGTACCATTGTATGAGACTTTGTTTAGATGTATTTGAATATGTTCAGATCTAAAAACCAGGTTTGGAGAAGTTAAGAAGCAAGCTTGGGAGCCATGTTTTTCGAGGGAAAAACTCTGTCCAGGACTGTGCCCGAGCTGCCAAAAAACAGCAGCCCGAGCGCAGCCCAGCAGAACTTTCACTTTGTTAGCAACATGGTGCGCCCGAGCGGCGCTTTATGGCCGCTCAAGCGCACCCCATTTTAAAAAAAAAAAAAAAAAAAAATTTTTTTGGTTCTTGGCTTGGCTTGTTACTTCATCCTTCCTTTTTTGACTAATGATACTTAATCATTATTGCCCTTAGAATGAGATTAACAACCCGAGGTCCCCACAACAGGTGGTATCAGAGCGTAGGTTCTGGACTGAACTAGATGAGAGGGGTAGATCGAGTCTTCTATTCTGATTTATTTATTCTTGATGCGTGTTTATTATTTGAAGTAATAGCATGAATTGAATGAGTATGAATCAGAAACTCGATCTCTTGAGAAGGCATTCAGTGCTAATCAGAGGAGGGACTGAAACAGAAATGTATTACGATATGATGAACTGTTCACTGATCTATTTGATTATCAGATATGTCACGAAGACCAGGACGACCACCACTGAGACCGTCAGTGACTACTCCTTTGCCGGTCAGTACTCAGTTGCCAAAACAGACAAATGCTGCACAACCGGTAATACAGCCAGTGACAGTGCCAGAACATGGACAGAGTAGTACTTCTGTTGATTTATATGGTGAAGCTACTCCGATGGAAAAACTTCTGAAGCGATTCCAGTCGTTTAAACCACCGACACTGCAAGGGACTGAGAATGCTATAGAATGTGAAAGCTGGCTGGAAGACATAGAACAGATGTTTGAGTCACTTGATTATGTTGATGAAAGACGAGTAAGATTAGTCATTTACCAACTTCATGGCATAGCAAAGAACTGGTGGATAGCAACGAAGAAAGCATATGAAAGCCAAGGTACCGCTATTACTTGGAATTTATTTCGAACTGCTTTCTTTCAACGTTTCTTTCCTGTATCTTATCGAAAGGACAAAGGAGCGGAGTTTGCGAGTTTGCAACAGGGCCAAATGAATATCGAAGATTATGTTGCAAAATTCACAAGCTTGATGAAGTTTGCTCCTCATGTCTGCCAGTGACGAAGCACAAGCCGATCAGTTTATCAATGGCTTGAATCCTGACGTGTTTATGTTAGTGAATTCCGGAAGACCGAATACTTTTGCCGATGCTCTTAATCGTGCAAAAGGTGCTGAAGCTGGGATATTGAAGCACCGAAGAGCCCAGTTTGTTCCTCAATCTGTTCCTCAACCTATGAAGCAACCAGAACAGTCACCGACTCCACAGCCACCTCGATTCGAAGCTGGAGGTAGTAGTGGTGGGAAGAAAAGCTTCTTTAGAAGTAAAAGCAAACAGTTCAAGAGAGCAGGTAGTGGTAGTTCCTCAAGTTCCAGTGGTTTCTCGACAGTCTCGATCTGGACAGAGGTATGATAGTTGTACTAAGTGTGGAGGTCGCCATCCCACTGAACAGTGCCGAGGTATTTTTGGGAGCTGTCATATTTGCAACAAAACTGGACATTATGCAAGAATATGTCCACAGAGAGGAGTTGAAGGTGCTCAGGGTACTGGATCAGTGAGATCAGTAGCTCAGACTGAAAGGCAAGGAACTACTGTGCATTCTTTTCAGTCACAACCTGCATCACAAGGAAGAGGAGGAAGTCAGATAGTGAACCAACCTCCGAGACAACAAGCAAGAGTGTTTGCACTAACAGAAGAGCAAGCACAGGCGGCACCTGATGATGTTATAGCAGGTAACTGTTATCTTTCTGGTTATCCTGCATACGTTTTATTTTATACTGGTGCGTCACACACTTTCATTTCTGAACACTTTGTTGCATTACATTCATTACCTGTGGAAGTATTAGATAATGTAGTTTCTATATCTTCACCGTTGGGAAAAGGTATAGTATCAGTGAAATCTGTGCGAAGTTGTATACTACAGTACGAAGGGAATGAAGTTGAACTTGACTGTATTGTTCTTGGATTATCTGATTTTGATTGTATTATTGGCATCGATATACTTACCAAGTACAGAGCTACAGTCGACTGTTTTCAGAAGATAGTAAGATTCAGACCACTGATGACCGATGAATGGAAATTCTTTGGTAAGAGTTCAAGATCTAGAATTCCTTTGATTTCTGCTATTGTTATGACTGACTTGTTACATAAAGGAGCAGAAGGATTTCTGATCTATGCTGTTGATGTACTGAAGAGTAGTCCGAAGTTATCTGATATACGGTGGTGAGCGAATTTACAGATGTATTCCCTGACGAGATTCCGGGATTGCCACCATACAGAGAGGTAGACTTCAGTATCGAATTGATGCCAGGTACACAGCCGATATCGAAAGCACCTTACCGTATGGCACCGATTGAACTGAAAGAATTGAAAGACCAACTTGAAGATTTGTTGGCCAAGGGTTATATCAGACCGAGCGTATCTCCTTGGGGTGCTCCGGTTTTATTTGTCAGAAAGAAGGACGGATCGATGAGATTGTGTATTGACTACCGGCAATTGAATAAAGCAACGATAAAGAATCGTTATCCTTTACCACGTATCGATGATTTATTTGATCAATTGCAGGGATCGTCAGTATATTCGAAGATTGATCTTCGATCCGGTTATCATCAACTGAGGGTACGAGATGAAGATATCCAGAAAACTGCATTTCGAACCAGGTATGGACATTACGAATTTATTGTCATGCCTTTTGGTTTAACGAATGCACCAGCAGTATTTATGGGATTGATGAATAGGGTATTTCAAAGATATCTAGATGATTTTGTGATAATATTTATTGATGATATCTTGATTTATTCTAAGACTATGAATGAACATGCTGGTCATCTCCGAACTGTATTGAAAACCTTGAGAGCAGAAAAGTTATATGCCAAGTTATCCAAATGTGAGTTTTGGTTGCAGCGAGTCGTGTTTCTTGGTCATATTATTTCAGGAGATGGTATATCAGTTGATCCAAGCAAAGTAGAAGCTGTGATTAATTGGCAAAGACCGACGTCTGTGCCAGAAATTCGAAGTTTTATGGGCTTAGCTGGTTACTATCGTCGATTCTTCGAGATTTTTCATCGATAGCGAAGCCTATTACACAGCTTACACAGAAGAATGCACCATTTGTTTGGTCTGAAGCATGTGAAAGAAGTTTTGTAGAGTTGAAGAAACGATTGACTACAGCGCCAATTTTGACAATCCCTACAGGTACTGGTGATTTTGTTGTTTTATTGTGATGCTTCTCACCAGGGATTGGGATGTATTTTGATGCAGAGAGGACATGTTGTCGCTTATGCTTCTCGACAACTGAAACCACACGAAGTTTAGGTATCCAATTCATGATCTGGAGTTGGCTGCAATCGTCTTTGCATTGAAAATTTGGCGACATTACTTATATGGCGAGAGGTTTGAAATCTTTTCTGATCACAAAAGCCTGAAGTATCTGTTTTCTCAATCTGAATTGAACATGAGACAACGACGATGGCTTGATTTATTGAAGGATTTTGATTGTGAAATCAAATATTATCCGGGAAAATCTAACGCAGCAGCAGATGCCCTGAGTAGAAAAGTATGTGCTCTATCTTTATCTACTATAGGTGTATCTAATTTGATTGAGAATTGTTGTGTTTCTGGATATGTATTTGAGACAGATAGAAGGCCTATGCGAGTTTATGCAATCAGTGCTGAACCAGAGTTGTTGATTCAGATAAAAGAAGCACAGAAATCTGATTTGAATGTTCAGAAATCGATTGAAATGATCAGATCAGGACATCAGTCTGAATACAAGGTTAGTAATGATGATATTTTGTATGTGAATAACCGAATAGTTGTTCAAGATATTTCAGACTTGAGACAGAAGATTTTGAAAGAAGCCCACTGTAGTCGATTCAGTATTCATCCTGGAGGCAGAAAGATGTACAACGACTTGAAGAGTCAGTACTGGTGGAAACAAATGAAGTCTGATGTGACTGAATTTGTATCCAAATGTTTAAATTGCCAACAGGTGAAGGCTGAAAGAAAGAAACCGGGTGGCTTATTACAGAGTTTGTCCATTCCTGAATGGAAATGGGATCACATTTCCATGGACTTTGTAACGAAGTTGCCAAGATCATCTCGAGGATGCGATGCTGTTTGGGTAATCGTCGACAGATTGACGAAATCTGCGTGCTTTATTCCATATCGAATGACTTATCGTCATGATCAGATGGTAGATCTCTATATTCAAGAAGTAGTAAGACTACATGGTGTGCCAAAGTCGATCGTATCAGATCGTGATCCAAGGTTTACATCACATTTTTGGCATAGCCTACAGGAAGCTCTAGGTACGCGTTTACATTTGAGTACCGCTTATCATCCTCAAACAGACGGTCAATCTGAACGAACTATTCAGACACTTGAGGATATGCTTAGAGCTGTTGTTCTTGATTTTGGTGTTTCATGGCAGAATTCTATACCACTTGTTGAATTCTCTTATAACAACAGTTATCAGACGAGTATAGAGATGGCACCATTCGAAGCATTGTATGGGAAGAAGTGTCGATCGCCTTTATATTGGGATGATGTGTCTGAAGTACCTGAGTTAGGGCCGGATATGATTAGACAGATGACTGAGAAAGTGAAACTGATATAGCAGCGAATGAAAACAACACAGCACAGACAGAGCAGATATGCGAATGTACGAAGACGGCCGTTATATTTTGATCAGGGAGATAGAGTGTTTCTGAAGATTTCACCATTCGGGGCACAGTTCGATTTGGCAAACGAGGAAAAATTATCTCCAAGGTATATTGGGCCGTATGAGATTCTCGAGAAGGTAGGCAATCTAGCTTATCGTCTCGCTCTTCCTATGTCTTTGTCTGGTATACATGATGTCTTTCATGTATCGATGTTGCGGAAGTATATAGCTGATGCATCTCATGTCATTCAATTTGACGAAGCTGAGTTGGATGATACTCTCAGTTATTTCGAACAGCCTATTCAGATACTTGACAGAAAGACGAAGCAACTCCGAACGAAGACCATTCCATTGGTGAAGATTCAATGGAATCGACACGGGGTTGAAGAGGCGACTTGGGAAGTTGAAGAAGATATGAAGCAGCGATTTCCCTATCTTTTCCACTGATGTGAGTGCTTATTATGTATTCAGGTATTATTTTGATTATGAGCATGACGACTGCATATCTATACTGTTTATGAATTCGAGGACGAACTCATGTCTTAGTGGGGGAGAAATATAAGGCCCGAGATTAATTGATATTAATCCGAATTTATTTAATTTTAATCCGAGTATATTTAATTTGGGAATAATTAGAGTTTTGATTTAAATTCTAATATTCTTAAATTATTTAGGATTGAAATTGAAATAAAACTAAGGGCTGAGGACTGAATTGCAATTTCCGAAGAATGGAGGGACTAAAGTGCAATTTCCTCTTAACTTATCTGATTTGCTATATGTAGGAGAGGGAAAAACGTGTAAGAAGGAAAAAAAAGAAATCAGAATTCAGAAATTCAGAACCGAGCACACCCGATTCCTTCCATTTCCTTTACAAGTTTGATTTTCTTTTCGCGATAACTTTTGCTACGGTTGTCTGATTTTGATTCCGTTGGATGTTCTGGAATCCTTACGACGAGGGCTTCGATCTCGTGTAAGTTTTATGCTCTGTTATGTTGATTTCGAAATCATTATGGGGCAGAGATCAGATTCTGAACTTGTATGCTTGTTCTTGAACTTGTTATGATTATCTATTGAAACCGGCTTGATGAACTTGCGATAGTTGTATTCGATTTTGATTCCAGCAAGTGAACCAACTGTTATGGACATTTATATGTTGTTTTAAAGGTTATATATCAGCTGGTTTATGAGTTGTGATGTACGTATGATTGAAGAATTTGATAGAAATGGTTTGCGATACCGTATCGGTTACCGATTTTGAATCACTACGCCGTTTAGTCGAGTTGTTGGACTGTGTTGATAGCCAAGTTTGAAACTGAATATGTTATGGAGATTTTATGGTTGTTATAGCAATTTTCTTGTTCAATTTCAGTTGAAGAAACAGCACAAACGACACAAGACTTCGACCTTGTACCGAAGAAGTGTTCTTGAGGTTTGAAATGCGATTGGGCGATGAATTCCTTATGGTTTTGACTTGTTTCTGAAGCGATAATGTGAAATGAAGTTTGATATGTATATCTTGATTATCTTTTACAGATTTGAAGAGCTCAGAATCCGATAAACGAAGGTATAATGACGACATCGTTTTGAAAGGGACTTTGAAACTCAAGATCGACGTGTCTTGAGTTGGCCCGATAAAATCACATACTTGTTTTGATTTGATTTGATTTCGATGTTGTCGATCCATCACAGGTAGTGGATCTTTATATTCGAGTGGATATATTGATAGATTGAATTGATTATAAGCCCAGGTTACGATTAACCTGATTTTCGAGTCGATTATATCTCGATAGATGGATATCCATGTCAAGATCGCATACGAATCTTGATGGCTTCGAAGTTTAATGAATCAATTCCTATACGAAGAGCGTATTACTCTATTTGATTGAGTCGAGTTTTAAATAGAGTCGATATGATTTATTTAACACTTTCGATATGTCGATTATACTGAGATTGTATCTCACCGGAGTGTATCCGGCTGTTGTCTTGTTTTGTATGTGTGCATGACAACAGAGGGGGCAGAAGCTGGTCATCGACGTCATTGACAGCTGGGATAAAGAGTCGAGCATGTGAGGACTCGGGTTGTAGATGATACTTTGATCTTTTAGATGTTTGGTTTCCTTGGTTTTGAACATATGTATTACGATGGGAAACATGTATCAAACTTGATCTAGTTTAAGTTGTTGTCGTTTTGTGATCTTTTAGCGACTTGGATGATGTAAGAAAATACATGTACCATTGTATGAGACTTTGTTTAGATGTATTTGAATATGTTCAGATCTAAAAACCAGGTTTGGAGAAGTTAAGAAGCAAGCTTGGGAGCCATGTTTTTCGAGGGAAAAAACTCTGTCCAGGACTGTGCCCGAGCTGCCAAAAAACAGCAGCCCGAGCGCCCAGGCAGAACTTTCACTTTGTTAGCAACATGGTGCGCCCGAGCGGCGCTTTATGGCCGCTCAAGCGCACCCCATTTTAAAAAAAAAAAAAAAAAAAAAAATTTTTTTGGTTCTTGGCTTGGCTTGTTACTTCATCCTTCCTTTTTTGACTAATGATACTTAATCATTATTGCCCTTAGAATGAGATTAACAACCCGAGGTCCCCACAAATATATACAATGGATACATATACATGTGTTTGTTAATAATCATACATGCTACCAAATTAGATATTAGAAAGCATAAACATGTGATAATCATTATTGATGCTACAAAATTAGACATTTGATGTGTAAACATGTGTTATGTATGCATCCAAAGTCCTAATTTTGTAGAATCAATGATGATTAACACATGTTTACACATTAAATGTCTAATTTTTTAGAATCAATAATGATTATGTGAAACGACCCGAAACTAAAAAAAATGCGGAAAACTTTTTTTTTAAAATAATAACTATACATATACGCCCATACATATATGTAAATACATGAAAAAATAATACTACAAATAAATTCTTTTAACAATAACTTAAATAAATAAAAATAAACATTAATAATAAAAATCTCGAGACATGCAATAATAATTTTAATATGTAACTCCAAAATCCATAACTCATGTATGCGGAATTAATCATAAATAAAGATTCGAAACTTGATTTAAAAACCCTGATAAAATAACTCAAAACAATAATAACTCTCTACTGCGACGGTCACGGGGTCCACTGCCAACGAACTAATAGGTCCCCACCACCAGTAGGGGCTACAAAAGAATCATCACGCTCACCTGCACCATATAAGCGTAGTGAGCCTAGAGGCTCAACATGTCTAATCTTTTATAACAAGGGTTAAAATAATGCATCACATAATCATACTAATACATATACGTGTACATGCATGCATGAATAAAAATATTGCATAATCATGACATAAACATCATTGATCCTGATTCTTAAACATAAGCATACCTTGGCATCATAAGCATACTTAATATAGTTGAGAATGATATTTTTAAACAGTATATGGTCCTATCAGTAAGTGTGACTAAATTTGTGTCGACTGATCAGTCTTCTGAACCAACGTACAAGGCGGTGATAAATCACCTCTTGCCGGTAGTAAACTTCCTCTTAACTTAAAATAGTGGGTAACCACCTCTCTGTTGTCACACTACTTCAATTTTCATCATAAAAATATTTTATAGCTAAAAAATTATCATAATCCTAACATGTAAAATTTCATGAATGCATGCACTGAAAATATGTCCGTAATATATATTTAATTAATTTTCCAAATAAAAATACTTATACTTAAAAAAATAACTTTCATGCATAAAATGAATTAAATATATATTCCGGACTTAGTAAATTTTTCATGTGTTGGTCCAGACTGCTGATGACTCACTCTAAGCCCATTAAACTTAAATAACAGCCCAATAGCAAATAAATTCTTAATTAAAAGCCATTAATCGTAAATGGGCCTAATTTAAACATTTAAGCCCATTAACTTAAACTAAGCCCAAAAATAATAATTTAGCCCAAATCAATTAATTAAATTTAACTAGGCCTAAATAAAAATATTTAAGTCCATTAACTTAATTAAGCTCAATAAACTCTTAGACTGGCCCAAAATTCACAGACTGACCCAAAAATTTCCATGGCCGAAAAATCACTTAAACTAATAAATACTAAAAAATATAATACCCAAGCCCGACTCACCTAACCCGGTGTGAGACCTCGATTCTAAACCACCAATCTCGGATTAAACAACGAGTAAGCGAACAAGAATCCAAGAGTAAAACAATTCAAAGTTTTTTTTTTTTTTAAAAGGCTCGCGCCCGCGCGAGGTACCAAGCTCGCGCGCGCGCGGGCAAACGATTCAGAGGCCCAACGAAGGCCTCGCGCGCGCGCGAGGAACGCCTCGCCCGCGCGCGGAAGGCCTGGGCAGAAAAAAATGCTCAGGCTGCGGGAAAAAAAAAAGGATTCCGCGCTTGGTCCGACATGCCTTCAAATACAAATGCAATAACAGGGTGTAGGGAAACATGCCATAACAAGTCATACTTTCAGAAGGCCTAAAAACAACCAGAAGTCTAAATCGATACAACAACAACATACTTCGATTTCAGATTACAATCCGAATACAAACTAATTCGAATAACAAAACATATCAAGTTCGAGTTCTAACATGCTTCAATCTTAAACTAGATAAACATGCTAATTCGACTTCTAAACCGAGTCTCACTTCTACTACTTGCCCTCGAAGCTAACCATTCCTCTTCTGACTTGTTCCTGCCCCACCTGTTGCCAAGTACACATACAAAACAAAGCAACAGCCGGATAACCGGTGAGAATGATAATCCCAGTAAAAGCAACATATCAAGTAATGAATATACAATATGCTATCAAACCACATATTTAAGTCGAAGTTAATGATATGCATGCCTTTAAAACCAGGATATCGATTCTGATAAACACGGGAGTATTGCTCTGCTTTTGGGATCCCAAGGATGAGATCACGTAACGACTCACCGAATCTCCCAATCGAGGTGGTGCCACGTATCCCACTCCTCTAGACTTTGAGCAACCATAATGAGTATGCTAGCACTAGGCGAAATACTACAACCTAGGCCACTCAATCATAGTTCCCAAACGTCTAACAAAAAGGGCGGTTATGCCCGCTGAAATCAAAGTAGGCTCAAGATGAATGCATAACAGAAACATAAACATAAGCCACATAACAAAAACTCAATCAATCGACAATTACAAGTTCCACGTGCTAGAACAAGTATCAATGCAATATGTGATTTAAAAAGGGAAACTCGAGAACCAACAGTCCCGAGTATGCTATCCCGCTACGATGACTGCTTTTACCTTTCAATGTCGTAGATCCAACTCCGGACAAGTTACAACAAAAGATTGTATCAACAACTAGACAACCTAAACAACAAACAACGGTTCAAGGAAATCTCTTTACCGTTCTTCGTCCAACTCTCGACGAACAATGCTGCTAACACAGGGCTCGACACACTCCAACGAATCTGTACGAATACAAGATTTGATCAACAATCACGATCATTCACAAGCCAAGGCTTCACTCAATACCAAAAACGATTCGAAAACCCAAAACTCAAACCGACGGCATAACGGCTATAAACTGAACAAACCGGCAACGCAGACAGCAGTTCAATACTGATAACAACTCAATTCAATGCCCAAAACAACAATAACAAAGCAAACCCATCAATCTCAAAATCCACATTTTCGAAAATGGCTTCCAAAAATCATAACAAATCCGGACGTCGCTCTAATTCAAAACCGACAGATAATAAACGATCAGAACTCTGTAGAGAACAACATACTCGAATCTCAAACGATTCTAACAACATCCAAAAACTAGAATGTAACTGATCGTAGAAAAACTTACAATAGAACGAAGCTCTCGCAGCCGTGATCGCTAATCTGCCTTCAGAAATAATTTTCAACGGACGGATCGAGCTCGGACTGAAATCTGGGAGCTTGGAAACTCAAAGGGGCGGCTTCAATGGGGGCTCACGGTTTGGAGGAGGAAGGAGGTGACTTGTGAAATAAATATCAAGTGTAGATAATATATAAAAACCCCTATTTGCGTTTTAGTCCCTGAAATTTCCAAAATTTGCAAAAAAGGACCCTGATCAAAATCAAACCGGCTCGAGAACTCTGTAATCTCTGATTAACTCAAATAAACTCATTTAAGATAAAAACGGGGCGTTACAATTCTCCCCCACTAAGAAGATATTTCGTCCTCGAAATCAACGAGAACCACAACTCATAAGATAGAATAAAGAACTAAAGACAGTAAGAAGAACTCACGTCATCCGAACAACTCTGGAAAACGTTTGTCTCATGTCAGATTCTGTCTCCCAAGTCGCTTCCTCGACTCCGTGACGGCTCCACTGCACTTTCACCAACGGAATCAACTTGGTCCTGAGTTGCTTTTCTTTCCGATCAAGGATCTGAATCGGTCGCTCAAAATAGCTCAGGGTCTCGTCTAACTCGGCTTCGTCAGGCTGAAGGATATGAGAAATATCTGGTTGGTAGAAATACCCGATCGAGCGAGCACAGTTCCAGGAGCAACAGAACAGATATTTTTGCTGTCAAATTCGAGATCATGCATCCATTTCTTCCAAAATCAAATCATACAAAGTTTCATACATGGTCTAAACAATAGCAACATCTATCATGTTATACAAGGGATACAATTAGATCAATCCAAGGCCTTAAAACATAATCATAAAGCTTATAAACATGCAAGAAGCATTGTTATACATGCAAGATCAAGCTACAATATCATATTGTCTCAAGGATTGATACATCTTCCAAATCCTATGTACAACAACAAGACCATATCTAGATCAACAACAAGTCTTGAAATAAGTAGCTAGAACAAGATCATGTTTAAAACTCAACTCTACATCATGACAGCTCACTCAACGTCTAACTCGGATCATCACGCTATGTTCATCTCATCCCTTGTTCTTTAAGTACGCCTTTTCCCGGTACCACTCCCTCCTATTGCAATGACACATACAACAAAACAATAGCCGGATAACTCCGGTGAGAAATAGATTTCCCAGTAAAAGCAACTAAACATGCATACAAACATATATCAAGGTCATGATATAAATAACATAACTTCAATGCATGTTTTAAAACAAGGTTCATCTCTTTATTCGTTAGTAGGGATCCCGAGAAGTAGATATCATAACTAATCCACCGACTCTCCCAATAGAGGTGGGGCTACTTATCTCACTTCCCTAGACTTTGAAGCCATCATATATGTAAATCCGACGCTAGGCTAAAACAACCACCCAGGACATACATATACAATCCCTCAAATCGTCTAATCGAACGTTTTCGTTCATTTCGAAATCGAAGAATAAGTCCTTCAAGATGAATGCAATCTATATCAATCAAAACCACATTCAATAACATTAAGACTCATTCAAACTTTCATAGGAAACATATAAAAGCACATAAGCAAATAAGTATGTGATTTAGGGAACTCGATACAAACCATCTCGAGTTGTAATCCCAATCAAATAGTAGTCCACTTTTACCTTTCAAAGATGATGTTTAGGATGTCTTCTAGCTTGTCCAAATCTGTACAAGATCAATCACCAAACTCATCTCAAAATCTGCTCCAATTAAACCCAAACGTCAAAGGCAAAACTCTACCAACCTTGTGCGTTCTTCTATCGGTTTCGAAGTCGAAGTTCTCGAGATTATAAGTCCTGTTTACACACTGAAATCACAGCACAACAATCAAGGAATCATCAGCTCATAGTTCAGCAACTTCTTAATCCAAGAACAATAGCAAATCACTTCAAATCAAGAGTTCGACGACATATCGGTATAACTTCGGCGATTCCGAACATATCAATACCAATATCAGCTATATAAGATTCAAAACCAACATAATATTCAAGATATCATCAGGTATATCAATCGAATCATAGCTGGAGATTATAAGAACAAGATATAACAATCAATCTTCAATCCAATCTTAAGAACACAAGATAGCAAAGCTCTTCAACAACAAATCATATCAACATCTGATATTTGTCCATTTCGAAATCTCAAACCCTGAAGAACAAAGAAGAAACTTACATCAAATCGAAGGTTTCGTCGCGAGGATTCCGAAACATCTTTTGGAATCGAATTCGGATAACCGTAGCTCAAGATATATGGATTGTAAGAAGAAGAGGAAGCTTGGAATCTTGCACTCGGTTCTTCCTTTTCCTTTTTCTGAATAATCTGATGATACATAGTGAATCACACGTGCAATCCAATAAAAATAACAAGTGTCCCACTAAAGTTCAAGATTTTGCACTTTGGCCCCTCAAGACTTCCAAAATTTCAATTCAGTCCTCAATTTCTTATTTGATTCAATTTCAATCCTAATCAATTTAAGAATATTAGAATTTAAATCAAAACTCCAAATATTTCCAAATTAATTATTCTGGGATCAAAATTAAATAATTTCGGGCGTTACAGCTGGCATATATGGCACCTCCCAGATACACCTCGGCACTGATCGGTTGGATGATTCCCACCACAACTGTTACAAAATACTCCAGACTTCGGTTTGTGCCACTGGAACTCAAAGAACTACTCTCAGACTTCTTAAACTGTTTTCCTCGAGCCTGCAAATATCCCTTCTTACCACTGCTACTGCCACCACTTTCAAATCGAGGAGACTGCTGCGGAGTTTGAGTTGAAGGTTGTGACTGTCTCGGAGGCTGAGCAATATACGAAGCTCGTCGCTGCTGTATCAAGCCAGCTTCTTCTCCTTTGGCACTATTCAAGGCATTAGCAAAATTATTCGGTCGCCTTGTATTTACCAATGTAAAAACATCAGGATTCAGTCCATTAATGAACTGATCAGACATAGCCTCGTCACTATCTGCAACATGTGGAGCAAAACGTAGCAATGTAGTGAATTTAGCAACATAGTCTTCAATATTTAAATTTCCCTGCTTCAAATTAGCAAATTCGGCACCCTTGTCTTTACGATACGACACTGGGAAGAAGCATTGGTAAAACTCTATTTTGAAGACATTCCAGGTCAAAACACTTCCTCTACGCTCCAGAGATTTCTTTGTTGTGAACCACCAGCTTTTTGCAACTTCATGCAACTGATGCCCAACAAGTCTGACTCTCCGCTCATCCCCGTAGTCAAGTGAATCAAATAACATCTCCATATCATCAAGCCATCCTTCACATTCAACTGCATTCTCGGTACCTTTCAGAGTTGGCGGCTTGTAGGATTGAAATCTTTTCAGTAGGGTTTCCATCATAGTAGCAGTCATATCAGTCATGTCTCTCGAAGTACTTCCCTGTTCATTGCTCGGAACTGCAGTAGCTTGTGGCACTATCGGTGTTACCACTGTCGGTGGAGTATGTACTGTCTGTTCTGGCACTAGAGTAGGGACCTGAGGTCTAAGAGGAGGTCGTCCTGGTCTTCGAGACATATCTGATTATCAAAATGGTTAGGATACCAAATCATCAAATCTATCTCAGTCCTCCTCTGATCATCTTACCTCTGATCAAGACTCGGTTCTGATTCAATCTTAAATAAATAATCACAATCTTCAAATAAAACATGCTTCCAATCAATTCAAATAATCAGGTAGCATGTCATAAATCATCAGAATACATGCTTCTAATCGGTTCAGATATTCCAGTAAGCATGCATCTTTAATCATCGTAATCATACTTTCAATTAAAATAAATACAATAACATGTAATCAAATACTTGAAAGTAAATTATGCTAGCATTTACAACATTTAATTCAATCATGTAAATAATCGTAGCATAATAAAAGAAATAATCAAGGAAGATGACTCGATCTACCCCACTCACTGTCTAACTAAGTCCAGAATTTTCTTGCTCTGATACCACCTGTTGTGACGACCCGAGTTCTAATCTCTCAATAATCAAATCATCAAAAAGAATAGACAATAATCAATGTCTAAACAAAAGAATAAAAAAAAAATTTAAAGAGTGAGCACCTCGCTCGATCGGTAACAATCTACCGATCGAGCGAGCAAAACTGCCCAAACTCTCGGGTGTGAACAAACTTGGCCTCGCTCGATCGGTCATTTTCTACCGATCGAGCGAGCACACCTGCTCAAGCCACTGTTCAGGAAAAACATGGCCTCGCTCGATCGGTAGGAATTTCCCGATCGAGCGAGCACAGCTCCAAGGGAAAAACAGAAGCTTCCTTTTTCTGTCAAAACAGAGATTCTCAACCAACTTTCATCTAGCATCAACTCCTAATGATTTAATACATAATCATAAACCAACAAGCATGCTAAACATGATAAAGTTGATAGGATTGACTCATCACAAATCCTTAAAACATAATAATCAAAGCTCACAAACATGCAAGAAGCATTGTTATATAAACAAGATCAAGATACATCATGTTGTTTCAAGGATGTACAAATCTATCAAATCCTAAATACAACAACAAGATACTAACTTATTCATCAACAAGTCTTAGAACAAGTAGCTCTAACATGCTCATGGTTTTGGACTCAACTCTATCATTGACAGCACAAGAACTCGTCTAAACTCGGATCATCACGCTAATCATCTCATCGCTTGTTCTTCACGTTCGCTTTTGCCCGGTTCCACTCCCTCCTATTTCAATGACACATACAACAAAACAATAGTCGGATAACTCCGGTGAGAAATAGATTTCCCAGTAAAAGCAACTAAACATGCATAACAAACATATATCAAGATCATGATATAAAGAACATAACTTCAATGCATGTTTTAAAAACAAGGTTCTCTAACAAATCTCTCGTTTCATCGGTTCGGATCCCGAGAAGTAGATATCATAACTAATCCACCGACTCTCCCGATCGAGGTGGGGCTACTTATCTCACTTCTCTAGACTTTGAAGCCATCATATATGTAAATCAGACGCTAGGCTAAAACAACCACCCATGCCATACATATACAATCCCTCAAATCGTCTATTCGAACGTTTCCGTTCATTTCAAAATCAAATAACAAGTCTTCAAGATGAATGCAATACATATCAAACAAACCACATTCATTATCATCAAGACTCATTCAAATATTCATAGGAAACATATGAAAGCACATAAGCAAATAAGTATGTGATTTAAGGGAACTCGATACAAACCATCTCGAGTTGTAATCTCAATCAAATAGTAGTCCACTTTTACCTTTCAAATGTGATGTGAATGATGTCTTCTAACTTGTCAAAATCTTGTTCTATCTTCTATTGGTTTCGAAGTCAACATTCTCAAGTTTACTTGCCCTGTTTATGCGCTGAAAACATAGCATACAACCCAAGGAAGCATCAGCTAATAATCCAGCAACATCTAAGTTCAAGAACAATAGCAAATTGCTTCAAATCAAGAGTTCGACGACATATCGGTATAACTCGGCGATTCCGAACACATCTATAACATTCTTAACATTCATATCAGATGTTTAAGCTTCAAAACCAACATATCAGCAGTTATATAGATCGAATCATAGCTGGAAAATCATAAGAACATGATATAAGAATCATTCCTCAACCCAACTTCAAGAAAACAAGTTTAAAAGCTCATCAACCACAATTTCATATCAACATCTGATCTCTGTCCATTTCGAATTCTAAAACCTTGATTAACTAAGATAAAACTTACATCAATTCGAAGGTTTCGTTGCGAGGATTCCAGAACATCTTTCGGAATCGAAATCGGATACCCGTAGCTCAAGATATCTCTATTACAAGATGAAGAAGAGGTTTGGAATTCTTTGTTCTGTTTTGCTCTCGGTTCTTCCTTTCTTCTTTTCTGAGAATTCTGATAGAATACACGTGAAGAAGTTTAAAAAATCACAAGTGTCCACTTCAAAATCAAGATTTTGCACTTTAGCCCCTCAAGACTTCAATAATTGCAATTCAGTCCTCAAATTCTCAATTTATTCAATTTCAATCCTAAATAATTTAAGAATATTAGAATTTAAATCAAAACTCCAAATATTCCCAAATTAAATATTCACGGATTAAAATTAAATAATTCTGGGCGTTACAGTAGGCAAGGCCCATGCGTTCCGGGAATTTTTGGAGAATGCAGATGCGTGAGCAACGCGCGCGCGCCCCACTTAATTGTGCGCCCGCTCCATCATCGTGATGCAGAATTTAGAGTCCAATTTTTTTATGGAAACTTTTGATATTATCTTGGGATTATTTTGGTGCGATCTTGGGGGCATATAAGAGGGTTTTCCGAGCATAGAACAAGGATCTTTTTGGACCCATATTAAGGAGAATTTCTTGGAGGCTAGGTTTTGTTTTAAATTTTCTTGGATTTCTTCTTTTCTTTTGATTTTTCTTGCGAATTTCATGAATATTGTTGGCTATTTTCTAGAAATTGATTGAGGAATACAAACCCTTGATTTTATTTGTGTGTGGGATTCAGTGTTTAATTATTATTGAGTATCAAAAGTTGTTCTGTTTTATTTCATAATTGTATGTGAGATTTTCGGCTTGATCACCCTAGGATTTCGCTATACAAGCTACTTCTAAATTAGAATTCAAATCCGTAATTGTTTGAATCAACTAATTTGTTAAGCAACTGCAATCAATAATCATCCGCTTGTGAGTTTATTAAATTTTAGGAACAACAATTGACTAGATTAAATACATCCGTTTGTGTATGTGTTGTCTGGATTCATCAGTTTTATTAGTTTGCATGCTATCGTGGATTTAAATCTAATCGCTTGTATTGGGTTAATTCATTGGTAAGGGTTAACTTAGAATGCTTGTGTCTAGTTAACTAAAATTAAGGTGAAACATGAATTTAATTTTCAATGATGAATATTTGATAGAATTAATTATTTCTATGATCGAATGAATAATTTCAAGGGTGTAGTCGACCGACACCAAGGCTTGTTTCTCATTAATTTCTCCGTTATAATTTAATCTTGCATGATAGTTTATAGAATTTCATTATAAATTTATTTTATTAAATTTTTAGTAGTTAAATTCAAATAAAAAACCCCTTTTAATTTTATTTTTAGTATCTTTAAGAACACTATTAAATTTCAGCTTCCTCGTGGGAACGATTTCTACTCTCACTACTACATAATTTGTTTTTCTAATTTGAGTTGGGTAATTTGGGCGTGATACGACTTAGCGCTATCAAAGAGTTCAATCACTTCTCTTAGAGGTATTAAATAATATTAGTGATCCTAATATACAAAAAGAATATTTAGATAAAATCTTAAAATATTTAAATAAAGAAATTTTTCCAAGTACGTCCAAAAATACTTATGATATAAAAAATAAAAATAAAACCATACAAGACTTACAAAAGGATGCAAAACAAATAAAACTAGGGATAAAATAATTAAAATAAAAACAAACACTTAACTCTAAAACAATAGAACTAATCTTTCAGAAAACTAGTAACGAAGAAGAAATAAAAAAATATTAAAAAGATTCCAAAAGATTTCCTTTTTGTATTAAAAGAAATAACTTCTAGAAAATACCTTTTTAAAATAATAATTATATTTTCAGAATAATATAAAATTGATATTATAGCTCTTTTTTATACCTGTGCAGACTTAAATTGTATAAAATCAAACATTGTACCTACAAAATTTCAACAAGAAACTAAAGAAAAATTATTTGCTGCTAGCAACTCTAAATTAAATGTAAATTCTAAAACAGAAGCATTAATAAAAAACAATGGTATTACCCTTAAAACTGTTTTTATTCTCATTAATAATATTCATCATGCTATAATATTAGGAACACGTTTTATCAATCTTATTACAACTTATAAAGTAAGAAACGATTCTATAAATTTTAAACTTAATAACAAAAAAATAGAATTTAAGTTTTTAGAACAACCTAAAACTAGAAATCTTAATCTAATCCAAGCGTATTCAATCTATAAAATAATATTAATGTTTTAATACAAGGAAAGAATTTTCAATTAGAAAATCTTAAAAAAGATATTTCTTTAAAAAAGAATCCAAGAACAATTAGAAACACATGAATTTCAAAATAAAATTTCAAAATTTCAAAAATTATGAGAAATTGAAATCTGTTCTGATATTCCAAATGCCTTCTGGAACCGAAAACAACATATCGTAGATCTCCCTTATGAAATAGACTTTGATGATAAACAAATAACTACAAAAGTCAGACCTATACAAATGAATTCTGAATTAGAAGAACATTGTAAAAAAGAAATACAAGATTTAGAAAATAAAGGATTAATTTCCAAATCTAGATCTTCATGGAGTTGTGCTGCTTTCTATGTCAACAAAAAATTATGAAGCATGTCAACAAAAATTATGAAATAGAAAGAGGAACTCCAAGGTTAGTAATAAATTATAAACCATTAAATAAAGCATTAAAATGGATTAGATATCCAATTCCAAATAAAAAAGATCTATTACAAAAACTTTACAAAGCCAATATATTTTCTAAATTTGATATGAAATCGGGATTTTGGCAAATCCAAATCTCCCAAAAAGATAGATATAAAACTGCTTTTACAGTTTAAATTCTAATATACTTAAATTATTTAGGATTTAAATTTAATTAAAAAGATTGCACAGAGACTGATTTGCAAATAGTAAATAAATGAAGTGCCAAAGTGCAAATCTTGGATGGGACACTTTTCTTCTATTCACCCAAACGTGTATGTGTAAGCATTTTCATCAGATTTTCAGAATTTCTAGCTCAAGAAACCGAGACTTCATCTTCTTCCTTGGATTTCATCTTCAATTTTTCATATTTTAAGATCTGTTCGGCCGATTTCAATTCCGAGCATAGTTCTGCGATCCTTGCAAGAAGGACTACGATTTGATGTAATTATCTCCATGATTCAGAATGTTTTGAGATTTTTTATGTGGTGAAATCAGATTATGATTATGAATATGTGTTCTTGAGATTATAAGCATTGCAATATCGAAGTCGGATTAAAGAACGGTTATTTTTTGTATTTGATATGATTTTCCAGCATGTATTTTGAAATGTATAGCCTCTGATTATGCTGAGATTTGATGATATTTTGATGATATGTGGTGTTTATGAAGTGGTTTTTAATGATAGAGTTGTTGGAAATGAGTTTTGGTTACCGATTTTTAGCCGTTACGCCGCCGGTTCAAAAATTGTTAGACTTTTTGCATGTTGATTGAGCTGAGTATATATGAGTTCTTTGCTGATACAAGTAGCTTGATATGTTATATTTTCAGATTGGTATTGAAGCTCGTCGAGCTCGGGAATTCAGCGGCGAAACCGGAATAGAATAGCTTAAGGTTTGTGACTTCTAGCCTTGAAGATTGAGAAGTGTTTGAGCAAAATTTTGATAGCAATTGTGTTGTGTTATTTGATCAGATTTGGAGCACAAAGAAACCAAAAAAAGAAAGGTATAAGACAACATTTAAGTTGAAGGGAGTTAGCACTCAAGATATATGTACTTGAGTGTCACTAAAAGAACATACTCGCTTGTTTCTTATGTGACTACTTGAGATTGATTGTTTTATTGATTTCTTGCCATTTAGATTGATTATTTGTTGGCTAGATTAATGTTACTAGATTGTGTTGCATTCATATTGAGCCAACAACCCTTTGAGATTTTGAATGGCAGACTCGCCAGAATAAATACGTATGTTTGGATATATATCGAGGAGCTTAGAAGATAGATCGACTCATATTGCTAGAATCTCGATATAGTGGGCCAAAGTCCGGGAAAAGAACTCAACGCCACCCCGAAAGGGAGAGTAGGTGGGAGATTTGTTGTGTTCTTCTTCCCCGAGATCCCAAGAACCGATAAAAAGCTCGATAGTCGAATTTTAAATCATGCATTGCATTGAATTGTGCTTATGTTTGATGTTGCATGTTTATAAGCTCAATGAGATGATTGCATGGCTATCGTTATTGATTATTATGCATGATTATGTTGTTTTATATTGGGATTATATTCACACCGGAGATATCCGGTTATTTTTTTCTTTGTATATGTGCATGGCAATAGGTGGTGCTAGAACGAGTCAGAGACGCCTGTGAAAGAACGAGAACGAGATAGATATGGTGACTTCGGGTTAGAGTTGTAGAAGTTGTTGCCAAGAACTTGATGTATATAATTTAGATAAGAGTTTGTATGAACTTAGCAAGACTAGATGCTTGATTTGAACATCAAAGAGGACGTTACTAACAACTTGTGTTTGTTTTAATCCTTACATTCCTTATTGTAATTCATGTTTCTTTCTAGAATTGATGTTGGATTCATGTTATATTTGTTAGAGATTGTTTGAGGATCAAAACTGAAACGACCCTTACTTGATAATTTTTTTTAATATTACATGTATGCCCATACATATATGCATCTAAACTTTTCATAAAATTTTAGTACAAAATAAAATTCGATTGCATGTCAACAATTTAAATACTCGAACAGATTAAAATCCATGCAAACGACTAGAATATCAAAAGTATGCAAACTAGTGAGAACAAGTAAACATGTGCGAAAAATAGATCAATACATAAAATATCTCATCATAAATTAAATCAACTGAAACATGAGCTGGCGAAGGTCACGGGTGTGCTAGCTCGCCAAGGATACACAGAGGTCCTCGTCTCCAGTCGGGACCACAACCTCCTGACTAACATCAAACTCACCTGCACTCATTTAGATCTAATGAGCCTAGAAGCTAAGCATGCTCTAACCTTTAATAACAAAAACTACATAATAAAATCACATGCAAGCACATATCGTATAAAAATATCTTGAGCTATCTTATGCATACATGATCGTAAAAACATTTGCACAATGCTGAAACGTAAACATAAGCATCATCATAATCTTGATCATAATCATAATACTTAACATAATACTTAACATAATCATAAACATTGGCATGTCATAATCATAAAAATCATTTCTTGTGGGTCATATTAGTGAAGTGTAACCTAATTTGATTGATCAATCTAAATCCATCGTACGTGATGGCGGCCTGTGGGGTGTGACCCCTTACGCCCTATGGCACTTTACCCAACCTTTGTGGATCCATAGGCTCATAATCGTAAGTGGAAAGGTCATCGGACCCGGTATCCCGACCTCCAGTTCCGTATTTGTCACAAATCACGTCAACTTCCCAAAACATTTTCTTTACATGCCCATTATCTTATCAAAATACATGCATGAATCATGAACTTAAAAATATCATTTTCCTTAAAATTCTGTCCATAGATATATATTTAATTTATTTTCCATAAAAAATTATACTTATATCAAAATATACATATAATCTATTAAATATATATTTATGGACTATTTTTGTTTGTCACTTTCTAGTTCAGTTGTTGTCCCATATCTTAAACCTGAAATTAGGTCTGGCCCATTATACTTAGACTAGCCCAAAACATTCATTATTTGACTCACTTAACTTAGGTTGGCCCATTTAAAATTTAATCCACTCAAGACTAATTAACTTGGCCCAAGAAGCTTAGCCCATAAATAATTAAGCTCAATCAAATAAATTAAACATCTTAGGCCCATTAACAAATTTAGCTCAATTAATAAATTAAGCCCCAATAAATATC
Source organism: Henckelia pumila (assembly GCF_033568475.1). NCBI lineage: Eukaryota > Viridiplantae > Streptophyta > Magnoliopsida > Lamiales > Gesneriaceae > Henckelia > Henckelia pumila. Next base: position 37,570,516 of record NC_133123.1, on the reverse strand, counting down.
TTAAGCCCAGTAAGCTTGACCCAACAACTTGGTTCAACTAACAAACTTATCCCAATAAACAAACTTGACCCAATAAATAAACTTGGCCCAATAAACGAACTTGGCCCAATAAACGAATTTGGCTCAATAACAAACTTGGCCCAATAAAAAAACTTGACGTAATAAACAAATTTGGCTCAATAACAAACTTGGTCCAATAAAAAAATTAAATACTTGAACTCCTAAATAAATTACCTGGCCCAAATAAAATAACCCGGATCCAAACCCATAACATATGACCCTAATACACTTGACCCGACCGGAACAACCTACTTGTCCGAGCCCTGCCCGAGCTGCCCGCTAGGTAGACAACCTTACAACCATACCACCATTCACCTAGTCGACACTAGTTCAAGACATCTTAAACCAAGACCCAAAAGAACCTGACTCAGCCATCAAACCAGTGAACAGCAGCTAAGACCCAGCCATGACAGAAAAATCATTCACAACCAAGTCACAATGCATAAAAACGTGAATGATTCATGAATTAAAACTTGAGCTACCATATCCACATACAAGTGCAATAACACTATTTTTAATCTTCAAACAGTTAATATATTGATCTAAATGGGTGAGCAAGGAAGGGTATAACATGTCTTTGCGTTTAAAACGCACGAAAAACTTATACGATTGCGGTTGTGTATATCGGAACTCGAAAAATCTCAAAATCATCCAATTCTGGAATCTCAAATCCCTAAATTGCTGATTTTTGCCTCTAATTATTCTCAATTAGCTTCCGATCTGCGAAAAATCCCATAACGGTAAATAGTCAACCCTAGTCAACTCTGGTCAAACTTTGACCAAAAATTACCGATCTTTATTGCGCTCTCACCGCTTAAAGATTTAGAATCTCGAATTGAAACTTGGATATTTGGATCTACCAAATCGAGAAGATAAAAAAATGTTAAACTTGTCGGAGGTCGCCGGAAAAATGGGGGGGCGGCGGAGATGAGCAAATCAACTCCAAAAATTCTGAAATTTGGCAGGGTTGTAGATCTCAACGAGACGATTCTAATGGACTAAGCCACGATTGGAGAGGACCATCGAGGCGGTCGGAATTGGCGATTTACACTGGCGGCGGCGGCGAGCTTCCAAGCTCCGATCTATGCCTGAAAATGGCCTAAAAATGACGGGTTAAGGTTGGAAAATGGTCTACACACCTCATAGAATTGTTTAATAGCTTTAAAACCAACATAATTGAGCTCAGAATCATGAATCTCACCGAAGAAGATGACGAATAGTGTCGCGCGATCCTCGACTTCGTGCTCGCCAAATCGGACACCAAAAGTCATGATTCTTGGTATGGTTGTGAACGCCTTAACGATAACTAAAAGATGGAAGGGTCAATCGACGGTAAATGGAGGCGGACGGAGGTTGGCGACGGTAGGGACGATTTGGAAGTTAGGGTTTTAGTGTGTGTTTTGGTGTTTGTGCGTGAGAAAGAGAGCACCACTTAATATTATAAAAATTGGTCCTAAAATGACCCGGTCTGATCCATTTCAATGCTCTTGTGTTATTTTACTCCAATATGTAATTTGACACATTTTATAATTATCTGGAATAGTAAACTATGACCAGTCAACTTGACCAGTAAATTTCCCAATAAATAAATTGAGTCAATCTTGAACATTGACCAGTCGCTCAAACTGATTATTTTCTCCAATTTAAATTATCTAGCATAAATAATTATTTTAATTACATTATCTCAATAATTATCTCAAAATGCCAATATTACCCGATATCCAGAAATAGTCAAACTCATTGACTAATTGGCACGTGTATTTTATAAATACAATCTATAACTCAGTTGACCACAATAATTATTTTATTCACTCCATAATTATTTTAATTTTCAATTAATTTGGTAATAAATTTTTGGGGAGTTACAAAAACAGGGGCAAAACCTTTATTTTTCAGCTGTGTTTGAGTGGAACCCGACGGCTCGGCGCACCCGTGCGGCCCCGAAGGCGCGGCCGCGCCTAACCATGGCACCATGGGTGCCATGGCCTGAGCCATGGGGCCGCCCGCGCCTATTTATAAAAACAAACTTGGGTTGCTTCTTACCTTGTTACTCCGACTTAGATTAACATAGATTGTATGTTATATATTGAGTTTAGCACCCGAGGTCCCTACAACATTTTTTTTGGTTGCTCCTTACCTTGTTACTCCGATGTAGATTAACATAGAATGTATGTTATGAATTGAGATTAGCACCCGAGGTCCCCACACACTTGGAGACTGATCCACCATCATCAACCATTTCCATTTGTAGTGGCAGCGACTCCTCACTCCTCAGTGGAGAAGTCTAACTAAAGGTGCACACAACTTCAATTTATTAACTATCGCAGTCTTTTCCAACATATCAGTTGTATTACGAATTTCGTTAATCTTCTCAAGAGTCAGAATTTCATAATCCAACGATGCAGTGATATCGAACTTGTATATGCTTTGGCCTAGCATGATAAACAAGATTCTTTGCCGATTGAATATCACTCATATTGTCAGAATATAACACATTTTTTTCATACTTGTGACAACTTTTTCATAAAAGATTGCAACCAAGAGGGTGTTTGACTAAACTTATTAAAAAAAGCTTATAAGCTTCTGGAGCTTAAAACTGTTTTACGAGCTTATAAACTGTTAGGACTTATTTTAAAAATAAGTTGTTAAAATGTTTTGGTAAACTTATTTTAAACAACTTAAAGATATTGATATGTTCGGTATTATAATATCTTTTTATTGTCAAAATTACCAAAAAGGGGTATAATTTCATGAAAATAATATTTCGAGTTATACATATACGAAAATAGTTTTAACATAAACTTATATTAAAAAAATAAAACTATTTAAATATTTTAATTTAGAAAAAATTATGTGATTTGGAATTTTTTTAAAATAATATTTAATATTTAATGGGTGGAGGATATGATGGAGATTTATGAAAGGGAGACTTGGGGAAAAATCCCTACACACAAACACAACTTGAAGTTCAGTCCCTAAGTAAGAATTATTTGTTCTGCACTCCCTCATACATCTAAACTCTTTTTCCTCCCTCCCTATTTTATTATTTTAATAATTTTTCTATTTTAATTTATTTTATATCTATTAATGATAATATAATACTATTTCCCTTAAATATTATTTTATTTTCTCTGTGTTTCTCTTTCCTCTCCCTTCCTCTTTCACGATTCAATTCCTCTCCTCTTTCACGGCTGAAGACAGAAATCCCTACTCCAAATCATCCACCGGCCAACTTGACCAACGACCGGCTAAGTTGGCTCCATGTGATTGCCTTTGCATCGCTTCAAACTCAGGATAGCTTCGGCCCCGTCTCTCCTCCTGCCTCCACTTATCCCTGATCCCTAATTGCCACCGTAGCTCGTCACCGCCTCCTTAGTCACTCGCCATTAATCTATTTCAACCCGGTTTGCTCTATTTCTAAATTTTTATGTTGTTATGTGTTGGTGTTCTTAGTAATTGTAAAGTAGGTTTTGGATTGCAAGTTGGGTGTAGAAAATTGGGATATAGGGTTATGATTGGTATTTGATATATCTATTATTGAGATTAAGCATTTTGGGGCGAGGGACATACTCTCATACTGTTCTAATTTTTTTTTATTTTTTTTTTGTAATGGTGTGCAATGTGGTAACGAGTGGGGAATGATTATTCGGTTGATTGTAGATCTTATCCGGCGTATTGCGAATTTGGTGTTATTTAATGGTAGCTAATGTGATATCTATATGCATTCTATGCTTAAGCAGCATGCTTAGGCTGTGGGTTTTTTTATTGTAAATGTTTGTTGGCTCATTGCAATGTTTCAATAAAATTGCTAGGTTGGTTGTTAAGTAATGTGAAATTTTTTTAACATTTCAAACTTGATTTATCAATGATTTGTTTGGAGAAAATTATGTATATACAGTTCAAACTAAAAAATATTCTCTTTGGTTTAATTGTATTTTTCTGTTTTGTTACCGTGAAAGTTGTTTATCATACTTATGGCATGTTGTTTTATTGTTTATCAGACTGATTGCAACATAATGTTACAAGGGCACACGTTGCTGCAACCATCCTAAATGACGAATATGGGTTGATGAAAATGGATTTAGGGAAATGACAATGGAGTGGACAATTAGTTTTGGTGTATTTTGTACTGAATTTTGATCGGATGGATAACTGTTCTGATGAAGTTGGTATTGTATTTTGGTAAAATAAATGTGTAATTTCCATTTATTGAATCACTAATATTTTTTGGTTGACTAAATATGGTTGTTAACACGTATAATTGATTGCGTAATACTTTTATACAAAATTTGACAAGAAATGATACTTACATAACCAATGTTATACTACATTTACCTGTTAATGTACCACAAGTCAATACAATTGGTACTAAGTTTCTGACATAGCACCAAAATATTATACCAAGTAAAACCAATTTTATACTACACTTGTCTACTAATGTACTACGAGTTAGTACATCTAGTATTATATTTTTTAATACACACCAACACCACTATGGTAAAAAGTATGGAAGATATACCAAATTTAACATAACATTATACCACAATAAGTCTCTATCATACTTCCTTTTCCATCTATTGTACTACTGGTCAATATAATCGATACTGCGTTTCTGAACATGAACCAACACCACCATGGTAAACATGTATAAAATATGTACCAAATTTAACATAAACTCATACCGTAAATAATTTCTATTATACTTCATTTTTCCATCTATTGTACTACTGATTAATATAACAAGTACTACGTTTTTTTATCACAAACCAACACCATTATGGTAAACATTTTGGAAGATGTACCAAATTTAAAAACATATAATACCGTAAATAGCCTCTATTATACCTCATTTTTCATATATTGTACTACTGGACGATATAACTAGTGCTGCGTTTCTGACCGCACACAAACACCACCATGGTAAATATGTATAGAACTTGTACCAAATTTAACATAAACTCATACCGTAAATAGTCTATATTATACTTCATTTTTCATTTATTGTACTATTGATCGATATAACTAGTACCGCGTTTCTTATCACGAGCCAACACTACCATGGTAAACATGTATGGACGATGTACCAAATTTAACAATACAAAATACCTCAAATAGCCCTTATTATACCTCATTTTCCATATATTGTACTACCGGACAATATAACTAGTACTGCGTTTTTGACCACGCACCCAGACCACCATGGTAAACATGTATAGAAGATGTACCAAATTTAACAACACATCATACCACAAATAGCCTCTATTATACCACATTTTCCATATATTATACTACTTGGCTCTAAAACCAATACTGTGTTTCTGGTCGCGCACCAACACCACCTTGGTAAACATGTATGGAAGATGTACCAAATGTAACAAACCATCATACCGCAAATAGTCTACATTATACTTTATTTTTGATCTATTGTACTACTGGTCAATATAATTGGTACTGCATATGACCACACACCTACATCCCATTGATGTTACAAAATCAGGTCATTGGATGCATACATAAGGTTGTTTTAACCATAGATGTTACAAATATATACAATGGATACATATACATGTGTTTGTTAATAATCATACATGCTACCAAATTAGATATTAGAAAGCATAAACATGTGATAATCATTATTGATGCTACAAAATTAGACATTTGATGTGTAAACATGTGTTATGTATGCATCCAAAGTCCTAATTTTGTAGAATCAATGATGATTAACACATGTTTACACATTAAATGTCTAATTTTTTAGAATCAATAATGATTATGTGAAACGACCCGAACTAAAAAAATGCGGAAAACTTTTTTTTTAAATAATAACTATACATATACGCCCATACATATATGTAAATACATGAAAAATAATACTACAAATAAATTCTTTTAACAATAACTTAAATAAATAAAAATAAACATTAATAATAAAAATCTCGAGACATGCAATAATAATTTTAATATGTAACTCCAAAATCCATAACTCATGTATGCGGAATTAATCATAAATAAAGATTCGAAACTTGATTTAAAAACCCTGATAAAATAACTCAAAACAATAATAACTCTCTACTGCGACGGTCACGGGGTCCACTGCCAACGAACTAATAGGTCCCCACCACCAGTAGGGGCTACAAAAGAATCATCACGCTCACCTGCACCATATAAGCGTAGTGAGCCTAGAGGCTCAACATGTCTAATCTTTTATAACAAGGGTTAAAATAATGCATCACATAATCATACTAATACATATACGTGTACATGCATGCATGAATAAAAATATTGCATAATCATGACATAAACATCATTGATCCTGATTCTTAAACATAAGCATACCTTGGCATCATAAGCATACTTAATATAGTTGAGCATGATATTTTTAAACAGTATATGGTCCTATCAGTAAGTGTGACTAAATTTGTGTCGACTGATCAGTCTTCTGAACCAACGTACAAGGCGGTGATAAATCACCTCTTGCCGGTAGTAAACTTCCTCTTAACTTAAATAGTGGGTAACCACCTCTCTGTTGTCACACTACTTCAATTTTCATCATAAAAATATTTTATAGCTCAAAAATTATCATAATCCTAACATGTAAAATTTCATGAATGCATGCACTGAAAATATGTCCGTAATATATATTTAATTAATTTTCCTAATAAAAATACTTATACTTAAAAAAATAACTTTCATGCATAAAATGAATTAAATATATATTCCGGACTTAGTAAATTTTCATGTGTTGGTCCAGACTGCTGATCACTCACTCTAAGCCCATTAAACTTAAATAACAGCCCAATAGCAAATAAATTCTTAATTAAAAGCCATTAATCGTAAATGGGCCTAATTTAAACATTTAAGCCCATTAACTTAAACTAAGCCCAAAAATAATAATTTAGCCCAAATCAATTAATTAAATTTAACTAGGCCTAAATAAAAATATTTAAGTCCATTAACTTAATTAAGCTCAATAAACTCTTAGACTGGCCCAAAATTCACAGACTGACCCAAAAATTTCTATGGCCGAAAAATCACTTAAACTAATAAATACTAAAAAAATATAATACCCAAGCCCGACTCACCTAACCCGGTGTGAGACCTCGATTCTAAACCACCAATCTCGGATTAAACAACGAGTAAGCGAACAAGAATCCAAGAGTAAAACAATTCAAAGTTTTTTTTTTTTTTTAAAAGGCTCGCGCGCGCGCGAGGTACCAAGCTCGCGCGCGCGCGGGCAAACGATTCAGAGGCCCAACGAAGGCCTCGCGCGCGCGCGAGGAACGCCTCGCCCGCGCGCGGAAGGCCTGGGCAGAAAAAAATGCTCAGGCTGCGGGAAAAAAAAAAGGATTCCGCGCTTGGTCCGACATGCCTTCAAATACAAATGCAATAACAGGGTGTAGGGAAACATGCCATAACAAGTCATACTTTCAGAAGGCCTAAAAACAACCAGAAGTCTAAATCGATACAACAACAACATACTTCGATTTCAGATTACAATCCGAATACAAACTAATTCGAATAACAAAACATATCAAGTTCGAGTTCTAACATGCTTCAATCTTAAACTAGATAAACATGCTAATTCGACTTCTAAACCGAGTCTCACTTCTACTACTTGCCCTCGAAGCTAACCATTCCTCTTCTGACTTGTTCCTGCCCCACCTGTTGCCAAGTACACATACAAAACAAAGCAACAGCCGGATAACCGGTGAGAATGATAATCCCAGTAAAAGCAACATATCAAGTAATGAATATACAATATGCTATCAAACCACATATTTAAGTCGAAGTTAATGATATGCATGCCTTTAAAACCAGGATATCGATTCTGATAAACACGGGAGTATTGCTCTGCTTTTGGGATCCCAAGGATGAGATCACGTAACGACTCACCGAATCTCCCAATCGAGGTGGTGCCACGTATCCCACTCCTCTAGACTTTGAGCAACCATAATGAGTATGCTAGCACTAGGCGAAATACTACAACCTAGGCCACTCAATCATAGTTCCCAAACGTCTAACAAAAAGGGCGGTTCTGCCCGCTGAAATCAAAGTAGGCTCAAGATGAATGCATAACAGAAACATAAACATAAGCCACATAACAAAAACTCAATCAATCGACAATTACAAGTTCCACGTGCTAGAACAAGTATCAATGCAATATGTGATTTAAAAAGGGAAACTCGAGAACCAACAGTCCCGAGTATGCTATCCCGCTACGATGACTGCTTTTACCTTTCAATGTCGTAGATCCAACTCCGGACAAGTTACAACAAAATATTGTATCAACAACTAGACAACCTAAACAACAAACAACGGTTCAAGGAAATCTCTTTACCGTTCTTCGTCCAACTCTCGACGAACAATGCTGCTAACACAGGGCTCGACACACTCCAACGAATCTGTACGAATACAAGATTTGATCAACAATCACGATCATTCACAAGCCAAGGCTTCACTCAATACCAAAAACGATTCGAAAACCCAAAACTCAAACCGACGGCATAACGGCTATAAACTGAACAAACCGGCAACGCAGACAGCAGTTCAATACTGATAACAACTCAATTCAATGCCCAAAACAACAATAACAAAGCAAACCCATCAATCTCAAAATCCACATTTTCGAAAATGGCTTCCAAAAATCATAACAAATCCGGACGTCGCTCTAATTCAAAACCGACAGATAATAAACGATCAGAACTCTGTAGAGAACAACATACTCGAATCTCAAACGATTCTAACAACATCCAAAAACTAGAATGTAACTGATCGTAGAAAAACTTACAATAGAACGAAGCTCTCGCAGCCGTGATCGCTAATCTGCCTTCAGAAATAATTTTCAACGGACGGATCGAGCTCGGACTGAAATCTGGGAGCTTGGAAACTCAAAGGGGCGGCTTCAATGGGGGCTCACGGTTGGGAGGAGGAAGGAGGTGACTTGTGAAATAAATATCAAGTGTAGATAATATATAAAAACCCCTATTTGCATTTTAGTCCCTGAAATTTCCAAAATTTGCAAAAAGGACCCTGATCAAAATCAAACCGGCTCGAGAACTCTGTAATCTCTGATTAACTCAAATAAACTCATTTAAGATAAAAACGGGGCGTTACAATTCTCCCCCACTAAGAAGATATTTCGTCCTCGAAATCAACGAGAACCACAACTCATAAGATAGAATAAAGAACTAAAGACAGTAAGAAGAACTCACGTCATCCGAACAACTCTGGAAAACGTTGTCTCATGTCAGATTCTGTCTCCCAAGTCGCTTCCTCGACTCCGTGACGGCTCCACTGCACTTTCACCAACGGAATCAACTTGGTCCTGAGTTGCTTTTCTTTCCGATCAAGGATCTGAATCGGTCGCTCAAAATAGCTCAGGGTCTCGTCTAACTCGGCTTCGTCAGGCTGAAGGATATGAGAAATATCTGGTTGGTACTTTCGCAGCATAGAGACGTGAAAAACGTCGTGAATACCAGATAAAGACGGAGGAAGTGCAAGTCTGTAGGCAAGATCGCCTATCTTCTCGAGAATCTCGTACGGACCGATGAATCTCGGAGATAACTTTCCTCTCTTACCGAATCTGACGGTGCCTCTGAACGGAGAAATCTTAAGGAATACACGGTCTCCCTGCTCAAAACTCAGAGGTCGACGTCTGACATTCGCATACTTCGTCTGTCTATCTTGAGCTGACTTCATTCTGGTCTGAATGATCTTAACCTGCTCTGCCATATCTCTAAGCATCTCCGGTCCCAAATCTGGTGACTCGGACAATTCATCCCAAAACAACGGAGATCGGCACTTTCTACCATACAAAGCCTCAAAAGGCGCCATACCGATACTCGCTTGGAAGCTGTTGTTGTAAGAAAACTCGACAAGAGGCAAAGAATCCTGCCAACTAGTGCCAAAGTCTAGCACTACCGCTCGCAGCATATCCTCCAACGTCTGGATAGTCCGCTCTGACTGTCCATCTGTCTGAGGATGATAAGCTGTACTCAGATGCAATCGAGTACCAAGTGCCCCCTGAAGACTGTGCCAGAAGTGAGAAGTGAATCTAGGATCTCTGTCTGAAACGATCGACTTCGGCACACCATGCAATCTCACAACATTGCTAACATACAACTCAGCCATCTGATCATGACGATACGTCATCCTGTACGGAATAAAACACGCAGACTTCGTCAATCCGTCGATCACTACCCAAATAGCATCGCATCCTCGAACGGATCGTGGTAGCTTTGTGACAAAATCCATAGAAATGTGATCCCATTTCCATTCAGGAACAGATAGGCTGTGCAAAAGACCACCTGGTCGCTTCCGCTCTGCTTTCACTTGCTGACAATTCAAACACCGAGATACAAATCTCGCAACATCGTCCTTCATTCTCTTCCACCAGAACTGACTCTTCAGATCGTTGTACATCTTACGACCTCCAGGATGAACGCTAAACCGACTGCAATGAGCCTCTCGGAGAATACGCTGTCTCAACTCCGAAATATCAGGCACAACAATACGGTTATTCACAAACAAAACGTCATCTCTAACCTGGAATTCTGACTGATGCCCAGTTCTGACTTTCTCTACCGAAACCTGAATGCTCGGCTCAGACTTCTGTGCTTCTCTGATTGCAACAAACAACTCCGGCTCGGCTTGAATAGCAAACACTCTGATAGTCTCCCTATCTGTTTCAAACTCTAAACCAGAAGTGCAACAATCATCGACCAACTGAGAAACACCGATAGTTGAAAGAGATAGAGAACAAAGCTTTCGGCTCAAGGCATCTGCAACTGCATTCGACTTCCCTGGATAATACTTGATCTCACAGTCAAAATCCTTCAACAGATCTAACCATCTTCTCTGCCTCATATTCAGCTCTGCCTGTGAAAACAAGTACTTAAGACTCTTATGATCAGAAAAGATCTCGAAAGACTCACCATAAAGATAGTGACGCCAGATCTTCAAAGCAAATACAATCGCTGCAAGTTCAAGATCATGAACAGGATAACGAGTCTCGTGCGGTTTCAGCTGCCTCGATGCATACTCTATCACATGCTTATGCTGCATAAGAACACAACCCAAACCTCGGTTAGAAGCATCACAATACACTGTGAAACCTCCAGTACCCTTCGGAATAGAAAGAATTGGAGCACTGGTCAGTCTCCTCTTCAGATCAACAAAGCTAGCCTCACAATCTGAAGTCCAGACAAAAGGCGCATTCTTCTGAGTCAGCTGGGTAATAGGCTTGGCAATAGACGAGAAACCCTCGATGAAACGACGGTAATAACCAGCTAAACCCATGAAGCTTCGGATCTCAGGTACTGATTTCGGTCTAGGCCAATTCATAACCGCTTCGATTTTGCTGGGATCGACAGAAATCCCATCTTCAGAAATAATATGACCGAGAAAGACAACTCGATCTAACCAGAATTCGCATTTCGATAGCTTGGCAAACAACTGCTCAACTCGTAAAATCTGCAAGACGATTCTCAAGTGCTCTGCATGGTCAGTACGGTTCTTCGAGTAGATAAGAATATCATCGATGAAAATAATGACGAACTCATCTAAATAACGCTAAAAGAGACGGTTCATCAAACCCATAAAAACAGCTGGAGCGTTAGTCAAACCGAATGGCATGACTATAAACTCAAAGTGACCATACCTCGTTCTGAATACGGTCTTAGGAACATCTTCCTCTCGCACTCTCAGCTGATGGTAGCCTGACCTCAGATCAATCTTAGAGTAGATAGAAGAACCCTGCAGTTGATCAAACAAGTCATCTATTCGGGGTAAAGGATACCTGTTCTTAACTGTAGCCTGATTCAATTGACGGTAGTCGATACAGAGCCGCATAGAACCATCCTTCTTCCGAACGAATAGAACAAGAGCACCCCAAGGCGATACACTAGGTCTGATGTATCCCTTGGCAATCAAATCCTCAAGCTGCTCCTTCAACTCTCTCAATTCAACAAGTGCCATACGATAAGGAGCTTTTGAAATAGGTTGAGTACCTGGCACTAAGTCAATGCTGAATTCAACCTCTCGAATGGGTGGCAATCCAGGAACATCTTCCGGAAACACATCAGCAAAATCTCTAACCACTGGTAAGTCAACCAAAGCTGGGCTAGATTTCAGTACATCAACCGCATAAACCAGAAATCCTTCTGCACCTCTCTATAACAAACGAGTCATAGATAACACTGAAATCAAAGGAATTCTAGATCGAGAACCCTTACCAAAGAATTTCCACTCGTCTGCCATTTCAGGTCTGCTATGACATCGTCAGGTGCTGCCTGAGCCTGATCCTCTGTCAATGCAAAGACTCGTGCTTGCTGTCTCGGAGGCTGATTTGCACTAGAGCTACCTCCCTGTCTGTTCTGCTGTTGCTGGGGTTGGAAAGAGTGCACTGCAGACGACTGCCTCTCCGGCTGAGCTGCAGGTCTAGAAGAACTCCCACTCTGAGCTCTATCTCTATTACGTTGAGGGCACACTTTAGAGAAGTGTCCCGGTTGCTGACATGTGTTACAATTGCCGAAGACTCCTACACACTGATCCGGTGAGTGTCTTCCTCCACACTTGCTGCAGTACAAGGATGATGACCCAGAACTCGGTCCTAAACCGAATTGCTTCGAACCACTGGAACTGGACGAACTGTTCCCCTGTCTCTTGAACTGTTTACCTCTTGCCTTGTACTGATCCTTTCTGTTTCCCCCACTGTTTCCACCTTCATACCTCTGCTGCTGGTTCTGATGTTGAGGTGGCTGATTCTGGTACTGAGATGGTTGGTTCTGATACTGCCTCTGCTGCTGAGGTGCCCCCTGATTACCTCTTTGCCTCCACAAGCCTGCTTCTGCTCCCTTTGCGTAATTCATGGCATCCGCAAAGTTGCTAGGCCTGTTGGTGTTAACCAACGTGAAGACATCGGGGTTCAACCCGTTGATGAACTGATCTGCCTTAGCTTCTTCATCTCCGGCAATTAGCGGTGCAAAACGCAACAGACTATCGAACTTAGCCACGTACTCTTCAATGTTCAGATTCCCTTGCCTCAGATTTGCAAACTCTGCTCCCTTATCCTTACGATACGAGATAGGGAAAAACCGCTTATAAAACTCAGATTTAAAAAGAGTCC